>NC_071468.1:99802356-100105386 GCF_028500815.1 Rissa tridactyla
ATTAAAAGTATTGTGGGCAGATTGTTAGCTACAGCTGCCTCATCCTGTTGAGCGTGTTGGGGGGTAGTTCTCCTTTTCTCAAGGAGCTGTGTAGCAGTGAGCAGCTCTGACAAGCCGTCCTAAGCCTTTCTCCGTAATGAATCACAGATAACAGGCAGGAGGAAAAGGGGCCTAGCAGAGGTATTTTTTCCCTTATGTAATTACCCAGAGTGATATAGGTGTTCTTGGATCTGTTACTCCAATCTGTAACTGGAGTATTCTTGAGGTTGTTCTGCATTGTATCAGGAGTGAAAGAAGTACCCACAAAGCCTCAGAACTGGGGAGGCTTCATTTGCTTTTTAAAGTTACAACTGCCTTATCCTAAGGAGATTCAGTCAAGCTCAGTTATCGCCCATCACTATCTAATATGTACTGAATGGGTCATGTTCCATATTCCTTATACAGATAACATTATCCTTCAAAAGAAGGTTTTTTTGTGATCATCATTTAAAGTGTGTTATTATTCAGCTACCACCTTCCACCTTTGCTCCAAAGGACTGCAGAACAGAGTTTGTCTTGTATTTACCTTTCGGGGTATTCATAAAAATTGCTGATTTTACTCAAGTAGAGTACTAGTCAGCATGAATAGTACTGGCGGAATGTTACTGCTAATAGAAGTTCAGTCTTGCAGCATGTACATTCTCGTAACCATTACGTGGAATACTTTAGTTAATACTTCATCCCTTGTATTGCAAAAAACCCTAGGTTCCACTGAAGAAAGCTGTTTTGTTTTTTTTTTCAAAGAGCACAGCAATATTGTTCTCTGGAGTAAAAAATTCTGGTATTTTACTTAGTACAACTTTGAAATATGACACTATTTCTCTGCTCATGCTTCATTTTCATACTGTGATTTTCAGGCAATATTTGACTGGGTAGACATTGCTGGCAGCAAGTTGGCATCTATGTCCCCAGTTGGAACAGATCTGGAGACAGTGAAGCAGCAAACTGAGGAACTTAAGGTATGAACTAGCAATTTATTTCATTCATATTTTCATCTGTCTGCATTTTTTCTGTGGTGTTTAGGATTTTTCTGTATTTTTCAGGAGTAAAAAGCAATTTTCAATTTCTAGTAAAAAAGAATCTGTATGAAAATTTCAGATAATATTTCATTGCAAACTTTTCATTTTAAAATGTGTTTCATTTTAGAATCTATTCCAAATTTTGGTGAAACTACATTTTATTTTGTGACTATGTTCTGATAGCCAAGAAATGCTTGTAATAGCATTCCTTGCCTTTCAAAGGCTGTGAGGTTATTATGTACAGGGTTCTTCTGCTATGACTTTTATGTGTTCTGGTTTCTACCGTGAACAGCTTCCTTGAGGATCTGAAAGAATGCCTCCACAGCTTCACTTCTGCAATTATAGGCTTTATCTAAATGCGCACACAGATCACAACATTCCCAGTACATTAGTAAGCTGAAAATCAAAATTTCAGGCTAACGTAGACCTTCAGAAACCTGTCTTTGTGGATCTGTGACTTGAGTATGCTCCTGATGTCGGTAGGCTGTTATGCTGTATATAAAAACCAGGGTTGTATAATGATCAGGTAATGTCCTTGGTTTCATTGCTCACTTGTACTGTTTTTGGCTGTGGGCAAGTTGTTTAATCTATCTATTTTATGATGTAACTTCAAATGAACCATAATCTTACGTAGTTCAGAAGAACACGCATATGCGAGTTGTATTCAGACTGCTGTCCCAGTTGCATGTATAAGAGAGGGTGTTCCACTAAGGAAAATTTGCCTACAGGTCGTTTGAGAAACAATTCTATTTGAAGTTTAAAGGATGGTATTATCACAACCACAATAGCTAGAAGTGACTCAAGATGTGTTCTGCCTTTTTTACAGACCAGGGAGATCATTGGAGAATACTTTCCTATTAGGCACCTTTATCATTCTGTGGTCACAGTTAGCAATATCTGCTAGAATATTAAGACACTGTTGCCAATTTTCAGTTTGCTGCGACTGTCTGGATGATCAGTGTCTTACAAGCATTTTTACCCTGGATGACAACCCCCCAAATGTATGAAAGTTGACAGTGATGCATTAGTGTTGTAAATACCGCTGTACTATGCTATATTCAAGAAGGTCATTACTTGTGATAAGTTTATGTGTATTCTTTTTCTATTTACCATAGCAATTTAAGACAGAAGCTTATCAGCAGCAGATAGAAATGGAAAGACTGAACCATCAGGCAGAACTATTGCTGAAGAAGGTAACAGAGGAGAGTGACAAGCACGCAGTTCAAGACCCTCTCTCAGAGCTCAAACTACTGTGGGACAGCCTAGAAGAAAAAATCATAAATAGACAGGTAAATAAACTTGAAGGTGGGGGCTTTATTCATGACTTAGATTTTTGAGAAAAGCTTTTTATTATGTATAACGTTTGCATCAACGTACACATTTATTCCTTTTGGTTTGGAAATTACAGAACTATATATAATATAATTTGAATTTTACAATTTACTGAGTTGCGTTTGTGGTTTTTAAACCCTTAGCAGTATTTTTTGTCACTTCCTCTGTCAGCAGTGCCATGTTGAATCATTATTATTTCATTTTGATTATTTGATGACATCTTAAGTAGCAGTTGAAACCATGTTTATATGTGCAAAAGTAATATTAGCTGCTGAACTGAGCACTTAAAAAAAAAAAAAAAAAAAGACACAACTTAATCCTTAACTGTTTCAGTGCTCTTTCCTTAAATTATCAAAGTGAAAGAGAGATTTAAAGATGCAGTGATTTGAAGTGTATTTTTTTTTTCCGAAATCGAATCATTTCACAACAAAGAAAAGGTTTTAAAGATCCCAAATTGTATTTATATTGAAATTATGTTTTAAGTGATAAAAAACTACTGTCGTATCTCCGATGAGAGAACCTTCGAGCTTAACTCTGCTCTGGTTACATGGGGTTTAGGTTAGGAATTTAAGGTTAGGAATTTAAGCCTGGCATGTAAGGCTTTACAGGGGAATTGCAAACTCAGCTCTTAACTATAAAGCTGTTGCTTGTGTTGGATAACTGTTACTCCCTGGGTTTTATGATATCATATGCATGGACTCTGCTCTCGATTATGGTGACTAATGGTAATATAAGCCAATTCAATAGCATTGTGAAACCATTTTATTGTTAATTTTATTTTTACTATAGCACAAGCTGGAAGGTGCCTTGTTAGCCTTGGGGCAGTTCCAGCATGCCCTGGATGAGTTACTGACGTGGCTGACGCATACAGAAGACTTGCTGAATGAACAGAAACCTGTGGGTGGAGACCCCAAGGCTATTGAAATTGAACTTGCCAAACATCATGTATGTAATTATAATGAATATTAACTGAAATGTTCCTTTGATGTTTATCTTAGTGATGAGTCTTGTAGTAAAACTTAACACTTGATAAATAATTCTCTAGAGATTATAGCTGAAATGCTGGCTTGGAATAACTAATATTTTTCCTCCTAATCCTCCATATTCTTTCCTTCCTTGCGTATGCCATGTAAGTGACATAGGTTTTAGCCAAACAGAGCAACTCACCTTAGTCTCCACTTTTATTCACCTTAATTTGACCCAGGGAACTTAAAAGTTATTGAACCTGCTACTCTTCCTGAAGCAATGAACTCCTTGATTAGTTCTGTTTAAGCCAGGTCTCACAAAACGTATGTGACCATTACACATCTTTCGTTCTTGTTTCTCCCTTCTCAGAAAATAGTGATTTGTTGTTTTGAATTCTGCAGAATTTTATCCCAATTGGATCCAACTAACAAGAAGAATGCTTCTCTGAAAATCTCAGCCAACTTTAGAAAGGTGTCCATTCCCCCATCTTCTTCTCTTGTTACATACAATTTAGGGGGGTTTCAAAATTTTTTTCTAGTATTTTTACTGATTGTTGTGACTTTGGAGCCTGTGGAAGAATGCTTCTGTTGTGCCTTTTACTTTGAAGAGTACCTCCCAGGAGCAAGAGATCTTCTCTACCTCCTTGTGTGACTCGGTGTGCTGTCCATGATGATGTATTGTTTCTAGGCCTGAAGATTTCAAACTAACCTCATAAATCCTCTCTTTTCCTTTAAATCTGCCATTTAGTTTTTGGCCTGCATATGACATGAAAAGTATTCAGAGTCCATTTCGGATTTAGAGAGAATTGATTGAAATTGACGGTACACAGATAATTAAGGCATTTTCATTGTTTGTGGTAATGCAGCTCCGCAGCTTCTGAAGTCTTTTGTGTGGTCAGTTGGAACTTGAGCAGAGAAAATATCTACGTGCCCAGTGCAGCTACTGTTACAAACAGGCCCTTAAAAAAAAATAAATTACAAATCCAGCTTCCACTCCATGAACCTTTTATATTCTTATCGAACGGAAGTGCTTTACTCTGAAGAAGCATCCAGACATCGTTTGTGACTTCATCTACCTTCAGTGCTGAAGGAGTTCATCAAACACATGAATAAATCTGCTTCCTTTTTGTAAAACAGAGTTTATAGGTTAGAAAGTTCACACAGTAGTGCATCCTGTGGTAGCCTGGAAAAACATCCATCTCTGGAATAACTTTGGAAAGAATAGACCTTGTTCTTAGTGAGCCTCCTCAGGAAGGAAGGGAAAATATCTGTGAATATCCCTCTCTTTCGCCCTGTTAGGAAAATAAAATAACGAATACCTTCCAGTGCTTAGCTTAGAAGAACTAAATCAAATGAGATGCACATTTTGTATACAAGGGCTACTTGTGACTTGCTGTTTCATCAGGTGCTCTGTATAGTTTGTTTAAAAGTTCCCTTGTATTTAGCTTTATATTTCTTCCATATGCTAGCATTTTGAGGGAGGTGAGTTTGAACCAGGCCCCATGGAAGACAGCAGTCATAAACTTGAATTTCTTAGATGGGGTGTACCATTCCCATCCCAACTATTTTGCGTATTCTCTTTCTGTTCTTTATTTCTGGTATTTTAAAGCATTATCTTTTTTTTTTCTTTTTAAAATATTTCTGAAAACAGCATCCTTTTCCCCAAATGTAGTTTTTGCATTTGAGGGTTTTATGATAACATTGCATTTTAGGGTTGGCGATAACAGGTTTTTGACCAGATGGAAGAGGTCTTTTGGTGTCAGTATTGAATGGTTGTAATACAACTTTTAGCACAGCTGAAGTGCTGCATTATGTCGGGTAGCCTGACATAATGTGAAATGAGTTGTAGACCTGAAATGCATGAAAAGATGTCGTGGCAGTTGGATCGTATGGCACAGCAGGCACATAGTATTCTTATTGCTCTCCCTCCTCTCTCCTTATACTACTGTTCCACAAGCAATTGGCACTACTATATACAACACTTGTTTTGACACCTTACCATCAAAAACAAAGAAAAATCCTATTAAAGAAAAGTATGTAGTAAATTAAGGAAAGTGAAGAAATAATTCTTTATGAGCAGTACCAGAAACTTTTCATCATTTCAGAAAGAAATATATGTATTCAGGAGGAATATATTATTCTTTCCAAGATATAAAAACAAAGTGTAGCATTTTGGCAGGATGGTCTGTTGCTGCTTTTGATTGAAGAGACCTTAATGATTGGCTTTAATTGCTAATACCTGTGCTGATGTTAAACTTGCCTTGACAGTGGATTAGAACTAGCTCAGTCACTGTCGTTGCCTTCATTCAATAACTTATCAACATGGCCAGACATATATACTGTGTTATAATTGTAGGTGCTACAAAATGATGTTTTAGCTCATCAGTCTACGGTGGAAGCAGTTAAGAAAGCAGGAAATGACCTGATTGAATCAAGTGCTGTTGAAGAAGCAAGTAATTTACGGAGCAAGTTGAAACTTCTGAATCAGCGCTGGAAAAACGTGTTGGAAAAAACAGAACAAAGGAAACAGCAGCTGGACAGTGCCTTGATCCAGGTGAACAGGAAATGATCAAATAAAGAGATAGCTCAGAAAAAGTGTCTTTTTGCATGAAATACATAGATACGTGTATTAGAAGTTGGCCTAAATCAAAACCATAATGCAGACACTCCTGAATTTGGAGAAAGTTTGAACCCAGCTCTGTCTTCCACAGCTGGCCACTGTCTTCTATAGTGCTGAATCGAGGCTTCAACTTTTGGCCTACATATTTTAAAAGGGTGAAATTTCTGTATGGGTATATTATTCAGGGAAAACATTGCTCTCGCAGTTGCTCGTTTAGCCTGCTTTCAAGATTTCCATGGGTTTTGGTTTTATCATTAGATTGGATTGAGCTGGTTTAAATTTTGGGTTGGTTTTTTCCTTTGATTTTTTTCTCTTTCGTTACCTTTGATTACTGGAAATATCTGATTAAATCTGCTGCCAGTATACTTCTGCATCTGAGCTAGTATTAGAATGGAGAACATTTAAGTAAGTTCTAAAATTATATGGTATAATTTAGGCCCAAGGTTTCCACAGTGAAGTTGAAGACATGCAGCAATGGCTGACAGACACTGAACGTCAGCTGTTGGCATCAAAACCTGTTGGAGGCGTACCAGAAACAGCAAGAAAGCAGCTTAACACCCATATGGTAAGTATCAGTATTAGAATGCTTTGCAAATTGCATTTCAGGACTAAATATCTTTCAAGAGTGCTTATGTTAAATACAGAGCATGTTCTATATATCACAATGTCTGTACAGTATCTTAAAAAAATTTAATAGCCTTCAAAACAACACTGTTATTTTCAATGTAGGAAAAGTAGTCATTTGGGAGATGCCCAAAACTGAACCATTAATAGTGTTGAGACAGAAATAAAAGAACTTTTGCATCCTTGTTCTCAGAAAGAAAAACAGAGAAGCGTTTACAGATTTTTATCAGTCATTCCTATTTTTCTTTTCTCCTCTGTTCCCATAACTACATTTATGCTTTTTCTAAGATAGGAAGATGAATCTAAAAGTGATCCACATTCATTGGGCCTTGAATTAAGAGACTTGATCCTTCATTCTTTATCTAACCAAAGCTGACATTAAAATCATCATTAGCACAGATGTAATGAGGACTACTGGCTCATATAGAGACTCTGCTGTAATTAGAAGTGGCAAGCTGATCGGGATACCTGAATTACTCCCTTCCTTCCCTTCCTTTCTTTTAAAGAAACATTCTATTAATTTCTCCACCCCCATAGAACCATAGAGATTAGAAAGAAGACACTTAAACATGATATATTACCTCAAAGGAAGATAGTTCATAGTGCTCCGCTTATATGAAATCATGCTGTGCTGTTAGGCCAGGATATAACCCCAAACCCAGTGATCTGAACTCCTGACCTCCTGGCTCAGATCTACGAGTGATACTTACTGAACTGGCCTTGAACTCGAATATGCCTGACATGCTTTCCATTAGAACGCTGCATTGTCATAGCTTTAAAAATCAGATTTTATTTTGGAATGATGATAAAGGTCATTGCCCACCAATGTGAGGCACTTTATTTTTCTTCTTTTTTTTCCTCTCCAAAATTTACCAGTAACTATTTTTGAGAAAGAAAATAATTTACAGTTTTAAAATCAGTTATGACAGGAAACTAGGACGAAACATAGAAATAACCTTGCAGTTTTGAGCGCCCCCAATCCTTCTCTCTTTGTCTTAGAAAGAAAGACCAAAAAAAAGTCCAAAAAAGCACCTTTTAAAATTTATTTTTTATTTCCTGTGAGAGTGGGGCATAGTCACAATTCCATGGGAGTCAGTGGAGCTTTTTCCATTTAAAGTCAGATCAAGACCAAAAAATTTTCCCTGGAAAATTTCAGTGTTTTCTTTGGTCCATTCTTTTGCTGTGCGAATCAATAAGCCATTTTCTATACTTACGGCATTTACAGATTGATTAGTTAAAGAATCTTTAAACTGAGTATAATATTATAGTTGGAACAAATGTGCATATATCCCCAGTAATATGTAGTCTATATGTACAATAATTTCCTAACTGTATGTGTACATTTCAATGGATTTTTGCTATGCTGTGGGCCATCATATAACTGCAGGCATTGACTGGTTATCCTCTAATGTATTTAACCCTTAAAAAACAGGACTTGATTTCAGTTTAGTTAAACCTCAGTAAATCTGTGCAGATATGTGTAAGTTCTCTGAAACGTTGCGGCCACTTGTCGCGTTGAGTACTATTTATCGTAAGTTCTAGATTCAAAGTTGCCCCTAAGTGATAGAAACATGTTAATTTGTGACATGAAACGGGAGAAGAAAGCTTTTCACTATGTTTTGATTTATTTCTCCTTGGAAATAATGTTATGAACCATCTTCTTGAGTATAAGATCCGTTTCTACAGATATGAATAAAAGAGCCTTCAACCATAATCAGTTCACAAATGGAGTTGAGACTGGGCAGCATTTCCAGCTAAGGCAGTTCCAAGAAAACAAAAGATATGAAGAGACATTACAGGACACCAGCAGGGAAGGGGTTTAAAAAGAGGCCTCTCTGGCTGTCCCAATGCTGCTAGAACATTCCGCCTCTTTTCTTAAAACAATCGTTTTTCTCAGTTCCTCCTTGAAAATAACTTTAATTGCTCCTGCCCTCTTAAGAGTGTGACTACGGCAGACCAGCCCCAGTGTTTGGGGTCACTCCTGCTGTGCCATGTCTCACCTGTGCTGCGCTGCTCCCTGTGTTTACTTCTGAGAGGTTCTTGTGCTGCAGTAAAGTAAGGTGCTCTGTGGAGTTACGGAAAGCAGAAATACTGTAGGGAGGTTGGGAGCATAGGAGGAAGCAGTCTAGGTGACCTGATCTCCTCTGTGATCAGGTACAACCCTGTGGCAGTATCTCATAGCCCAAAGAAAATGTTGAGTTTGGGCTCTTGTCCTGGGAATCGGAGGAAAAAGTTCTTTTCCTCCTATTTGCAAGCCACTTAGTTCTCACCTCCTGGAAGGTGTTCCTCACTGGGGAGTTTGCAGCAACTTGGTTGGTGCGTTTTGGATGGTCTGTTACAAATTTTGAATATGCACTTTTGAGTCAGAGGGATGCATGGGAGCTCCTGCCACCTCATCTTCAACATGGTTAAAAGAGAATCATTAGTAGAATAGTTAGCAGGTAAAACAGTTGTTAACCCTTATTCTTCCAGCTTTCTTTGTGTGTGTAAAATGTCTTCAGTGCTCTTGCCAGGCGAGTGAAGGAAGATATAAACAAAACAAAAGAGACGGTGTACAATAAAGCAGCCCTCCCAAGTTGTCCCACCCACCTTTGAAGGTGTATAGGATAGGTCTGGGCTTTCAGTGTGCTGTATAATGCTGACACCTCTTGTGTTTCAGCTACAGATGGACTTTACACCAACCAAGTTGTAGCAAATCTTGTGCAATAAGTGCATAGTACTTTCTTTGCCAAGCTTTGGATCTCAGAGAAAACATCTGACAGACAATACAAGTTCTCATTTCCTGAAGAATTGAGCCCTTTCTTTGCTTATTTGGCTTTTTATTAATTGCACGTTTTTCCTTTATTAGTCTTAATCGTACTTGCTAAATGTTCAGGGAGGAAAAAATATTATACTAGCATTTCTAAAGAGTACTGAATTTCTACCTGACTTATTTTTTTTTGGTGCTTGCTTTATTTAGGAACTCTGTGCTGCCTTTGAAGCCAAAGAAGAGACATATAAGTGTCTAATGCAGAAAGGCCAGCAGATGCTTGCAAGATGCCCAGAGTCTGCTGAAACAAACGTTGAGCAGGACATAAATAACTTAAAAGAAAAATGGGAATCAGTACAAACAAAGCTCAGTGAAAGAAAAGTATGTGTTTTTACATAAAAATAGAAGTGTAAATCATGTCTTTAAGGATGTTAATGTTCCGTGCTTTTAAGCATGCATACTTACCTTATCTTTTAGACTTAAAATCAATTGTAGAGACAGTTATGCAGAATTCATTGGTATGTTTAGAAAGTAAATAAGATTCAAGAAGTTGATTATCCGTAATTGAGGGGATGATGAGTGAGAGTGGGACAAGCCTGTTCCATAGAAATGTGTTAACTGGTACTGATAATCCTCATTTGGTAGGATGAAGGCTTTTCTGGTTTTTATTACGGTAATCATAGACATGAGAGAGTGAATAAAATCATTTGATCATTCAAGTTTATCTCCTTCTCAGAACAGAGTTGCTGCATTAATTTTCCTAGCTTTTATCCATTTTTTTTTTCTTACAATTCCCAAACGTTTGGCCTTCTGCCACTTACTTCAAGTGACTACCTTCTGTTCTAACGTAGATCAGTGATTTCACTGATATGCAACATACATTATCTTATTATTAATTTCATTTTGCTTTCATTCCTTCACGAAGTATATTCATTTGTTCTACCTCAATCAAACAATGAAGAATACCAATAATTACAGACAGAGGAACTGTTTGTACAGTGCTGATATGTATAAAGCACAAATATTTAGCTAAGAACTTAGTTATATTTTCAAGTAAGAATCCTGGTGTCTCTTAAGGTAACCGTATAATGTAAGAACGTCCAACTAATTAATACCCGACATGACCACGTTCTTGCAGGAAGCTGTAAGGTTGGAATGCTCAGCTAGGCCAGCAGTGCGATTGTTTGAAAGTCTGATTGCTGTCATATGATCAACAAAAAATCTGTACCCAACATCAGTCTCGTTTCAGGCAACCAAGATTACAATTGGGCTTTATTAAAAAGAAGTGTTCTAGGCAAACTTATTCTTTGTTTAGTGCAAGAGAATATATTAGATGAGCTCTTTGAGGCTTTTCGAACTGCACTGCCACCTTAGATTTTTGCGATTCTACTGGTTTTGTATTGAAATTGATAAATCCGTATGCCCATTAGGATTAAGTAGTAGATGATGTTCTAACGTGGAAAACTTTATCTTGATACTAGGTGCTGTATTTTCTACTCATCTATCATACGTAATTGTACTCTTACTCTTCTATCCATCTCCTTTAATATGCTCAAATATAGGCTGTTATTTTAAAACTCAGAAACTTTGAGTTGGAAATATATTTTAAAATGCTAACTAAAATGTTCTACTCCATGAACTAAAATGGTTTACTTGACTGAAGCCCCTGCACAATATCAACTGCTATTAATGTATGATGTGTCTTTACAGACCAAACTGGAAGAAGCCCTCAATTTAGCAATGGAGTTCCACAACTCACTTCAAGATTTCGGCAATTGGCTTACTCAGGCTGAGCGAACTCTAACTGCAGCTTCTCAGCCAAGTCTTATCTTGGACACTGTCTTGTTTCAAATTGATGAACACAAGGTATGTAAAGAAACAGATGTGTAATGTTTTTCTCCCACTCTGTGGAGATACTTTAACAATGTCCAAATGAACCCTGTAACGCTGGCACTCAGAGAAACGTTTAATTTGTTTTAAAATTGCATTTTATAGTCTTTCTCGCTACATCATTCTTTATCAGACTGGGTTTTTTAGTGTTTACCCAGTGCTTGAGCAATGTAGCATTCGGAGTAATTTTCTCTCTTTTTTTCCAAGGTTTTTGCCACAGAAGTGAATTCTCATCGAGATCAGATCATAGAGCTGGACAAAACTGGAACCCATTTGAAATATTTCAGCCAGAAACAGGATGTTGTCCTAATTAAGAATCAACTGATTATTGCACAGAGTCGATGGGAAAAAGTAGTTCAACGCTTAGCTGAAAGGGAAAGAGCTTTGGATGATGCAAGGAAAAAAGCCAAAAAGGTAATCGGACAACAGCTGTTGTACAACTCTTTGAACTTAGCTGTAATTACATCCAGACTCTTGAAGAATATGTGCTTTAAAGCACTTTCAAGTAAGTTTGGGTTTAGTGTAACAGACACTGTTGAGTTAGTGGAGCAATTTCTGTGATTCAATCATAAAGCACTTCATTTGGGAGGTGAAAGCATCATTTTCAACCCAAGCAGTGACTTCTGTCTGCAATACAGGATAGTCTGAAAGAAGAAAGTTACAGTATGGCTTCCAGATGTACATTGGTGCCATCTGTCCTTAAAAAGAAGTTTCACAATCAACCCTTATGTTTTAAAGAATGTGATGAACACCTTTCATTAATCTGTGGGAGTATTCCTTAGTATTTTCTTCTTGGGTTTACATTGTGCCCTGCTTAAGACTCATCACCTCCTCGATCTCTTACGTTAGTTACTAGACCTATATCTTCTCTGTGGTAAGATGTCTCTATTTATTTCCTTAAAAACCTAGAGGTTTTTTTTACACAGGTTTCCCCACCAGGGAGCATTAATGGTTTTTTTCCCTAGATTCATGTCCCCCTCCTGGAGAGCATAAATGATAAGATGCAAAAACTGTGAGAGGAATGTAATCTGTTTAAATGTCAATAGGAAGTTCTAGCTTCTTTTTATTCAAGTGAACATGACCATTCAAGATTTGGTCATGTTCACAGCCAAACCACATTCCCATGTTCACTACTACTCAGCTCATAGAGTAAGAACTTCTCTGAGCAATAAATTAGCTCATAAGCCAATCAAATGTTACTTATTTTCCAGCAGTTTCTCTTGTGCATTCATCCAGCAAAGCTGAATACAATAGGTTGTTAATTTAAGACGACAGCTATCTATGCAGAGCAGGGAAGGAGTACTGAAGGGTACTGGTGTCAAGGCCTGATCCACAGCCCTGAACAACAGGGTCCAGGAGCCTTGAGAGGTTTCTGAACTAGTTCCTTTCATGTGTAGACAGCCCAGGCAAGAAGAATTTTCAGGAGACACACAGAGGGAGAATCAACTGGCTTAGAAAAACTGAATCCCAAAGGGATGCCGCTCTGTGAAAGCTGGTTGAATCTTTGGTTTTTGCCTGCTTCCTTCCCTGAAGCACTCTCTTTGTTGAGACAGGAAGGAAGATCAAGGATCTGTTCCTTGCCCGTTAAGATAGCATTTGATATAAAGAGAGCATTTATGAGTGTCCCAGGGTAAATCTTGAGCAGTCATCCAGATGGGAGTTTTCCTCAGTGATTTACTGCTGTTGTGCCATACAGGCAATAGCTAAGCCCCATTCTTGATGTATTTGCTATTCATTACTAAAAATGTAGGAATCTAAATGACCAACACATCAACAGAAGTTACCAGTATGTCATTGAAAGATGCATACTAGGTGTGCAGATCATGTACATAAGAGGTTGCTAATTCACCTGGGAGAAGGGAGGTTAAGTCCAGTAGGCACGTGATTGGGCTAATAAGTCCCTGTATGAGAGATAAGGGAGAAAAAGCACACCGAATGTTTTGAAATTCTGCAGAGTACTTGTTTGGCCTGTACAGAATGGTTTTGGGTTTAAAGTTTTTGGACTATTTTATGAATCAGTGAATTTTAAAATCTATGCAAATCTCACTTCCTTGCAGTTCCATGAAGCCTGGCACAAACTTATGGAATGGCTGGAAGAGTCAGAGAAATCTTTGGACTCGGATCTTGAAATTGCGAATGACCCTGACAAAATAAAGATGCAGCTCGCACAGCATAAGGTGAGTCATGAGTGATGAAATGCAAAGTGCCCAGTGAGATACAGGTAAGTCTATCAGTTTTGTACCATTCCATCAGCAAAGGAAGTAGATTTGTGGCCTCACTACAATGGAGTGCTTATTAGCATTAAATTAAATGGTGGTGTGCTGCAGGTCAGGAGTGGAAAAAAAGCTTCACAGTACCTGGTCTTGTGGGTAATGGCTAAGTGTGAAGAGGAAAGACATAATAATACAGCACCATGGAAATTTTAAAAAAACAAAGTAATAGTATCTCAGAATAGGAATCTCTGAAGAGGTTTTATTCATAGAATCATAGAATGGCTAGAGTTGGAAAGGACCTTAAGTATCATCTAGTTCCAGCCCCCCTGCCATGGGCAGGGACACCTCCCACTAGACCAGGCTGCTCAAAGACCCATCCAGCCTGGCCTTGAACACTTCCAGGGATGGGGCATCCACAGCTTCTCTGGGCAACCTGTTCCAGTGTCTCACCACCCTCACAGTAAAGAATTTCTTCCTGTATATCTAATCTAAATCTACCCTTATTCCATTTAAAACCATGACCCTTTGTCCTATCACCACACTCCTTGATAGAGTCCCTCCCCATCTGTCCTGTAGGCCCCCTTTAGGTACTGGAAGACTGCAATAAGGTCTTCCCGGAGCCTTCTCTTCTCCAGGCTGAACAACCCCAACTCTCTCAGCCTGTCGTCATAGGAGGTGTTCCAGCCCTCTGATCATCTTTGTGGCCCTCCTCTGGACTTGCTCCAACAGGTCCGTGTCCTTCTTATGCTGGGGCTCCAGAGGTGGACGCAGTACTCCAGGTGGGGTCTCAGGAGAGTGGTGTAGGGGGGTAGAATGACCTCCCTCAGCCTCCTGGCTATGCTTCTTTTGATGGAGTCCAGGATGACATTGGTTTTCTGGGCTGCGAGCGCACATTGCTGGGTCGTGTTGAGCTTCTCATCCACCAGCACCCCCAAGTCCTTCTCCTCAGGGCTGCTCTCAATCCATTCTCCGCCTAGTCTGTATTTGTGCAGGGGATTGCCCCAACTCACGTGCAGGACTTTGCACTTGGCCTTGTTGAACTTCATGAGGTTCACACAGACACACCTCTCAAGCCTGTCAGGGTCCCACTGGATGGCATCCCTTCCCTCCAGCATGTCAACTGTTCCACACAGCTTGGTGTCATTGGCAAACTTGCTGAGGGTGCACTCAATCCTACTGTCCATGTTGATGACAAAGATGTTAAACAGCACCAGTCCTAGTACAAACCCTTGAGCAATGCCACTCCACTTGTCACTAGTCTCCAGTTGGACTTTGACCCATTGAACACAACTCTTTGAGTGCAACCATCCATCAGGTCACTGGGTATTGTAGGCTTTTTTCAGTCCTTAAAGCACAATTTTACCATCTGGTTAATTGGGTTGGGATTTTCCTTTTAGTACTACAGTACTACTCAAAACTGAAAAATAATCTTGTCTTTTGATTGTCAGTTGCTTTTTATGTGAAGTGGAAATATTAATTAAATCCTCTAGAAAGTACAATGACACCATTAGTAGCAAAGGTTATTTCTCTCATGGGATTCAAAATTCTAGGACTAGCTTTTGGCAAACCCAGCTACTGTAGGTGAAAATGTAAAAATCACCCTGATTCACCTGGCTTTTCAAACAAGTAATAGTATAAAAGCTCTGTAGTTCCATCAGACAGAGCAAAAGCATGGATAGAAGAAGTTTTTACTTGATTTTTACTTTTGCAAAGATCCTAGAATAATATATTACTGAGGATCAAGTGGGTGAGCGGTAGAATCTTCAGAGACAGACTTTGTCTCAAGATTTATCTTGGAGCTGTTTCATCAGAGTATTGAAAGACCATTCATTTTTCTACATTTTGGCATACATCTACTTCTACTTTTCGTGTTAGTCTTGTTGTTCTCCATTTACTCCTATTTTTTCATTCTGCACAATATCCCCAAGGGTTTGCATATGTAATTTTTCCTTCCCAATGTAGCTTCTGATGATTGCTTTTACCTCTGACAAGTTTTGCCATATATATTAATGGTTGGTTAAGGCATCAGTCTGCCTTATTTTTTTTTATCATCGCTCAGGTTATATGATGACTTAAGTTTTGTTTATCAACCAGGAAAATATTCTCCTTTAATATGGGAAAATTGGCTGTTGGTCAAGCAAAAGTAGTTTTACCTATGTTTGCTGTTAAAACTTTTAGATAAAACCTACATTAACATTCTGTTACGCTAACTCCGCAGTTTCAGTTTGTTCTGGGATTACTGCTATTGCCAGAATTTGAAGTCAATGATGGGAATTTAGAAAAAAAAAAGAAAAAAATCTTTCTTTTAGTATAGTCTGTCGTGTCTTCTCTGACTCTATCAATGGTTTAATCCTTCCACTCCCCTCTTTTCTTTATATGAAGTTCATACTCCTCACGATTACAGTCAACACATTGTGACTTTGCTTTGAATCCTTTTGGGTCCGGAGGTTTGACTCTCTACTTTTATTCTCCTCCCCTCTTCTGAAACATTAAACTTCGTAATCCCGTTTGTTCTTTATACCTACAGCAGTGCGTTTTATGAGCCCAAGCTTCCTCGCATGGATTGGCAGACTCATCACTTCTCTCAAACGTATCTTTTCTCCAGGTTGCTTTCATACAAAATGCCTGCAGAGAATAGCTACTTGAGTTGCTTGAATCTCATTTCTCATGAAGGAATGGGATGGAATGTGGTACAGGGACATTAGGATTGAAACTGGTGATTTGGAAGAAAAAGATGAATGTGTGCAAGTGAGGGAGTTCTGTGAACTTTGTGACTTTAAACTTCAAACAACCCCCCCAAGAAATCAACTCAATTGTTTTTTAATGAGCTGTCAAACCTCCCAACACTGCAATGTCCTTCCTTGTATTTTAAGTCTTTTCCTTCCACTCCCACATATACCCCCTTGTGTCTGTCTTTGTCTTTTGTGTCCAGCCTTGAAGGTTTCCTTGCTCATTTAGTTAACGATTTTGCTATCTGAGCTGAATGTGTGCTCTCTGTGTGCTGTAAGCAATAATTTGGACTTGCTCTTTGCCAGTTGTTACTGCCAAGAAAAAAAAAGGCCCTGAAAGAGAAAAGCCAAGATAATATGTTTTCTCTCTCACTCATATCTAGTGTGTTGCCAGGGACTTTTGGGGGTTATTCATGGTCTGTTTATCAGCATTTTTTTCTCGTTTTTAGAAGTCAGGAATGGAAAAACCCTTACTAGGTCACCCAATCCATTCCCATGCTGAATGTTCCTTACAGTACATTTATATGAACCTGGCTAATTTTATCTGTATGTTCCCATCTTCCTTAGAAGGAAGGTAGGTAGTTAATTACTGAGATTTAATTCATCTTACCTGTCCGCTCCTGGCAGCTTAAACAAAAATCTACTCTCAATTACACCTCTGTGAAATCACATGAAAGTAGATACGGTGTAGCATGTGTAGTCTGTCAAAGAATGAATGGACTGCAACCCTTTGTTCCCCTTTATATCTGTTTTTCCTGTATGATCCTTCTCTGGCAGCAATTTTTTTGTGTTTTCTAGTGAAAATAAAGTAATGCTGTGCATGTAGTGTTAAGTAGTTAATAAACCCCATCAAATGAAAGGAGCACAGAAATATTGTTTGTATTGAAGGAACTTTTTATAAAAAAGTGGTTATTTTCATTTTGAAAATTATTTTTATTGTAGTTCTAGCTTCACAATGGTGTTTGTATTCTTTCTTAAAATGCTTTTCCTTGTTGCTTTATATGAGGAAAACGAAAGTAAGGAAATGCTGAATTACAAGACAAATGCTGCCTTTTTTTTTTTTTTTTGAAAAATTTTTATCCTCAGTTCCCTCTGGATCCTGAAATAACCTTAAAATAAGGACAGTACAGTGCAAAATAGAAATCAAGTTTTAAAAAAGGAACCTTGAATCACCCTAGGTAAAGTTGTCATACTGTCTGTATGACATAACCCAATGCCTACCTCCTGCTCGGGACACCTCCATTCCACTTGAGCTTTCCCTGATACACATTCACATCTAAAAAGAGCAGATGACGATATGGACACATGGGAAAGTCGGTGGAAGAGTTGTGAGCTACCGTGGCACAGGTTGGTGCAGGCCAGCTGGGAACAGCTTGCCAGTTAGAGGTGAGCAGGCATGCACGTGAGGGATCTTTGCAGTCTTTACATGCCCTGGGGAATTACAATAAGTTGTAAGTGGTAATCATTTCCTTGCTGGATGTGATGATACTGAATATTGCTCTGAGAACCAGATAAAAATCGGTTTCAGCAAAGACTGAGCAAAACCTCTTTTGGCCTAGTATTTTTTTGTGACAAAAAAAAGAGAATATTTATTTGATTCTATACATATGAGTTTCCTAAAGCAAACTTGTGATTTATTTTTTTTAACTGATTTCCTGCTAGCAGCTCACGAAGGTGTGAAATAAAACACTTCAAGTGTTGTTACCCATTTAAAAGCTGATGTGTAGTGCTGGTTTTGTCTTTTGGCAGTGTTCCTTTATTTAATTATTTACTCTGTCAGTCGGTTAACTCCTCTGCAGTATCAGATGAGCTGCGTTTCTGTGCGTTTCTCTGTGCCTGTGTAAAGCTTCCAGAGGCTCTGGGCAGGAGCTGTCAGAGCTGGCAGGCAGATGCCACTGCTGTGTCACTGTCACCTTGCAAAGTCCTGGGATCACAGAAACCTGCTTGGGATCATGGCTTCCAGCCCAAATTGAGTTATAGGGATGTCCTAGCTGCTTCTTGTGCCTGGATCTGTGTACTTTTTGCATACAATTCTTCCCAATTACAGTATTGTTCAATCTTAGGAGGGTTAAATGCTTGTGGTTGGAGGTTTCCCAGCTTGACCATGCTGAGGTAAAACAGAATAACCTTTGTAGCCCTTGGGGTGCTCTACACTGGCTTGAAATCTTTATATGTAAAAATGTAGCGTGAAGACTGCTCAGTTCATGGCTCCCAAACTAGCAGTTCTTTTGCATTCTTCTGACTACCAGGCAGCCCCTTGCTGAAATTTAGCAATATTATGATAGGACAGGAATCATTACTCTTACTGAAGGAGGGATTTTCCAGAAGTTGTTCCAGCAGATGTAGAGCTACGTTTCCAGAGAGGAACAAAAAGCAGGGACTCTGCTAGAGTCAAGCCTCATACAATTTCAGGTGGACTGTGGTACCAGCAGACTAGAAATCTTGCAGTAAGCTTAAAATTTTCTTGCAGCAACACTTAAAATTTCCATTGCAAATAATAAATCAAAGATTAATTAACTGTGACCTGTAAGCAGTTAATGCTATATGGGTGTTTTCGTTTTCTTCCATATATATAGGAATTCCAGAAATCTCTTGGTGCCAAACATTCTGTGTATGATACCACAAACAGGACTGGACGCTCCTTGAAAACCAGCTTGGCTGATGACAATTTGAAACTTGATAATATGCTGAGTGAACTAAGGGATAAGTGGGATACAATTTGTGGAAAGTCAGTGGAAAGGTAAATGAAAACCAATCTAATTATTCAACAGATAAGAAAAAAGTCTTAGGAGAATTCTTTTGCCTTCTGTTGTGTAAAAGTAAAACCAGAGTGGCCAAACTTGTTTTATAATTAAAGAATGCCAAAGCAGTAAAATACTAGAAATGCATACTTTACTGATGGTATGAAAAGAGAAGGGGGGGAAGGAATGGTCCCAGAATTTAAAAAGGGAAACACTGATTTAAAGCCACTAGTTGTTATGATTTTATGCTGAAAATGTTTTCTTGAAGTGTATGAATGATTATTTTTGTGTGTGTTAATTATTTTTTTTTTTTCCCCCCTAGACAAAATAAACTGGAGGAAGCTCTGTTATTTTCGGGACAATTTACTGATGCGCTGCAAGCTCTCATTGACTGGTTATATAAAGTTGAACCTCAGCTAGCGGAAGACCAGCCAGTACATGGAGACAATGATTTAGTGATGAACCTGATTGATAATCACAAGGTAATTCCAAAAATATTCTTTTTTAATTACTAGGTTGCTCATAAGCGTAGCATTTTAATGCTATCGTTACTTGGCTATTCTGTAATTCCTAGAAACATGAAATAGTTTTATAACACAAGCATGTCATCAACAGTGTAAAATGCTTTAAAACATTCATGGAAGACGACAACTGTCAGTGACTCATTGACAACAGTAAGCATTGAGATAATCTGTTTAATGCTGCTATCCTGTGTATTTATGAATATCATGTCAAAAATCACAAGTGCGCACTTGTGAATATGTGTGTAGGGGCAAGAGGTGGCAAAAATTATTTTACTGGAAATCTTTGGGAAAGACAGGGGTTTTTATTTAGTGCATCTGCTAACCAAAAATCCAGTGCACTCATCATGACTACAGCAGCATTTCAAACCTGCAGGGCTGCAGGAGAAAAGTAGTTGCAATGCTTAAGTTATGCACAGAAGTATACAAAACAGATTATGGCCCAGGAGGCCGACATTGGCAACCTGCAGTATTTTGTTACTGAAGTGGTTTTGGAGATGGGAGTAAATAGGAGGTGTAGGACTGTGCCTCTGAATCCCAGTTTTGCAGTTCAGTATGTCAGAAGTTGAAGTTACTGGTGTTGCACAGTCAGAGCTCTGGAGCCTGAGAGGATTACAAGGTGAAAGTCCCTCTGTTCATCCAGCGGTGACTTCCAGTACCCAAAGACTGTTCAGTGAGGAGGAGATTTTGTCGGTCATTAAAAATAAGTATTTAGAAACGTGGGTTCTCTATAAAAATTAATCTGAAGTATGCTGGAATTGCTTCTGAAATCCCATTGTACATCACAAGTAGGTCATGGCAGGGGCACAGTGTACTGTAATTGTCATATCTTCTTTTAAGAGCTTCCTTTATGTAACTGGAGCTTGTTCCATCTGCAAATGTGAACGTACTCTCACATAAATATGTGAATATATGGTGAGATCGACAGCCTTATAGTCAGACCCCCAGATGGGGTTTTGGTTCTGTTTTTATGATTTTAAACCTTCTCCTTGGTTGTTAGCAGTTTATCTGATCTTTTCCTGCGGCAATCTTGCACATTAATCAAGTGTGTCAGATCAATTGCTTTGATAAAGAGTGTAAAGCCAGCTTGCTGAGGAGGCTAGATTTCCCATGCATTGCATCAGGATGGGTTCTCAGGATCTGCCTGATGTTTTTCCTACCATACTCCAGTTGTATTAGGATAGAATAGAGTGTAAATAGCTTAATGTGGAATCTAATGAGCAGAACTCGGGTGTTTTGAGTCACTTTGGTGGAGTTATTCTTGATTGAACTAAACCCATGTTTCGATTTCTTCTTATAACCAGTAGTTTTTTGTTTCTCTTCACATAATTATTCCTTGATGAATTAAACATATCAAATGTATTTGGTGGTGCCTAGGCTTTCCAGAAGGAGCTGGGAAAAAGAACAAGCAGTGTCCAGGCTCTGAAGCGCTCTGCCAGAGAGCTGATAGAAGGCAGTCGTGATGACTCTTCCTGGGTCAAAGTCCAAATGCAGGAGCTAAGCACTCGCTGGGAGAAAGTTTGTGCCTTGTCAGTGTCCAAGCAAACACGACTGGAACAGGCTCTTCGGCAGGTAAAGGAGTACTAATGGTGTTACATGTACTTTATAAGAAGCAGAGAAAATATCTTACAGTCTAGCTGCCAGAAATGTAATTTCATTTTCACTTCATGTAATTCAATTTCATTTAATTTAATTTTAAAATACTAATTTTCTTGCTCATGCATTGCTTACCTTGTCTCCATCCCTTTACCACAGCACATAAATAATGCCTCTTAGCATTTATTATTGCTGTTATTATTAGTCTATACCACAAATGCAGAGCAAATGTTTCAAAGACCTTACCATCTAAGGAAATCACTGAAGTTAACAGTCAAGCGTGAAGGGTGATTAAGAGCTATGCTCCCTTCACAGGAAGCTAGAGATTGCAATCGTATTTATGCCCTTCATGCCTTATTGGAAAGAAGTAAATTTGTGTACTGAAAACTTGTTTACATTGGCACAATTACAGTGCATGGTGAAGTACTTTGCAAAAAAAGTGGGGTTGTGCTGAGTATGCTCAGGAGGTAGAACAGTGTAGGTACCGCAGTATTGGCTGGTGCCGATCCCAAACAAATAGGATGTGCAGCTCTGTGAAGATACACTACCTTGGGTTGATGCTAGGATGGCGCTCCTGCAATAGCGATGTATCCACTGCGTACAAAACTTCTGCCCTGCTTTTCCCAGTGTTTGTCCCGCTCTCTAGTGTCTCAGCAGGTACAGTTCTGAGCTACCTCAAACACTAATTGTGTCTGAATATGGCTGTGCCCAAAGGTGGAACTTAGTTTCTCCAGACATAAAAGGATCAGTAACCAATGGGCTGTCAATTAATCTTGCTTAAGCAGTGATTTAGGCTATGCAGAAAATATAGTTCTCATCTCTCCAGCTGGTCCATGAAAGCACCTCCTGTGTAATTTGTCAGCGTAAAGGCATGACATTCTCAACTGAGCTGCAAATACACTATAAATCAGATGCCTAAAAGCATGAACAGGCTTTTAGGCTTCCTATAATTTTTTGGGAAGCATGAGATATTTTTACAGTTATGAAAATGTAGTACTATATATCATTGACTTTTTAATGGAGAGTTAATGTGCCAGTACTGCTGCATGATTAATGACTCCAAATGCGGGCTCAGTCTCCTTCTGTAAGCTGCAGTGTGTCTGTCAGATCCCCTCATGAGTGACCGTGACTTCTTGTATTTTAACAGGCAGAAGAATTCCACTCTGTTGTCCATGTCCTTTTGGCGTGGCAGGCAGAGGCGGAGCAGGCTCTTCGTTGCCATGGGGTCCTTCCAGATGAGGAAGAGGCCTTGCGTACACTGATAGACCAGCACAAGGTAAGCAAGGAAATGAAGAGGATCCTCTTCCTTCTAATCAGCCGGTTAGAGGATAGAAAAAAGGAAAGGAGGCAAGGTGTATCCCATATAGGGGTATCCAACATCCAGTGTTTGTTTTTGCAACTGTTTCTGTAGAGAAGCTGGAAATTTAATGGAGTTGAGAGTTTGGTGCCCATACTGGTGTTGGGCTGTTGTTTGAATCCTCTTCGCTTACTAAGAAAATAATGGGCCTTTAGAAAGTTGCTGTAAACATTTAGAGACAGCTGCAAACCCCTCTGTGGGATATATGCTGCCTGAAAATTATAACACAGACTGCTACAGTAGCAAAAGTGTATGTGTCGTCTTAGCACCGTTGAGCAAAACAGCATATACTTTTCTTTCAAGGTCATTTGTAAATGTCAGCAGAATGGTGTTATCATCCATTAACCTTCTGTCATGGTGAAACAGCGTGTTGTCATACTTCACGTGCATTAGGTACTGAAATACTGCAGTGCCATAGGTACTGCAGATACTACATTATAGACCATCAAACTAACTCTGCAGTAATGAAATGGGAAAATGGCTAAGTGAGGAGCAGAGAGGTCATATTTTCACTCTTCAAACAGGAGGTTACAAACATGCACATTTAAGCCCGTGCAAAACTCTTCTTGTAAATGCAGTAGTAATAGTACCAAGAATACAGTACCCACACTGTTATAGAACAAATTATGAGAGTAATGGATTTATTCATCATTGCTCTGAAGAAAGTTCTAATAAAAGTTTGGAAACAGAGTGGAAACGCATCCTGTTTAAATTGAATTTGGGAATATTATTACACAGAGGAGTGCGTGCAGGGTATGACGATGTAATGGTTCTTAACTGAGGAGTTTTCAAGGTACTCAGACTGCAACGTTTTGGAGAAGTTTGCAGATTTAATTTAGGGCCCTGGAAACTGGGTGCTGTTCTTTATCTGGCAAATGTATGAATGCGTCAGCATATGCTGACTAATGTTGGCAGTAACAACCTACTGTCTCCGATGCAATTAAATTTGGCTTTAGCTGCCTTCCCACGTGCTTCTTCAGTTCCCTTTTATTTAATTTTTTGCTCTTCTGAATACAGAGAACTGTCTGAATGAAATCTTAGGTCCACTGAAATCATTAGAAAAAACCATCTTAAATTTCTACCTCTGCAATGTAGATTGATTAACAAACTATTTCTGTACAAAAAGCTCAAAATTGTGCTGCCAAAGCTGAAGCATAACTTGGAACCTCAAACCAAAGGCAGAGTTTGTCTCTGAGAAACCTTGTACAGCTAGGGAAAATAATTGCTAGCTCAACACAACCACCCTCCCTGTTAGATGTGGCCATACCGTACTTAAATTTTTTTAGTAGACTTTAGAAGGTGTTCTCTCAACTACATTTACATTTTTAAAGGCCAAATAATAGAAATACAAAAATTGTCAAGCTAAGGAGGATTGTGGCACTGCTGCTTTACCACTCAATAAGCACATAAAGCAAAATCTTCCTGGAATGAGTAGTCTCTCCTCTTAAGCTTGTAACATTATCTTTCAAGAAGAAAAAAAAAAACAAAAAAACAAAAAAACAAAACAACCAAACAAACAAAAACCCCCAGAAAATAAGGGAAAATGTAATATTAGTTTTAAACACCATGGCTGTATTATAATGCTGCAAGATTAATATAAAAATGTATGACTGACATTTACATAAATATGAAATGTATCTTCCTTTTGTCACTATGATTCCTGTAAAATGGTTTTAATGCATTGGTATCCAGCTGCATGTTGAAAGGTTTCTTCAGGACAATATTTTATCCAAATGGTCCATCTTTATGCCCATTACCAATTTTCTTTTCTTGAATACTGCACGTGATTTAATGAATTCTGCTATCTCAGGCAGAGAGGTTTCTGTCACTTGCCATCCTCTCCAGGGGCTGGGAGGTGTAGTAGGTTAATTAATGCACTGCATTAGTTAATGAGAAGCGTCCCATCTCCTCTCTTGTAAATGTGTCTACCACCAGACTGCCACAGAGTTCAATACAGTTAGTATCCTTTACTGAGGAAAAGCTTAATACACTGTATGTAGTTTGTCATAGATTTAGATTTTGACATGTTCTAATAGAGTTGTGCAGGGAACACAATGTTGTTGTTGTCTGTTTTCCTCCTGGCTCTGGCTTATTTTGGTAATCTCTCACTACAACCCATCTCAAATTTTCCAAAACCATTTTGAACTGAAATATTGTAAGAACTCGTGTGTTTTCATGAGAGAGGACTGCTACTGTGATTAGGTCTTAAACTCTGACATAGATTTAAGCTTAAGTCAAAATCAGTTAGTGATGAATCTCTCTTAATATACAGCCTACCTATTTCAGGCTTTTAGAACTTCGTTCTATGTAGAACTATGTAGAAGAGATTGTTTCTTTTACGCATTCAATTTCGTAATAGCTTCATATTTACTTTGTAAAGGTGCAGGATAATGTCATTATGAAGAGTTGTAGAATCTGTTTTTACAGTGCTTGGGTGATTTTGAATTTTCTAGGATCTCCCTTGGCTGATCTTTAATTTCTGGAATCCAAAATAGCTCTTTGTGGATGGAGAGAGGAAGAGTTAAACTTTCAGAGACATTGGTTCCATTTTGTAGCCTAATTAAAGATGTTAAAATATAAAAAAAAATTCCACTAGGCACTGAGAGATGTCGGCAGTTACAGTTAAGGGTGCTCACAAAGACACACAGACTTATACAACATTTATACGCAACAAAAAAGCAGAATAATAAAACTATTGTAGTAATAATAATTAAAATAAAAAAGAAATGCAAACTGTAGAAAAGATGGGAAAAGTCCTTCATATTTTTTTGTTGTTTCCCCTCCGCACCCAATTCTGGTCCTGCCACCCTTTCCTCTGTCGGACTCCCTGGGAACATCAGTGGCTATGAGCTTGGACGTCTAAAGCTGTAAACATCCTTCTGCTTTTACAAGATTTTTCCCACATGGCAGCGCCTCTGAGAACAGCTGGCTAATTAGCAGACTCTGTCCCTGTTCTTGCTGCGTCTTTCCCTCAGCTGCTGAGTTTTCACATTTGTGTTAGTTTAGTATAGCTGCTCTTGAAGTCTTCTATCATCTTGTCTGAGCATGTAATTATAGTTGGATGTTTCCAGCCTCTGCTAGGAGCTTGATAGTTTATTATGAAGAATTACTGTAACTGACAGACAAACCAAGTCATCTGAAATGTTGCCAATAACGATTCTAGCCATCATATAGTTGATTTACAGCACTTCTAAAATGCTGTGATTTTCTTCTTTTTTTTAACAAGGGCATGTGTCTTTCAAGTATTTACAATATGGTGGGCTTTTAAGGAGTGTCAAGCTGGGGTAAAAGATTTTAGAGCTTCATTTAGTACTTTATGTGGAATAGGCTTTTTAAACATTCTTAGCTTTTCTCAGCCAAATTAAACTTGCTTCTTGGAAGTTGAATCTCTTGTGCGATTGAGAGGCTCGTGACCTTCCCAGACAAATGCACTCAGAATTTCTCTTGCAAGTTTTGTCAACGTCTAATTGAAATTGTTACCTGTGGTTTAGGAATTTATGAAGAAACTGGAAGAAAAAAAGGCAGAAGTGAATAAAGCAACAGGTATGGGAGAAGCTATCCTAGCTATCTGCCACCCAGACTCCATCACCACCATTAAGAACTGGATAACAATCATCAGAGCCAGGTTTGAAGAGGTCAGTATATGTCAAGCCATCTTCATTGCAACAGTCTGTCTTCAATTGGAACGTAGCTGACAACTAACATGGTAGTTACACTGGGAAGAAAGGATCCAGCTGTTGAGAACTAAACATTTAAAATACCCGCAGTGATGGATGCGAATACCAGCCATGCTTCCCTAGGTTTTATTTTAAAACTTATAGGGCTTTAAGAACTAAAGCAGATGGTCAAGCTTCTTTGTTTGTATGTATTAAATACTGCCTGACACTTCCCATGTGAAGAAAGCTAATAGTTTCTAGGGAGAAACTTAAAAGTTGCAAAGGAAAGAAAATACAGGGCAAGCTTGAAGCATTGTCTAATTGCGTTAGGGAGGATTTCAGTCCAACATATTCGTAATCTAGAAGATTTCCAAATGATTAAAGTGGCTACAAGTAGGTCTCTGAGGACGTACTACACTCTCAGCTGCTAAGGTTGTATCTTTGTTGTGATTAAGTTTAAAGAAAAAGAAAATACTGGTGTTGGCAAAGTATGGCTTCAGGAATGTGCAGGAGGAAGACGGACATCAAACCCTCCGTGATTCACTAACTTACACGTATTGTTTGATAAAGTTCTTAATATGTTGCCTGAATGTGCTAAGTACTGCATTTAACAGCACTTAATCATGAATATCTGTGGGAAAAAAAAAAGTGTTGTTGAACTGGGAATTCTAGTTAACTAGCACCTTTAGTGATCAACCACTACACCTAGCACCTTTGCTAATGAAACATCAGTAGGCCTGGGAGGAAGCTCTGGGTTTAGGTTAGCAGAGCAATTTTAAATACATTTTAAAGCATTTCAGATATGCACGTGCTCATGCATTGGTTCTTTTACCAAGGTCTTAGTATGGGCTAAGCAACATCAACAGAGACTGGCAGGAGCTCTGGCTGGACTTATCGCTAACCAGGAATTGCTGGAAGCCTTGCTGTCCTGGTTGCAGTGGGCAGAGACTACGCTTACTGAAAAAGATAAAGAGGTTATCCCCCAGGAGATTGAGGAGGTTAAAGCACTTATAGCGGAACATCAGGTAAGGCATGTTAAGTGACACGTGTCCTGCACATTCCACAGATGATGCTTGTGTCTTAGCTGGGCTTTGTAATCAAGTGTGAATCTCCTTAGCTATTTCCTCTCCTAATAATCGAATCCCTTTGCAGATACTCAGTTGTGTGTTTTGTACGTGCGTGTAGTTTATTCATCACAGCAGTAAAAAAAAAAAGCAAACAAAAATTCAGTTCCACATTGTTCTAAAAGCAAACCTACAACTCCCCGTAGGAACAAGGGTAATAATAAAAACTCCACATGAAATACATGATAGTGCAACTGCCTTAGAACTAGAGTTACAGTGTGGCTTTACTGATTTGATTTAAAAAATATGTTTATGAAGTGCCAGAGGGAGCTGCTGATGCAGTGAATGCTCATAGGCTTACCCCAGCTTACACGCCAGAGCTGTCTCACTTCTCGTAACGGCAGTCTGGACAGCAAGGAACACCTGAGAACTCACAGTCAAAATTCTGTTGCACATCACCTCACCATACACAGTTAATAAAGGAGTTTGACATACTGTTTTCTACATTTAGCCTTCCTTTACCAGCCAGACCATAGTGGTCTTAAAAGCTTATACTAACGATTTTTCTTACCTGCAAAACCTTTATCTGTGTCTTTTTTTGTGAGTCTGGCATTATGAGAGTTTTTCCGTGCCATTCTTGTAACTCTGGTCTTTTGCTATTGTATATGTTTTTCATTCCTGTGGTCACTTTTGTGTATTGTTAATTAAAACCACCTCTATCTGATTGCAGACATTTGTGGAGGAAATGACCAGAAAACAACCTGATGTGGATAAAGTTACGAAGACCTATAAAAGAAAGGCACTTGAACCCACTCCAGTACAATCTCATATTCCTGTCCTTGATAAGGGGAGAGCAGGAAGTAAGTAATGAAATATTTTGGGACAGGTCACACACACCATTGCTCTATCTATAAAGATACCAGATTACTAATAATCTAATAGGTTTGTTTAGCTTATAGTGAAACAGAGTGAAATTCGCTTAGATTTTTCTAATTATCTCTCATTTTTCATTGTGAGGAAATTTCTCATAGCAGACTTGTATTTTTCAATTTTGTCCTATACTTCCTCAATGCTTATTTTTAAAGCGTGCAGCCTTTCATGTGCTATTAAACTTCTAAGAATGTGCATGTGCTGGGTCTTTGCAAATCTACCATTATCAGAAAGTGCGAACATCTTCTTTTAAATAAAGATGTAGAGACAAAATTTTGCTCTTACTGTCTATGAAATTATATGGATCCAGTTAGAAAGTGTGTTCAGTGAAGTTGAATGGAAAGTGAATCATCAAGTGAGGAAATTGCTTTCTGTATTTTTAGATATGCTTACCCATTGTACTTTACAGTTACCCATACACGGAACCTGCTTCTAAAATCAGGTTGTTTACTTTGCAATTCTGTGGGAGATTTGCAAAGATTTTATTTACTTGTGCAGTTTCACCAGTGCAGCCACTACACAAAAGATACTTTAACCACCATGTGGTCCTTCCCCAGCCATGGTAAAAAAATAAAAACAAAAAATCCCACTAGATGCAATCATATCAGGGTATGGGCTCATTATTTGGGACAGGAAGGAGTAGTTTTAGGAAGGTCAAGTACCCTTCACGCGAATGTTTGTTTTGTTTGAACTGAGTGAGGCTTAACACATTTTATCATGTTTTAACAGGAAAGCGTTCCCCAACACCAGGCATGTATCTGTCAGCAGCCCAGGCACAAATCGAAACCAAGAATCCACGAGCAAACCTTTTAGTCAGCAAATGGCAGCAAGTCTGGCTTCTGGCCTTGGAAAGAAGAAGAAAACTTAACGATGCTTTGGCCAGACTTGAAGAGGTCAGAAACAAAATTATGCATAATTTTGTTTACCCTGGATTAAATTGTAAATACTGTAAACAACTTCCATATTTGTTGTATTATATTGTATGATACAGCTAACTGAAAACAGTGATACACGTGCTTTAAAAGCTGTCATTCTCATTTTAAATATGAGAAGACTTAAGATGTTCAAAATGTTTATGTAGGTCCTCAAAGAACCAATTATTCAAAAGAACGCAGGTGGCATCTCTGTCATTGATTTTCTAGATTGATTGATTTCAACTGAAAAGGTTCTTTCTCTTTTTTTATTAAGCTGAGAGAATTTGCCAACTTTGATTTTGATATTTGGAGGAAAAAATACATGCGATGGATGAACCATAAGAAGTCTCGTGTGATGGACTTCTTTAGGAGGATTGATAAAGATCAGGATGGAAAGATAACAAGGCAGGAATTTATCGATGGAATTCTTTCTTCAAGTAAGTTTTAAAATTAACTTACTGTCGAACTTGGAACAAACATCTTATGAAGTCTTATTGTCTATATAGTGTACCCTATGCAGTTTATTGTGCTAGAAGGTCACAGATTTCCCTTTTGAAGTCAGTAACTATGATTAATTTAAACTATAATTGTTTTACTTTAGAATATTTCTAGTTTCTGGAAACTCTTTCTAGATCTTTTGCGTTGTGAGTCAAATTACAAGTGTTACATTTATATTATTGACTAATTAATAGTTTACTGGGCTCAGATAGTCATTTCTACAGTACACTAGCCACTTCAACAGTTACATTTCACTGATCAGTCAGAATAGTAAAACGTACCTTATAAAACCTATAGATAATTTTCAAAATCATTTCATTTGACCATATGATTCTTATCAAAGAACTTACATGGAATAGTTTCAATTATAAAAGGAAACCATGTAATTTCTGAAACCGGTATTTCCATGAACCACGACCATGTTCATATACCTGTATAATGAGGATCAAAATGTCAAGCAATCAGACTAGGAAGGGACTGTTCCTAGCTTCCTGATGGATTGGTATTTCTTAGGTATGCAAAGTTGGTCACAATGTAAGCCTTCCACATCATGGCTGGGTGCAATCACGTTTCCCTCTAGCCACTGACCGATAACAGATAAGGGCCTACTTCAAATAATCCTTTATCTTCAGATTATAGAGACTTTCGCTTTCGAGTAGTGAAGGGTCAGAATTGGGCTGCTTTTAGCATCTCATGTTAAAGTTACTCAGTAGGAGAATATTGTGGGTATATATTTTCCCCTTGCTTTAGGAAATGCAGTAATATAATCACTATATGTGTGCATCGCTGTTTTGCATGTATTGACAGAAGTTGATGAAAAAAACCCTGATATCAGCGAGAGGTTAAACAGTTTACTCATTTAACTCAGTTGGTATCAACTTGTTATAACTGCTAAATAGTCATGATTTAATCCCTGTTCGCCATCTTGAAATTTTCTTCAACCATTTCGTAAAGAATCTCTGTGTGGGTTAATAATTTGCTTCTGTGGACTTCATCTAAAGAAGGATTTCACAAAACATCATGCATGTTTGTGCAGTGGGAAGGCCTTGCATTCCAGATTTAATTAGCAGTGAAATTCTTGCTTGACCTTTCCTCACTAACAATTTATCTTGTTAATCTGTGGTATTTTCTGCACTTTGAAGGTCAAAACGTTAAAAAAAATTAATTACATATATCTTACAGTTTAATTCGCACCCTCACTTTTGTGACTCTCTTCAATCCACACTATGATATTCATTTTAATCCAATATTATAATAACATTGGAGATGCAGATTGTTTTATGAGAAAGAACCCTTCACTCTTTTGAATGTCCTTGGGTTTTTTTGATAAGCATTGTCTGTCATATACTGCCTCAAAACCTTTAAATATTTGTGATAGAACCTTTCATTTTAATGGGATTGAAATGCTTTTGTTGTCTTTGTCTTACAGAATTCCCAACAAGCCGACTTGAAATGAGTGCTGTTGCAGACATTTTTGATAGAGATGGTGATGGATATATTGACTATTACGAATTTGTAGCAGCTCTTCATCCAAACAAGGATGCATACAAGCCTCTCACAGATGCTGACAAAATTGAAGATGAGGTAAATTCTCTGCTTTCTTAGATTGCACTCTGTTCAACTTGGATCATGTTCTTTAATATTTAATCTTATTTCCACTCCTATATAATTTGAAGTTTACTGGTTACATAAATATTTAGAAAGGTGATATTAGCAGTAATGTAATCATCCAGTTGTGGTTTTTTGCAGGTTACAAGGCAGGTAGCTAAATGTAAATGTGCAAAACGATTTCAAGTGGAACAGATTGGGGATAACAAGTACAGGGTAAGTCTTCTAAGGACCTTCTTGGGTCTTTCAGATTAAAGATTCTTTGTATGGTTATGCAAGGAATTAGGCTATATTAATTTACAGGAATTTTGTATGATAATTACATGTTTACTTACTTTAAGCTTGTCTAAATTTTATCATTTTTCTCTTGTTAGAACATACAGGCTAAAAATATGGGAAAATGCTCCTGCTTGTATTTATTTTTGCTGAAACTACTGAAACTTTTCAATATATGGTAATTTTTAAAAGCCAACTGCACGCATACATACATACAACAGCTCCTTAAAAGCCAGTATTTTTGCCTAGATACCCGAAACGTTTAAACTGTTGCTGGTTTTCTATTAGTTTTCTAAAAACAGTGATATTTTCCTATGGTGTTATGTTGTACTTCAAAAATCTTTTAACAAAGTGTATTCAGTCGCTTTTATCCTCCCGTGTCATTTTATGGGAGCACACTGTTCCTTCTGAAGAAGTTCAAGAAATGTGTTAGATATCTGCAGAATGCTTTTAGATCACAGAAAAATAAATATCACATTGCAGAGAAAGATCTGCTACCCCTAGATTCAATAACCAGAACAATTTCAGATGAAATATGTGATATTTGGCTAAGAGAGTTTACTAAATACTTGTAGATGATTTTCAAAGATCACAAAAACAGCAATGGGAAGGAAACAAAGGCCTTGAATATTTTCCAATATTCAATCTCCGGATGGCTAGCTACCTGCTCGTTTCTGAAGTAGATACTTTATTTAGAATGTCTAATGTGTTAGTTTGCATGTGTTCTAGAGTCATATAGAGAATTTCCTGTAAACTAATCGTGTCTTTCTTCCATTTTTCATTTCTTATCAGTTCTTCCTGGGAAATCAGGTATAAACCAGTGGAATGTGTCATGAAGCTTCTTTTTTTTCTTCCCCCCTCCCCCCTTTTTTTCTAACTCATAGTGGTTTAAGCTTGCAATAGTCAGTCTTGTTGCCATCCTTTCATCTTCAGCTAATTCATTGCTGGTCAGCTGTGGTATTTCTTTAAATGCTATGGAACATTAATTGTCTCAGGATCCCTCCCCTTTGGTCCCTCACCTGCTTTCTTTGGCCATTTTCCTCATTAAGGAGATTACTTTTGAAGGAACCAGATAATGGTCAGTAGCAATTCCCATAGTAAAAAATCTTGAGCATTTAAAGTGCAATTTTAGAATTACTGTTATTTTATCAGTTTTCAGTTTTACAGCAGAATGCTTCAAAATTGTGTTGCGTTTTTTAAGCTGTCAGATTAAAGGCTAATCACAGTAAACACAGATCCTAGTCTCATATCACTTATTTATTGCATATTAGGCAAAAAAATATTCAGAAAATTAAAAATGCCTGTGTAGTCAAGCAGACTGATTAAGAACCTAGCCGATTGTTGGTATTTTATATACTAACATGGTGAATCATTAAATACATATTTTGGAAATAGGCAAATTAAACTTGCTGTTCCAGTTTAGACTGTTCCCTGTCCCAAAGTGTTTTCCAAGGAGCTACGGCAGGTCTATAATGTATTGGAGCTGTGTTAAGAATACTTTTTGTCAGCTGTGTCATCAGTGAGACATACCACAGTGGTACAGGGAGGATATGCCAATCAGTGCTCACTTACTCCTGTGGTACATACTGATACACGGCTTCTTAAATTGTTAAATCATGTTCTTCTTTAATTGTTAAATTCCCTGGTAAGAATGGAAATGCTTTACACAAACCGGATACTGTTAGTATCTTATTCATGCTCTTATAAAGGCAATAATATGTATAATCCATTCTGGAAATGCTAGTGTTAACAGCATTAGCCATTTTAAATCTAGAGATGTTGAAAATGTGGATGCATTCTTACTTACTGGCAAAGTCTGTTGAAGTATAGAAGAAAGCACAAAGAGTAGTGGATAATCTTAACACATGCCTGAAGCAATATATCTAAGTAATAAGTTAAAATGTTTTCCACATATCTATAATAAGCCTCTATTTGAAAAAGTCTATTTGAATTTATGTTAATCCTCTTATCTGACATCTGTACTTCCAGATCTGGGGAAAATACAGCATTTTTTGAGAGCGTCTTAACTCTTACTGGTGCAGAACAGCATCATAGTAAAAATCACCTACAGCAAGTTGGCTGAGGCTTCTGTAGTGACAGTGATGTTATATGGCTATTGTCAAGAACAGACCTTTTTGTAGCTTAAACTAGACTTCCTTTACATTTTTATTCCAGTGTTTTTGCCACTGATTATTTGAAACAACGATAAATACTGTTTAAGGAAAGTTGGTATCCGGGCTATTTTAAGAAGGAAATGGACTGAGTTACCATTGGGAAAAATTCCTTGATAGATACCTGTGTTATTTTCCAGGAGCCCCACTGCCTGAATTAACCACAGCCTAGGTGGGCAGTTTCCAAAGGATACTGTGTCTGACCCTTCGTATAGTTGCCTGAGGGAGTCTAGCCGAAGAATTAAGCTGGGATGGGGCAAAAAGTAAAGAAAAGAAAAAAGATAGTATCTTTAGAACCTCTAGAAAAAATTCTCTATAGAAACAAGCCAATGAAAATAAACAGAATCTATTTGGATGCCATTTCTTTTATTAACTTTGATGTACATACGTAAAATAGTTCTTTGTTCAGCACATATTGAATGCATTATTAAAAAGCCCTTAAAACTAATGCTCATGTGAATGTTCTTATTTATAACAAAAAATTATTATTGAATTAAGCAGCGAGCTTTGCTTTTGTTTGGTTCCTAAAAGTAATATTCCTTTAAACTTATTCGCTCTTCTTGACTTAAGTAGTACCAAACAACTAAAGTCATTTAACAAGTAGGGAGCACGTTTGTGTGGTTTGCATTTAAAGCATCCCCTCACTGGAGCAAGTAGTACAGTTGAACTATGGCCAGCCTTCTCCAAGGGTCAAAGATTGTCCCAAAGAGGTGTATTTGACTCCCGTTGGTTTCAGTGAGTGCTCCGCATGTTTGTGTGTGAAAGCACTTACACTTGGCCTGATGATCTGCTATCAAAATTGATATTTTAGTGACTTTGTCTAAAAAGTACTGAATTCTTCTGGTTAATTTTCATGAGATAAGGGGGTCAACGTTTTGGTCATGTTTTCTTTGATCCGGATTTGAATGGAGATACTGCATACTGAGTTTGTTATACAGGTTTCAAGAGCAAAGCACACGTTAGGCCTGGCCATCAGCCCAAAGGAGGAATGGGCTAGTACAAAAATTTGTATGAAACAGGTTTTTGTGCGTATCTGAATTGTGAAGAACCTTGATGTGACAAACAGTTTGTAGCAAAGGAAAATAATTACAGCTATCTATCATTCATTGTTTCTTTAATATTCCTTTCTCCACACACGCCTCGCTATAGGTGAGCAGTGTCAATGCTACACCTGAAAATATCCCTATAAATGAATCAATTGATAGAAGCGTGCAACACTCGTTGCACAGTTGATTTTCCAGCCCACATACTGATCATCTAAAGCGATGCTGCTTTCCTTTCAGCTGATATCATTAAAATCTAGACTGCTGCAGAAGAGTTTTCTTAAGATTTTAGTGGTGAAATAATGCAAATAGGTCTTAATTAATTTGCACAAACGCACATCGTAACCAATTAAATAATGTGTTACTAATTTTGCTTCCTTTATGAGCTCAGACATTTCAGAATCAAGCATAAAATTAAACCCGAGATTCTTTCTTACCGTCCTGCCATCTTCTCTGGATTAATGCAACGGCATCTGATTTGAAATCTTAACAGCTTTAATAATCTGCATAAATAAATCTGATTTTTTAGCATTTACTAATAATTAAAATAAACTTTTTGAAGTGTCTGATTCTTAACCTATCAGCATTGAACTGCATCTGAATGACTGAGAACCTGAGACACTTGTTTGATTCTTTTTGCAGTTTGGTGACTCTCAGCAACTGCGCCTTGTTCGTATCCTAAGAAGTACAGTCATGGTTCGTGTTGGAGGTGGCTGGATGGCACTCGATGAGTTCTTAGTGAAAAATGATCCTTGCAGGGGTATGTAACACCACTGTTAAAATGGACATGCAGATAACTATTCGGATATAGTTGTCGTTTGTTGTCTCAAGATGGAGATTGAATTGTATAAAACGCCAGTTCTGTAAACATCATCTCACTAAATGTCATGTAGTGATCTGTTCTGTAAAATTTAAATCCCATGGTTAAGATCCTGTTCGCTTGCACTGATTTGAAGAACAACTGTGGTGTCTTCTGCTCAGTTCTTCCAGAGTTAGAGTGGTGTAATTAAGAATTGAACTTAGCCCAGATAGAGTTTATGGCGTGTAAGCTGCTTGTATGACTTGGCAGAAATAGCACACAGAAATGTCCAATAAAACCTTCTCGGCAAGAGAGAAGTTTTAAGGCAATAAATCAAAACAAGGCAATTGAATCGAAGAGTAACAACAGCAAGACAAAAAAAAAAATCTCTGGCCAGTGGCCGCGCCCAGGCTTTCAGGCTCTGCCTGTGTAGCCCTGTCTATTCATTGGCATCCTCCCCAGAACCACTTTGCAGAGCCCTGAGCCTTGTACGTACAAGTGGGAAATGCTCTGGCCAGGAGGACTTTGTGCTCTGGGGAAGCAGGGAGCGCTCTATGACCGTGCCCTCCAGGGCTTTGTATCAAGCGCATTGTTTTATCAGTACACAGCAACATAATGACGTCTTAGTTTGTCAGAAAGCCTACTTCTGTAGTGGGAAAGAATGCCCTGTCTGGCACCCTTCTTGGAGGAACAGTTGGAGATAGGAAAGAAGCCATTTGTGAAGGGAGCAGGAAAGATACAAGTCAAATAATAGCCAGCATAGTAAAACTGCAGAAAGTATAATAATGCCTGTGTTCAGAGTGAGCTGACGCTCTGCAACTAGGTAATTCTGTCCTGTTAACTAGCAGTATTAAGTTTACTGCATTTTTACCTCCCAGGAGTTCTATAGAATCATAATCAATATTGTAATAGTGCAAGAACAGCACAGCAGAGTTCAGGAGAGGCAAGTGAAGGCAGACATCACCTGTCCTGTAGATCTTACCCCGGTGTCAGCTATCTCACACAGCTTCTACTTTGGGACCAAGGTTTCTAAACAGTTTGGTACAGACCATGAGAGGGTGGAGAGCTTGTATTTGTAGCAGTTGTCATGCTAAGTCAAGGATGTTAAATCCAAAAAGGAGCTACCACAAAACCTCATAAGGGCTAACAGTGTGACACTAAGGCCTAGAAACCTTTGTCAACAGGCTTAAAAGGTACCCATAAAACTTCTTACCATAGCATCATAAAAGAGCTGTTATACTCTTGTGATGATATCTCTGAGTTTTTCACCAGTGTTAAAAATAGTCCTTTTGCTTACTGACATATTGAATATATTGTTTACTAAAGAAATGTAACAGTAATGTTACTTTATTGGTGTTGGACCACAGGTCTAACTGAAATTTAGCATCTGATTCTGCACCTGCAACTATAGGAAAGTCATTTATGCCTGCAGAGCCATCCTTACTTTACAGCTTTCTGCTTCTGTTCCTCAAAAGTGCACGGTAGTGGAAAATGAAACGTGCCTCAAAATAGCTGACTTCGTCGAAGGGTTAACTTGGTGTGTTTTGACAAGCCTATTTCTCAAGCCTATTGACAGATAGACTGTTGCAATTCCTACTTGGGTTGACACTGAGAGATACAATACTTAATAACCATCTGATTAATTTATTGGAATTCCTTATTACTGTCCTCAGATTAAGAGTCCTTTGGAACTTTATCCCCTCTTCTTTAATAAGCCTTGTATCCTATATGTCTCTACAGTATTTTCTGTAGTACTTTATCCCTTTTTCATGGGAAATACATGAGCAGATGAGTAAATCAAGACAGTGGGTCTAAAGGAATACCGATCTCTGTAAAATCACACAGACACTGGGCGTTGCGCATTGGTACCTAATCCTGGTCTTGTTGAAGTCAGTCATGCAGAGTAGTCAGTGATGGCAGTGGTGCAGGTTCAGTCTTTTCCTTAAGCAAATCTGTATTTCCACCAAGGGTTTCTCATGTACTCAGATAAATCACGTTTCAAAGTACTGTTGTCGTAAACAGCTTTAAAAGTACTGGACCCAGTTATTTAAAATAATTTTAGCTTATATTACTTCTTTATGTCAGCAGATAAATAGCATTACACAAGTATACTTGGGACTGCAGCTGAGTCTATCCAAGCACTATTTCCTTTTTGCCTAGGAGACCTTTGAGACCTCAGAGCACTTAAAAACAGCTTTTGCTCTGAGTCCTGTCTTTTGGCCTGATGCTCTCAGTCTCTTGCATATGCAGCTGCTGTACTTAATTTCTTCTCCTGCTAACGATTTTCTTTAATGTGACCCATGTCCTGTGTCATTTTTTCTAGTTCATCATCACGGGAGTAAAATGTTACGTTCGGAATCAAACTCTTCAATTACCACTCAGCCTACTATAGGTTGGCAAACCCCTCTCTTTGTCTCCTTCTCCTCCTCTTCTCCTCTCTCTTCATTTTCTTCCCACTTTATTAAAATATATACTTTTAACAATATGCTACACCCATCCCATTTAGCTTAATGTGTTCCTACATGGGCTGGTGCTTTGCAAGCTAATTTTTTTTGACACGCTTTGAGAGTGTTTCAAAAACAATTGTCATTCACACTGACACAGTTAAATGCTAACATGTCTTGCATCTATTCTTGCGGAACATTCTCTCATATGTGTCTTTGTATGTGTGTGTGAGTGCTTAGCCACCAATTACCTCATTATAGTTTGGATTTTATGTTCATCATTGCATGTTGCCAAACTACATAACTTCATAGTTTTGAATAAATATATTTGCTGCTTTCCTGTAATTTGTACTTAGCAATTTCTTCTGGAACATCCAAGCAAGTATTATTTATTATGAATAGCTGTAGAGTTAGCAACACTGCTCATCAGGTTGTGTCTATGTATTAACAGTTGATTGATTAACAATGATTTAGCACGTTGAGCATTCCATTATCACGCTGACTTCCTTTGACAGTGGTTCATTCCTGCTGGCATAAAGTATTAGAATAAGCGAGTTCTGCACATAACTCTTCTGTGTCCAAAATAAATGCATTACACTGTAATGCATTTTATTTATTGTTAAAATATGTTGGAGTTGGCATGGCAAAAATGACAATAAACAGCCTCGTGACAATTTTCATAGCTGACTAAATGAACACCTTTCTTTGCTGCAGCTAAAGGGAGGACAAATGTGGAGCTGCGGGAAAAGTTTGTTTTAGCAGATGGTGCCAGTCAAAGCATGGCAGCCTTCCGACCACGGGGCCGTAGATCCCGACCCTCTTCAAGGGGTGCTTCTCCCAACAGATCTACTTCCCTGTCAAGTCAAGCTGGCCAGGCAGCTGCCCCACAAGCAGTTGCTGCAAGTACACCAAAGGTAAGGAGAAATGTACAAGACTGCACTGGTTAACAAATGGAGTATAGATTGGGTTTGGGTTTTTTTTCCTTTCTCCAGCAATATTGGTGCTTTCCCTAGCTGATAGGGAAGAAGTCTCTTGATTTTATTTCATAGTCTAGGGAGAATCTGAGGAGTCTCTTCAGTGTATTTCCTCTACTGTTTGTTTTCAACACGGGAATAGCAGAATTCTTTACATTTAAGGTGCCGCATGAACTAGCTGACAATTTGGGAAGTGCTCTGAAAGAGGTGCCGCATGAACTAGCTGACAATTTGGGAATTGCTCTGAAAGAGCAATTTCATTTAAAAAATAAGCTCTGTCATCTCTTCATTCCAGAACATTTGTCATCAACTCTTTCTGCTTAGTTTTTGTTTCTACTATGAGATTTGATCGCCTTGTGAAAGCCTGGGTATCCTTCTCCATGACATTGTTTTCCATCTACTGTCCTTCATATTTTGATTTACCATTGTTTCATACAGACACCCCATCATTTAACACGCAACTATGGTAAACCATGGTTGACAAACAGCAAAACGTCAACTCCTTCTAAGCCACCAGAATCCTCAGACTATCAAGGGTCATCTGCAGAGGTACAGTAAGGACAGAGATTCTAGTCTCATGACCTTCCTTCACTAAAACTGTCACTTCACTAACAGCCACTAGAGTTACAGTGCTTCGGAGCTGCAACATCCTTTGCGTATTAATGCATTGTCTTTATTTTAGACCTTTGTCAAATGACTTCTTTCCTTTTTTTTTTTGTCCGCCGAAAATCTTTTTTTTATGTTCTGTTTGTTATGGTTTTTGACTTTTAGGAAAACAGGCTCAATGAACTTATGTTTAAAGTGCAAATGGTTAATAAATCATAACAGTGTGCAATGAACTGGATGAGCAAATGTGGAAAAGTACTTTTTAATAAAGCAGTTTATATGCTTTGCAGGTTTCTTTCCTAAAATTGTTTGCTTTGCGTTTATAATGTACTGTAATATTCATGAACTGCAGGAAGGAGATTTATAACTTATGATCTCCAGTGCAAAACCCCTAAATATAGAAATACCCAATCACTGTGAAGAAGGTGGCACAAAAGACTGACTGCGATACAGAAATCTTTCCAACAACTGAAAGTTTCGTTTAGGGGTGGTAGCGACCGATCGTTGCTCTAATAAGATAGCTATTTGATGACTTAACAGGAAACGAGTGTTGGTCTTATTTCCAGCCCATGACTTACATAGAAACTGCTAGTATAGCAATTAGGATTTTGCTGGCAATCAAGCTGTATGACCAAAATTTGAATGGGCTTGGGCCCATAGTGTCTCCTCTAATGTCATTGCAGTCAGTGAAAAATTTGCAGCTGGATCAGGCTGCGAACTGACTTGTCACTTGTAAGAGTTACTCTTGCCCTGGGCTGGACGGAGGGCTCGGTGAGGGGAAGCCTCTGCCACCATCACCTCTGTATCTGCTTCTCGCATACCTGCGCTTTGATGCCTTTTGCCGTTCATGTGACACCTTCCAGTGCTAAGTTTGCTTGACCTCAGCGTGGCTTTGCTCTAAGACGCACAATGAACTTTTCGCTCCCTCCTTCTGTGCGAGTGGGTGCGTTACTTCTGCACGCTGCAGGCATGTGTATACAGCACTTCAAACACGCGGCGCTGTTGCTTAGAATGATTAACAATAGCACAAAGTTGAGTCAGTTGTCAGTTTCTAATATATTCCTGTATTTTCTTTCGTCTCTTAGCTGGTAACTGTAAGATTAATTGATGGTACTTTAAGGAGTTTATATGGCATGGAAAGGTGGTGTTTGCATTGAATTACAATGAGGTGAAAGCAGTTGGCATTGATTTCAAATGAGGGTGCTGTATTTCTCACCTGCTCTTACAACTGCCAGTAGTTTCAGTGAGTTTCTTTTATGTAAGCTGCCACGGTTTAAGATTATAAATGGAACGATTGGGGTGGGGAAGGTTGCAGTGAATTTCTGAAGGCATTCTACATCATTTTCTGCCCAAGAGAGCAGTTCTGTATTTTATATGTAGATTGCATTTGGGTTTAGGGCTTAAATGAAGAACAAGCTTGCTCTCTTTTTCTTCTTGCACCAGTGATTCTATCCCAGTGCCTTGCCCAAAGTGCAGCCAACTCAGCGGGGGTAAGGAAGAGTGTTCCCTTTCCCCTTGTCTTCCCAAGCTGCCTCTGTATGGCAGAGATTTCCAAGGTGTGGCTGGCTGGTTGTTAAGCACTTGTATTTGGCTTTAAAAAGAGTTTCACAGCGTGCCAATCCCTGTCAGAGCCAGCAGATTGTCTGCTCTTTGGCATCTCAATGTTCTTTTGTTCAGATGTGCCAGTGGTCCGAGCTAGCAGCTGCCAGGCGGGCTCCTGCCAGGCCTCCGCTCAGTGCTTAGCTCTAGGCAGCTCCCAACACACTCCCCTGGATCTTGGTTTTCCATGTCGAATTCTGCCCCACCCCACTGTATGGGGATCAAAGGCACAAAACACAGGATGCTGGGATCCAGGCACTCCACGTGCCGCATTCATCACTGCAGTGTTTATTCTTCTTTGTGGATATTTACTGAGTATTTTTGTGTTGAGTAAATGAATGTGAATACTGCAGTTTTCCTCTTACTTGCATACAGCTCCTATTGGGAATGTTATATGCATTTTGAGATTTGAGGATTTAATTCTTGTGGCTTTGAAAGAAATCTTCCCATTTGGGGCAGACCGTAAATCAAGACTCGTTTTATTTTAGAAATGAGAAAGCCCGCAGGGTAAGACTATGGAGTAGAGAAATTTCAGACAATGTATTAACAACAAGAACTTTTAAAATTATTCCTATGTCTTTTTTTTCTGCTTTTTTTTCTAGCAAAATGTTTTGAAATTTGATAGGTTTGTTTTACCATCAAAATACTTGTAAAATTGAAACAAATGTATTCACCACCTATATCAAAACCTCGACTACTTCTCTGTTCATTTGTCATGTGCCATCAACCAATCTTACGTGCTTGAACTAATTATAAGAAGGTAGCATTATTCTTTCTTTATATGCATTGAAATACACACAGAGAATGCTAAAATGTTAATGTCAAGAAGACTGTTAAAGTGATTTTGTTGTTGTTGTAGTTTTACATTTGGGCTACTTCAAATACTAACTGCTAAAGTTATGTTCGAAATTTTACATCATGAAAATTGTCCATAGTGGCTCAGACCAGTATTTCAGATTCCCAGTGAATGTTGTTACGATAATTGTATTCTAAGCTATGTGTTACCTAGAGCCAGACCTTATCTGCAGTAGTGACAATTGGGAAAAAACTTTTTTCTTTTTTCCTTTTTTCTTTTTTTTTTTTTCTTTTCCCCCCTGCGTAGGGAACACCAATTCAAGGAAGCAAACTTCGACTGCCAGGATATCTATCAGGGAAAGGATTCCACTCTGGAGAGGACAGCGGCATCTTGACAACAGCAGCTACCAGGGTTAGAGCTCAGTTTGCAGGTGAGTGTCTGCACTTCAGAGCTTGATCTACCTCTTGCTTTGTTTTCCACCTGAACACTTAAGGTCACATTAGCGTGCGAGGGAGATGTCAGAAGAGTGGGAAGGAGTGAAAGTCCTACTGTCTCCATATTAGTATTGCCAAGGGTGCACATAATCAGGGTAATGGTCCTCCGTTCGCATGGTTGCACAGCAGGTATGTTCATCTCTGGTTGTGCAAATTCATGACTGCAGCCTTGACAGTGGTAACTCCAATGTGTCTGCCTAAGGAACTAGGGAAGAAGCATTTACTTGAAAAGAAAGGCTTCAGTTCTTCAGTGTTCAAGTCATGTTCAACTCTGATGGAGCAAAGGGGTCACTTAGTCATGACTTATCCATTTCTTTTGCAAGAAGAACTGCAGGGAGCAGCTGTAGATGACCTTATTAATGGAATATCCCAGAGAGATTTTTAAAACAGTATATGAAAATAGAAAGCAGTGAAGTCGTGCTCTTCCAGGATCCTCAGAGCAGCTCTGTGTAAGGGAGAGGGCTAGATGGTTAGAATAGAAGATAGCCCTACTGGCTCACACCTTAAGCCTTCCCTCACACCTTAAGCTCTGCAGAGCACACTGAGCCGTTCTGGAAAGTCCTGTTCAAAGAGTAGATGTCTCTTAAGTTATAGGTGATTAGAAAAATGAACCACCTGAGATTTAAGTTTCAACTTGGTGTTCTTCACGCGTACAGGAAACAAGATTTGTCAAGATCAAAAAGATTCAATAAGTAATTGGAAAATTATGAAAAGCAACATTAATGTTTTTCTGTTAAGATTCTTTGTTGCGGTTTTTTTCTTCGTGGCATGTTGTCTGGGCAGGCTTTTACTTTAGCAGGCTTGCTGGAGCTCATTTACTCAGCCCTTTGTTTAGGAGAATGTTTGCTCTGCCCTTGTTTACTTGCAGCTTTCAACTGTATGGTTTTGATTTTTTTTTAAAAAAGGGGTACACAGTTAAAAATTGGAATATTCATTTGCATCTCCAAGGTACATATCTTGGGGAATCCAGAATGCATGAAGTGGCCAGATCCTGAATTCTTTCAATTAATAATTGAGAAAATGTCAGGGGAAAGAGAAAGAAAGGATCTGGCTGTTAAGTGAATGAACAGTGCACGTCTAGCAAGTCAAGAAAAGTTGCCAGGGTAATACATTTTTAATGAGATGTGCTAGTGACTAACTACATCTCTGCATTTGATCTCACATTTCCTGCTCTTTCGTGGGAGATACGGCATTGTTTTATGCTCTTGTTTAATATCCGGATGAACTTTGATCATCGTCTAGCTTGCCTTCCCAGAGGTTGGTGCAATGAGGAATTTTTGAAGTTGCCAAAAACCTAGGAAAGACCTGCGTACCTTTTCCATCCTTACCTCTAATACTGATGGATATCTTTTGTCTTTCTAGAAACCAGAAAAACTCCAAGCAGACCTGGAAGCCGAGCAGGAAGCAAGGCTGGCAGCAGGTCGAGTAGCCGCCGAGGCAGTGACGCATCTGACTTTGACATTTCAGAAATCCAGTCTGTATGCTCAGATGTGTCAGAGACTGTTCCTGCTACAAGCAGACCGACACCCCGAGCAGGTTCTCGGCCAGGATCAGCTAAGCCTTCGAAAATTCCAACTCCCCAGAGAAGGCCCCTAGCCAGCAAATTGGACAAATCCTTAAAGAGATAATAGGATTGGCTCCGTAAAGATCTTTTCCTTTTGCATTAAGTATTTAAGTTCATAAGATGTAAAATATTATATAGAAATTATTGTGAAATATTGCAAGAGGTGGATTTTTAATTCTGCAGATGGCCTTATTTGTGTATTTGTCGTCTTATTTTATGTGTATAATTTTTGTCAGATTTGTTTTTGTTTATGCCATATCCTGTGAGAAGGGGGAAGAGTTTTAATGTAAACTAACAGTTGTACACAGTAACGTGTAGAAAGTACACTAAAAATAATTGCCGAATGTACAGTGTACTGAATGTACAGTAAGTCTCTGCAACCTGAATAAAATAGGCCTATCACTATGACATTAGCTAACAGTAAAGGATACCTCATGATTTTTTCTTTAAAAAAAGAAAAAGAGAATACTAAAAAGCCAAAAGACACAATTCCACATTTTGAGCTAACTAAACAAACACTAAAGGATGTACGTCAGAACTACTAAGGAATATAAACCCACATTCACAGTACCCTTATTTATACAGCATCTCTCAGAGAACTCACAGAGTTAATTAAGCACTCGCCAGTACTATGATACTCCGATACCTTGCAGCATTTCTGTGCCATTGCTTTCAATGAGGCCAGACACATTCTGGATATCTGAACTATTATTCTGTAAGAATGTCAATATATAAAGTGCATTCATGTAAATGTGAGGTTTTCTTTTGCTTGAGTGGATGGTAGCACTGTAACATCGAACTCATTTTGTATCAAAGCAATTTTGCTTGCAGAAAGCTCCGAAATAAACATGTCCCTTAACTTTATTTCTATTGTATTTCTTATTTCACAGGAAGATACTTTTCTGCGTTATGTTTTAGGGCATATATAATTTCAGATGACCAATATTACCATAGTAACATAGGCTTTAATTTAATTTCCCATTATCAGCAATCAAATTTTGGGTAGCTACTGTATTTGTTTAATAAAACAGTAAATTGCACATATGTCATTTATGAAATTATATGTAATTATTGTGTGTCGACAATTATTTTCTCCATATTAAACTGGGACATTTGTATACCACGTATGAAAGGCATAAAGAGTAATTCAGTTCCTCTTTTTGTTAGTGAAATATTTTTGCCATTCATGGATTCCTTGAAAGCATTAATAATAGTTAATTTGTGGTGGGAAAAGGATGCAGCTTCCTGTGGGAGTACTGTAGAATGGCTGCGTAGATGCTGTATTTGGGAGTGACAGAATCCCTAGAAATTTAAAATGCTCTTTGATAATATCAGAAAGACTCAAGTAGAATTCGGCCAGTGTGGCAGACAAAATAGTCTAAACCTGAGACACGACCAGTTCATATACCAAAAAATGCTGCACCTTTAGCAGAGGAGTTTTAGGGGCACCGTGGTTTATGGTTTGTCCCTTAGCATGCTGAAAATGAAGCAGAAGCTGAGTTGATTACACGCAGTTAATGGTGGTATCTGTGTTCTCTGCTAGCGCTTACTGGCAGCATTACCAAGACGATGTTTTCTGAGTTGTCACAAGAGCTTCCTGCAGACTCACAAGTTGACTCACACAGTCAGTTTATAAGAAACAGAAAAACAATACTCAAAAGACAATTAAATTAATCAAAACCCACTCATGTCAGGATTTTCTCCAGCACAGAGTCTGAGTGTCTGCAGACAGCAGACAGTAACCAGTCCTACACTTCTCTGACACAAGGATAAATCTGCAGAATTCGATGAAGAAGGCATGTTGTGGACTTACCAGCAAGTGACACGTAGCTCAGTTTTATTGAACTATTTTTTGTAAAGAAAGAGGTGGTGTTCGGTTTTCATCCTCCTGTAATTCAAAAGGATTTATTCTTTGGTACCAGCATAAATGAGAGAGGAAGGATCAGCCCCATAACCAGCTCCCCACCTTGTTCAGTCGTGTGAGTTTTCACATAACTTCCACCATTGAAGATGCACTTTCTCCCTTTTTTTTATCCCCCTCCTACCAACAGGAGTTCATCCTGAATTCACCCAGCCTGCTGGATGACCATAAGTAGAGTCAACCTTTTAGTGTGGCCTGGGCTCTTACACCTGGATATTCTGGGATTCTCCTGTGCAGCAAAGGAGCAGAGGTGATGGGAAGAAGGGTTGGAAAGCCTATGGCTGTGAGAACCGTATTGTTCAGTGAATAACGTATATTTAGCATTTGGAAAAGCTGGCTCAGTTCTAGGCTCCTTTAACTCTCGTTCATTTTCAGCTTTCTGCATTTCTGTTTTACCGCCTTCGAAATGGGAAAGCATCCACAGAATTTTTTGAAACCTGCAGATGAAACCTGTAAGTAAAAAAATGCAGCATTAGGAAAGCCAGTGGTGCCTTGCGGCTTCATCCTCGGCTTGTTCAGTTTAGGGATTTTGTGAGCCTCTCACTCACATGCCAATATAATAAATGACAATAATTCAGGCTTTGCCTGTGGCACATCTCTTCACAAAAGCGTAGAGATGAGGTTATATGCAATTTTAATTTAAAAATTAATGCATTTCATAAAAATAAACTCTGATGCAAGCAGCTATAACGTACTATAGGTGGCGGCGACGTTTGAACCTGTAGCTGCCTGTGTCGCTGTCTGCCGTAGCACCGGCAAGACCATCTACACCCCACAGCTTGCATGTGAGAGGGGCCACAGTGCTTATGTGTGTTGGTCACGGCATGTGGCAAGAGGACACGTTGGTGAGCACTTGCTGTAATAATGTTCTGTTGTCCTGGGTTGACCGACACAGGGCTAACTTCTCTTCTAATGCTGGGGAAAACTGCACTTTTAGAAGACTCTAGTGTCTGAATTCATGAAAATATTTACTTTACAGCCAGCTAGGCTATGAGGGATTCAAGGTCTCGGTGTTTTCAAGCCTTGCCAGGTGCAGGGATGAGAAGGATCGAGGCCTGGGCACTTGGCCCAGGCTGGTCAACAGGATTGTTTCATACCGTGAACATCACATTCAATATAAACTAGAAAGTTTGCGGTGTAGTTCTGTCTCTCCCTTGATGGTGGTGGTCCAGAGAACTCCTTGCCCCGGTGCCAACCCCTGAGCCCTTCCATTCCTCCCGAAGCTGTTGCACTCGCAGTGGCCGACATTTGCTGTCTCCTGCTGGGAGCACACAGCTTCCTACTGATAGAATGGTCTGAGTACAGTTCTGGTATATCTTATATTAGTATCGGGATCAATACTGGTTCTTTATTATTATTGTTAATTATGTAGTCTTATCCTATTAAATCTATTTATATTGCAACCCTCACGTTTCCTTGCTTTTCCCAATTCCCCTTCCCGGGTGGAGAGGGGTCGTCGGGTGGTAGAATAATTGTCTAAACAACAATAAATTGTTATGGGTTTTCTCAAGCCATAACATCTGTAAATAACCACGGGGATGGAAAATAAGCACAACCTGGTTTGCTGCATCTCAGTACAGCTGCCCTAACAGCTGCCAGGTGTTTCCAGGTCTTGGGCTGGTCGGTAGCACCTGAGCTTATCCTAGGCTGGTGGTGTTTAGCCAGATGTTTGCTCTAACTATGGGCCGTGGTAGGGAGTGGTGATGTTAAGAGGTTTCTGTCTTCGTGTAAGGTGGGTGGAATTTTGTAGAACAAAGAAAAGGTGCTTTCCTAAACAAAATTGTTCTTTCTGCTGAATTTGAATAACCTGTTTGCAGATGTGGAGGTAGGAGAGATGGTCGACTTGGTTGCTTTCTTGTTTTTCACGAGTGTTGTCAGGTTAAATGCGGGTAAGCTACCCATCTCTGTAGAAAAAAGGTTTATTTGCTAAAAAGGGGAGTATTGCAGAGGAAAAGGGATATCTTCAGAAATATCGGATGAGACAGCAGCTTAAATTTTACATAACTTGAATGAAAATGCTTGGTGGCTGATGTTTTTGAGGTATTTTTCATGCAGATTGAAGTCCTTCTGTTAAGGCTTGTGCAGTGTTTGGCTGTTGCAAATGAAATGGTATCTGACCCAAAGCTGAAAGAGTCTTGGGGGTTGTCATTTCATAATTAAGTTGTTCTTCTGAACAGAAATTGTTCCAATAGTCCGAATTGCAGCTCGGGGTGCTCAAACTGCGTTTCTGTTTTTGAAGGTTGAAGGAAAGAGTGACGAAGGTGAATTGCGTAACGTAGCTGGCATCCGGGGTGAGTACGTACGAGAAAGTTAATAGCTGTGTTCTTAGCACTCGGGTGATTGAACATGAGTAAGATCCCAAACCATAAATCAGGCCCTGTCAACATCTACAGTGGTTTTTGTTCCTCCGGGAGGAGGCAGCCAGCGTGATGATAGCTCTGGCCTGACAGGAAAAGCTGACTTGGAGCTTTTTGGGGGGTCACGATGGTCCTTCCAGGATTTAGAAAAATATCTAACGCCATTAATTTTTTTTTCTTCTTTTTGGGGCTTGATCACAGCTCTTCCACGTCCTCTTTTATTGGCAGAATAACAGGGACCTAAGGACCTATGGAAGAGTTTGCACTGTCTGGGTTATTTTTGAAGGTGATGAGCTCATATGATAAAGAAGTACCTCTCCATTTAAAAGCCTGCAATCAAAGTATAAGACGGGAAACAAGTCAGTTCAAAATGAGGATGAACAAAATAGGCTTGTAAATACTGCAAATATTGAGCAAGCCCACGTTTGCTGATCAGGAGAGGAGGTATAGCTTCACTTCTAGCAACGCTGATTTGGAGTTTTAGAGACCAAATCATCCAAACAAAGTAACTGGGAGGAGGGAATGTTCACCAAAGGCTGCTACAGGAACTGAAGGGTGAAGCAGCTGAGCTGCCACCTGGAGTCCTCTCATCTCACGTGAACACAAGCGGATAGAAAAGTGTCAAACATATATGCAAGCTTTTTCTTAAAAGGCACTGGTAAGCTCTGAGAAACTGCTCGTCAGTTTGGACTTGAAAAAATGATAGAAGCAATAATAAATGATATATTAGTGGAAACCTGAATAAATACACTAAGGAAGAGTTGGCTTAGCTTCTGGAGGGAAGTCACACCTGACAAGCTGCCTGGAAGCCCTTGAAAGGATCAGTTACTGTGGACAAAGGTTGAGATAGACCACATGGCTTTCCAAAAAAATTCAGCAAGGTCTCTCGCCACAAATTCTTAAAGAAGTAAGCACTTCCAGGATCAAAAGAGTGGTCTTCATAAGGTTAAATAGCACATTAAAAGCTAGGAAGGACAGTGCAGGAGAAGGTGGTCAGTTTTAGCACAAGGAAGAGGTCTGCCGTGGAGCCCTTGACAGGTTTTAACACAAAGCTGCAGGCGCTGGCTCGGAGGTTCCTGAAGTGCACGTTGTTGGAAGGGTGCTCTGGAAAAAAGCATCACTGCGTTTCTGTGATTCATCGCGCCTCCTGGGAGGTGTGCATTGCTTTCCACTGACGCTGAGGATCCCGCAGTGACTAGCGCAGCCCTAGCCAACTAACCTTTACATGGCTAATTCAAGTCAAACGAATCCCACCCCAAATTAATGAGTTTATTTCTAGCTAAGAGTAACATGGGATGGGATTTTCATTAATGATTTGGAAGTTCTGCTGCTGCTGCTGGCTTTTATCACTTACACACCCTTTTGGTGCAATAAATGTATTTTAGGGGTATGCAAAGCGCGGACCATCATATAATTTAGCACCATTTCTAGCCACGTTCAGGAAATGCAAACCATGTAAGGTAGGTGGACAATGCAGTCGCATTATTGCTCTCAAAGACTTTAGGAACTTTCGAGCATTCCTGGCATCCTTCAGCAGCAAACCCAGGTGTGAGCAAGTGTGTTCCCCTCTGTGTGGCTCCCAGTCACGTCTACCTCTGCACGGCACCTGCAAATCCTGTTTCCTGTGGGTTCTCCAGTCATTCATCCTACTGGGATCCACTGGCATCAGCGTAAATGAACGCATCTTTCACGGGACACCCTGGCCGGCCATGCACGTCCTCAAGACCCAAACCGTTTAAAAACTTCAGTCATTGAAAATGAGAGCGCATCGATGCGTTTCCCTTCAAGTGTCCTGTGGATCAGAGGGAGATAACAGAAAGGGGTTTTCCCAAAAGATATGAGCTACTTGTCACTTTGGTGTGGTTGCTTTGGGGTTTTTTTTCTATCTATCTGCATTCTAAATAAGCACGATCGCGTGTGGCCGTGCTTAAATACCTCCTTCTGGAATGAAGAAAAATAAAAACAATTAAATAAGTGTTAAGTTCTGGGTGCGATGAATATTTACTGAAAACTATTTCTTTGAATAGCTCTCCATTCAGCCAGAAATTGATCTGGAGCACAGTTTATTATATTGGAACTCAAGGGCAAAACGTAGCCATTCATTTTAAAGCAAATTTGATTTATTCTGTAAAAATACAATGAGGTGCAGTACACAAACCACAAGTAAATTAGGCGAGCCGAACACTTTTCTCAAAAGGCAAAATGCTAGTAGTGAATGCTGCTTCCACTCATTGCTATTGTTTTTTCTTCGCAGAGTGTATTTGCAAATTCTTGGTGTGGTTGTTCCTGTGAGCTGAAGAGCAGCTCTGTGGCGTTTCCTAGGAAAATGAGCCCGCTGAATTCCCCAGCCCGTGCACGCGGCTCTCTAGCAAAACCTGAAGCGACGCTTCCCGCGGCCAGATGGCGAGGAGGCTGCGAGAGCCGCCCGTCCCCGGCTCCTCAGCGCGGGCTGAACCGCCCAGCGCCACGAACCGCAGGGTGATGGGGGTGATGGTCCCCGCGCAGGCACAGCCCCCTCCTCCTCGCCCAGGAGGCCTGGCAGCGAACGGGCTGCCGGGGGGTGACGGCTCGTAATTTCTGCCGACGTTCGGGAATATCGTTAGCCTGACCACAGCATTTTGAGGCGCTGGAAAATCTTCGTTAAGTCCGCTGATGTGGTCACTTAGCCAACACAGTCTTCTCCATGGGATTTCTTTTTTTTTAATACACACGCTCTGTTTACCTGGGAGATGAAATAGTGAAGAAATAATTGTCACTCTGTTACCCCCACACGCTTCAGGGGGTTTTTTCCCCACTCTTTTTTTCCCAGTTTATGAGGACTTATTAAATCTTTCCAGATTTTTGAGGAGGATTTTGTTCTTAACGATGCAAAAGAATTTTAATATAGATTTTGCTAATGGAAAAGCTCTTCTTAATTATTGATGGAAACATCAGCTCCCGAGTGAGTGCTTAGTATTTGGTAGCTTTAAAGCTTTACATGCGAGAGAGCTGCTCCTCCTCTCCGAGCTCCTACTCTGTTTCCAGGGATGTGTGTGTGACTATCCAAAACTGTTGCCATGATCTCAGCCAGGGCAAACCCTGGTCAGTGCCAGCCCGAGTCCTCCCTGAGGCCGTAGTGGCTACAGGGGCATTAGGCTACTGCCACCACCCTCTGTCCCCATCTCAGGAACAATGCCTGGAGGTCAGCACAGGGGGAAACTGCCCTCTCAGCGGCAGAGTAACAAAACACGGCAGCAGCCGGTCTGTGGGCAGAGCTGATGGCTGGGGTGGGTGGCAGGCAGCCGCTTGGTGGCCCAGGTTCATGAGAACAAGACTTCTGCGATAGCTGGGCTCACTCACCACCTGTAGCGAGAGGACTTTCCCCTGGCCAGACCATGCTGGGGCTGGGAAGGTTCTGCACATGTTGGACCTGTCCTCTGTCTAGTGCCAGGTGGCTTCATCAGGCTCAGGGCTGGCTGCTTCTTTCAGTTGGTTGCTGTATCACGAAGTGATGGAGATGTAGAGAGCAAGAATTGCCCCAGTTATTTCCAAAGTCTGCAAGTGAATAGCTCTTCGCTTTTAGTCAGGAATGGGCATCAATAACATCGCCTGTTAGCTGCTCTCATGTCTCCTCTTTGGCTGGAGTCTGAGCACCCTTTCTCCATGTCCTCCACAGGGGCTTTCTGGAAGAGTGTGGCAGGTGGGAATTTGGGAAGCCTCATTCCCTTTTCTGAATGTGCACACGTGTAACGGTGTATTTAATCCGTAGCTCCATGTACTTGCACGGGAGGTGAAAGTGGGACCATGCCATCACCTTGTGTGTCCTGCTGGTCCATGGAGGTGGACCAGGATTTATGCTACTTGCTGCAGCACACGAGGACCTCGTAGGAGTAACTGAGTAGTGGGACTCACACCTGTAAGATACCCTTTGTTCTTTTCTAACCTTCCCTCAAGGGCAGGACTTTGTGTGGGGTGGAGATTTCCAGTTTGATCATGTTTCTTTATTCACAAAGCTCCATGATTTTTGTGTTGGAAGGACTGTTGAAGATGTGTTCATTTCTTCTCCTAAAGGAAGGTAGTAAGTTTTTCCTTTTTTCTTAGAATATGGCTAAAATTTAGGATTAATGCCTCTAAAACCTGTCTTTGAAAAAGATGAAAATTTCTCTTTTTGTAGAAAATGCCATTGTGTTGGAAGGGGCAGAACTGTCTCCTGTAGTTCTTATTAACCATGATTTGAGTTAATCTAGTTGTGGCAGAAAAGACAGGTAGATAATGCAGAAGCATTCCTTTGCTTTATTCTGGTTTATGTTATTCTCGTCTAGTGAAAGACTAGTAGAAGTAGACAATTAGTCAGGAATTTCCTGAATAGCAATGCAAAGTCAAAATGGGGATTATCAGCTGGAGTTGAGTTTTTCAATCAAAATGGCAGAGATTAAGGAATCTTTTCCTTGTTTTAGGCATATGACCTGCTATATACAGGAATGTCTTTTCATATTATGTCTTTATATATTAGTAGTCAGACTCTGGCCCTGAATGCAATGTTATTAAACTCTAGGGTATAAGACGTGGTCTCCAACTCTACATAAATAAAAGCAAATATTTTCAACTGAGTACTCAAATGATGTTGAGGGAGTTTAAGTTCAGGCACGGTGATGTCATTCAACCATTAAAAAAGTCTGAAAAAATACATAAGTGTGCAATAATTATGTAGGGTATGATTGTTAAAGTACTGAAAACATTTAGGAACACCTGTTGGATGGGCAATATTTTAGGCAGCTGCGTTAACACCTAGTGATGATTTGGAGAGTTCTGTTTTGGGTGTTGGCAGTGACTTCTTGCGACTGAGTGCTTGTGTGTGAGCGTACCAGACTGAGGTCATTTACAGTCCAACGCAAGGGTGTACATGTGGTTTGGAAGGTAGAGTTTAGAGATAAAATCAGTTGGATTAAAATCGAAGAGAGGACATCATTTTGTTGTTGTGATATTAACTTGCAAGGAAACATTTTTGCTGTAAATTGTACTGTGTAAACTCGCATGTGTAGTCTCAGACTGGAGCACCAGCTGTGTCTATCGCTGGAGAGATCTAGTGAACAATGCATGTCAGAGAAAATTATAGCATAATTTATTCATACCTCTTAGAACAGCAGAAATAAGGCTGAAATCCATGTGCCTGTAGACAAAAGGTTTTGTCCTATTTCCTATCCTGTCCAAGGATGCAATATCACGTTGATAAAATGCCACTGCAATGCACAACAAAGAAAAGGCATATTAAAGCATACTTCCTAATTAAAGTGTGAAATAAGAGTGCAATTCAAGTAGAAATTACTGACAGAACTTGCCAATTAAAACGTGAGCAGCAAGTCCTGTAGCACAAAGATGTTTTCCTGGCTCTAAGCATTTGAGTAGGTGGGGGGCTGAGTTTGGGATTGACTTGATCAAGATGGCCAATAATCAAGTTAAGTTTATATATTTTTTAAATTGGTGTTTAGTTGTGTTTTCTGTCAGGGTTTTTCCTCAGTTAGTCTTTCAGGAGGGAAGAGCAGCCAAAAGAAAACAAGGAGTCTCAGATTTAATGTCGTATCTTGCAATAGCTATTATTTGGCAGGGCCGTGTTCTGGCAGTGAAGCGGCAGATGAACAGTGCTGCTTCAAGACGATACAACATTGGGAGAGTCTTTACACAGAGGGATGTTGCAAAATGGCATAAAGAGGCAAGCTGGCGTGTCAGGCTGGGTGGTATCGGGGTATTTCTTGAGCTGCTATTTTCTTGACACAGTTCTGTAAGGCACCAGTATAAAGCGTTTTGTGTTGGTGAACATTCTACAGCTAAAAAAAAAATATGTCAAATTACTGGAAATATGAAAAATACCATATGTGATAGTTTCCTGGCTAGTCTTGGTTTGCCTCAGAAATGCTTTGGTGATGCTATGCTTCCAATAAACATTAACATAACAAAACACATTCTGTTTTCAGCACTTCTGATGGTGACTCTCCTCCCAAATCTCTAACTCTTTGTTGTCTGGTCTGGTGAAGTGGTTACGGCACCCTGCCAGCACTTTTCCTCTCTCCCTAAACTGAAGGCTGTATCGACAGCGATGACTAGCAGAGTCGGAAAAACAGAGATGGCATTTCTTGTTCACAGGGGGTTGGTTTTCTTGTTCTTGTATTTTGTGGTTCTGGGTGGAAAAATACGTGTATAGTTGGTACTTCTGTCCCCTATGCTAAATGAAACCAAGAAATGAGGTGCAATGTGAGAATACAAAAGTCAATATATGCAAGTACTTTGAAAAATCCCAAATAAATGCAGCTCTAACTTTGATCTCCAATGGGTTGCCTTAGGGTGTTTTTTTCCTGTTGATACATATCACAAACAAAGTTCACCTGGAGAATGGAATTCAAAATGTACTGATACACTTTTTTCTTTTTTTTTTTCTCTCTTTTTTTTCTGAGGCCAATAGGTGGTTGATTTAGAAAAGGATAAATATTCTGTGTACTTCCAATCTTTCTCTTATGTTAGAGATAACAGGTTATCTAAGTTTTGCTCCAAAGAGACGTTTAAAATTTAAAAGCAGATGAGACAGGGGAGCAGAAAAACACCTCCTGGTGAAGTTAGAATTGCTCCAAACAATGGGGCCCAAAGAGAAGCAAGATGCATTTGCTAAAGGTAGCATGTACCGAAATTGTGTGCACGGTAAGTGTTCAGCCCTTGTAGGAATTGTCCTAAATACAAACCTGTGATTACTGTGGCACTGCTGGTTCCTTATTCTAGTCACAGAATCACCTAATGATAGGGGTTGGAAGGGACCTCTGGAGATCATCTAGTCCAACCCCCCTGCCAGAGCAGGGTCACCTACAGCAGGTTGCACAGGAATGTGTCCAGGTGGGTTTTGAATGTCTCCAGAGTTGGAGACTCCACCACCTCTCTGGGCAGCCTGTTCCAGTGCTCTGCCACCCTCAAAGGAAAGAAGTTCCTCCTCATGTTTAGGTGGAACTTCCTATGCTCAAGTTTGTGCCCATTACCTCTTGTCCTGTCCCCGGGCACCACTGAAAAGAGCCTGGCCCCATCCTCCTGACACCCACCCTTTAAGTATTTATAAGTGTTGATGAGATTCCCCCTCAGCTGTCTTTTTTCCAGACTGAAGAGACCCAAATCCCTCAGCCTTTCTTCATAAGAGAGGTGTTCCAGTCCCCTAATCATCTTGGTAGCCCTTTGCTGCACCCTCTCCAGTGGTTCCCTGTCCTTGAACCAGGGAGCCCAGAACTGGACACAGTACTCCAGGTGCGGCCTCACCAAGGCAGAGTAGAGGGGGAGGATGACCTCCCTCGACCTGCTGACCACACTCTTCTTGATGCACCGCAGGATGCCATTGGTCTTCTTGGCCTCGAGGGCACATTGCTGGCTCATGGTAGTCCTGTTGTCCACCAGGACTCCCAGGTCTCTTTCAGCTGAGCTGCTCTCCAGCAGGTCAGCCCCCAACCTGTACTGGTGCATGGGGTTATTCCTCCCCAGGTGCAGCACCCTACACTGGCCCTTGTTGAATTTCATAAGGTTCCTCTTTGCCCAACTCTCCGGCCTGTCCAGGTCTCTCTGGATGGCGGCACAGCCTTCCGGTGTGTCAGCCACCCCCCCCCAGCTTTGTGTCATCAGCAAACTTGCTGAGGGTGCACTCTATCCCCTCATCCAGGTCACTGATGACTATATTGAACAGGACTGGACTCAGTATCTGGGTTACAGTATCTGTAGCCGCTGCAGGGTCCTGCTCTGCTCTTACCATTTCACAACCAAGACAGCTAAAGAGCAGGAAGAAGGGAAGTGGGAATATGCCACCTTCGCAGATAGGAAATGGAGAAGCAGATTAAGCAATCTGGCTGGGAATATTCAGGAAATCTGCTGGCAAATCAGGAAACGGGTTTGGCGCACACCAAACCTCATCAAGTCCTCAACCTGAAAAGAACATCCCTTTCTTTCAAGCACATCATTATTTAATTATGTCTGTTTAGGAACCTAAATTTAATCCTCCTTGTCTGCAAAGGTGTCCTGAGTTATCTGGAAATTTAAATTATGATCAATTTTAAAAATAGTTAAATGTCAGTGTTTCCTCATAGAGGATTATCTGGTGGAGAAGGCATTGGACGTGCTAGGTACAAATGTACAAGTCAAGCAGTTACACTACACTCTGCCCATCGAGTGTTTCTGCTAGAGGGAAACACAAACATGAATATGAATTTATCTTTCAGTTTGGGGCTCTGGAATGTTTCTGTTTTAATAGTGTTCTAATAAAATCAAAACACTGAATCTTTCCCAGCAAAGATATAAATAGAAAGTAGGCACCCTCCTTCTTATACAGAGAGATAAACTGCAAAAGGAGATTGTTCACAAAACTGAAAAAAATCCGATAAAAGGCGCTGACATTTTACTTGCATCTCAGAGCTGCTGCACTTCTCTAATAAGCAGCTGTTATTTCTCTTTCATTTTCCCATGTAATTGATTTATTCTCATGGCTGAGAATGGCACGATGCAGCACCAACAAGACAAATGGCCTTTCTGCACAGTGGCCCCACCGTGCCTCTGCTGGGGGAGCTGATGGGTGATCTTAAAGTCTAGGTGGCCTCAGCGGCCTTGGGGCTGTGCAAACCATACAACCGTAATCCACTAGGAAGATAAGACGAAATGTACTTCTGCTCCTGTGCTACAATCCACGTCATGTGTATTTGTGTCTGGGACTTGCTCTGCAGATGGTGCAGAACTGGGAGGAGCAGCTGGCAGACCGGAGGGCTGTGCTACCATTCAGAGGGATCACCACAGGCTGGAGAAATGGCAGGCGGGAACCTCGTTGATGTTCAACAAAGGGAAGTACAAAGTCCCGCACCTGGGGAGAAACAGCCCGGAGCACCAGGACTGGCTGGGGCTGACCAGCTGGGAAGCGTCTTTGTGAAAAAGGCCCTGGGGCTCCTGGTGGACACAAATTTGACCGTGAGCCAGCAATGCGCCTTTGTGGCAAAGGCCAACAGCATTCTGGCCTGCATTATGGAAAGCATCGCCAGCAGGTTGAGGGAGGGGATCCTTCTGCTCTGCTCAGCACTGGTAAGGCCACGCCTGGAGTCCTGTGTCCAGTTCTGCGCTCTCCAGTTCAAGACTTGGACATTCTGGAGTGAGCCCAGCAAAAAGCCACAATGATGAGGGGACTGGAGAATTTTACATAAAAAGAGTGGCTGAGGAAGAGGGAGGGAGCTCTCTCTGACTGGAAGAGACTTGGAAGCAGACTCTCCTCAGTGACGTCCTGTGGAAGGACAAAAGGCAATGAGCACAAGTTGAAATAGAAGAAGAGTACTGAAGAAACTTTTTGCTCTGAAGGTGATTGAATGCTGGAACACGTTGGCTAGACAAGCTGTGGAGTTTCCATCCTTGGAGACATTAAAACCCTGACTGGACACAGTTCTGGGTGGCACGCTCTAGCTGACCATCCTCTGAGCAGGGAGGTTGGACTAAATGATCTCCAGAGGTCCCTTCCTGCCTCAACAATTCTTTGATTCTGTCACTTTGCCCTCATCTTTAGAACATACAAAATCATATTCTAAATGATATTCGATATTTATAGTGCTACTGCAGATAGGAGCATCAGCCATAGCTATGGCTCCCAAGAAGCTGTCAATACAGGTAGACAAGACTTAAGACCATGAATGAGAAGAACGAAGAAACAAAGTGATTTGCTGAAGGCAAGCTGCAAGTCATATCTTCCTTATTCCTTGCACAGTGCTCTATTCACAAGTCTTTCTTTTTTTTTTCCAAAAAACACTCTGGATTTTGTTTCAAGGTCTGCATGGGTAACAAATGAGATATGAATGCACAGATCTCGCTTGTTATAAATATACTAATATAGATTATATTTCTGAACCAAGTTTGCCCTCTATTCAGCACTTTGGGGAAACAGAGGTACATTCATTCTGTGAGAACCTCTTCAAAGATCTATTCACAGCCACTCATGGGAAGTGCTACATCTCTGGGCATGTGTGAGAGAAAAAGCACTTTAATTGAATGCATGAGTAACTAACTGACTGCCAGATTGTGACTGGCCTCTGCACAAGCCCAAGGTTGCACATGTTCTGCTGGGAGCAAGAAACCACTGCTGGGCCACCCCATCCTCTTGCTCTCTATGAGCTGCCCAGTAGACCGTGCACTGTAGAATGAAGTCAGATCCCCATCTGCGCTTTCAGGGTACCTATGGGATCTGAAAACTCAGCTCCATGCAATATAGAGCATTCATTCTGCTGAAGGACCTCCTAAATACGGCTACTATCTATGTACAGAGCTGTGAGCTGTAGGTACTCAAATAGAGTTGAAAGAGTTGAATGTTTTTAGATTTGTGTAGGAAAGGAAAGTTGCTAAAATGCTGGGAATTATGACTAGTATGGGGCACAAAACTACTGTGAAATGGAAGTGACGGTTTCATGGTTTTATGCAGCGTTCTTTTGACTATTTGTCTCTACATGTATCAGAATACCCTTTGTTCAAATTTTGTGTCAACTGGTCGTGTCTGCTCAAGAGCAAAATGTGGCTTTAGCTTCTCTACAGTGCTGTGGGAAATTATTCTACTCTATAATATATATGCATGAATCTTGCTCCATAGATGTGGAAGAATTGAGTTGCTTGAGTGTGTGCAAAGCAGAGCAACAAAGCTGGTGAAGGCTCTAGAGCACAAGTCTTATGAGGAGAGGCTGAGAGAACCGGGGTTCTTTAGCCTGGAGAAAAGGAGGCTGAGGGGAGACCTTATCGCTCTCTACAACTACCTGAAAGGAGGGTGTAGAGAGGTGGGGGTCGGTCTCTTCTCTCAGGTAACAAGTAATGAGATGAGAAGAAATGGCCTCAAGTTGCAGCAGGAGAGTTTTAGATTGGATATTAGGAAGAATTTCTCCACCAAAAGGGTTGTCAAGCATTGGAACAGGCTGCCCAGGAAAGTGGTTGAGTCGCCATCCCTGGAGGTGTGTAAAAGGCGTGTAGACGTGGTGCTGAGAGACATGGTTTAGTGGTGGACTTGGCAGTGTTAGGTTTACAGCTGGACTTGATGATCTTGAGGGTCTTTTACAACCTAAATGGTTCTATGATTCTATAAGAATTCACAAGTCATCATGTAGTTTTAAATGTGGACTTCAGTTTCACTCGGCACCTTTGCCTGCTTGCTGTATAATATGTTTCATTTTCTGTCCTTCCATTATTAAAAGCTGATCTACTTTTTTCTAGGAAAAAACTCTGATGGATCATGACCGATAACACAAAGCATCCATAAAGAAGGTGAAACAGGATGAGCAAAGGCATCAGGGTAGCCAGGGATGCTCTTACACTGTTCATTAAAAACACACGAATCTGCTTTCATGCGATTTGATCAACATTGATTTTGCTCGTAGAGAGCAAAAGATAAAAAAGCAGCCCCCCTCCTTTTTTTCTGTAAAATGAAAGGAACTGATGTAATTGTTCTAAATTCAGCACAATGAAGTGCTATCGGACCAGTGCCAGCAGTGTATTTCCTGCCAGTGTCTGCTCCTCCAATCAGTTTAATTATGAGCAATTGTTTGGGTTGTGCTGCGAAGAAATATTAGAGAATGGAAAAAAGAACATACTTCAGGTCATTATTTTGCAACTGATTCATGGTCTGGCAGCAACCATTAACTAGATTTTATGCTTTACAACACTGTAATAGTATCAGCGTGGATCAACCTTGCCATATAAGCACATACAGCACAAATCCACCGTTTATTTTGACAAGGTTCTAGCTGAAGCATTTGAAAAATGCTGAAATAACATCAGCTATTGGCTAGAATTTTTGGTTAATCGTGTGCCTGCTCTTATCCAAGGGATCTAAGCAGGCAATGAAAAAAAACCTGGCTATTGTTAATGCCTCCTATGTTTATCTGTCACGTCAAATTTTGATGATGATTTTTCTTGTGCTTGACACACATCTCATGTCTTGCTGCTACACGCAGAGGCATTTTGTAATCCAAGACCAGTTCTTTTTGGAGGGGGCAGACTAGGGGAAGACGGTTCTTTCCCCAGCATGCAGGATTGCTCTCCTTCTGGCAGTTTGCTTTCCTTGGGATGCCGAGGACTTAACCGAGCTAAACGGATTGCTCAGGAAGTGAATCCTGATTGAAGTGCCCCTCAGCTTCCGTGGAACGGTTGCAATGTAGACTAGACAGGGTGGTTACCAAGGCAGTGCTCCTGTGCTGAATGGTCTTAGCGTGGGGTTCTTGCAGGACAAATCCCAAAATGCCAATTAGCGCTGCTCGGCAGCTTGGTCAGCCGCCAGGACAGGAGCCAGCCGGGCACGGCACTCGGCTCTGGAGGGGAGGACGTCTTCATGTTGCAGAGGCTCGTCTAGCCACCCTTGGTGTCTTTCCTCTGCAAGCAGACGATTTGAGATTTCAGTGATTGTCAGAATATATTGATCAGCAAACTAGAAAAAAAAAAAATCCCTTGGAACACAGAAAACTAAGAATTTATAACACCTGTGGCAAGAGTTAGTTTTCAGGGGTTCATGCCTAAATCTGATATATGACATGCTGCAACGGCGTGATCCCTCCAGGAATGTAACATAAACTAGCCTGATCTGGATCCTGTTCCAGCAGAAAACAAAAGATGCCCTTGTTTTCAGACTTGCTAACGGAAAATGTTCTTTTTTTCCCAATCTAGTGTGACTTGTGTACACTCCTGTGTTTTCTGATACCAGAATGAATCTTGGATAACTAGCACATCTCTCCTTGCACCGAGTAATAAGGGATTAAAGCAAATAAATTGGGTAAATGCTGCAGGTGGCATTTTACATCTCTGCCAGGTTCTGCAGTCTTTATATTAAGCATGTTTCTTAGATGTAGTTTAAGCCTGCAAAGTTCAAGGGGTACAAGGATCCAGCTGTTTGTAAAAACAAGGGGATCCAGCTGCAAATCATCCAAGACTTGGGCTGCTCCGATTCTGCCGTTAAAATGTGAGCAATGGTAATCTCTGGCAGTGAAGTTCTGAATTTCAACAGAGTTCAGAAATAATAGTTAGAGGAGCTGAAGTTCTGTGCTTGAATCCTATGTTTAGTACTTTTGTGTATCGGCTTAGCCTGGAGATCATTTAAAATGAAAAAGAACATATTTTGCTGCACCCCGGTTACCTAAGTGTGTCTGGGAAAACCATTTTCCATTAGGAAGATGTGTTTCCTGCGAATACAAAATCCTTCCCTTCTTGTAGAGAAGTTACAGAAGGAACAGCAATGCTCGTTGCTGCAGGAAACAGAGACTGGGGCAATGAAACTGATGTTTGGAAAAGTAGGATCAAAAGCATAATAGGACATAAAGAGATAGGACCATGTGATGTGTTGTAGACGTTACCAGGGAAGAACAGAGATTAAAATCGCACTATCCTAGGTCAATTTAATAGAATAAAACCATGAAAAATGATTTTATTCTAGCCACTGACATAGCTAATGCGTAAGGGCAGAGGTGGGTCTCAAAAAGAAATTTCCATTACCACCGATGTTTTTAAGCATTGTATTTTGACAACAGTCTAAAAATAAAATTAGTTATATTGCCAGATTCATAACTGTTTTATTTTTTCCAGCTTAAGAGTTCTTAGAGTTACTCAGAAGAGTGTAGTTGATTTGAGAGCGTGGCTATGATTTGCTCTGCCACTGTTGCCGCCTTCTGCTGTACCTTCAGGAATGGCAGAAATAAGAAGAGAACATATCTGAGCCTTTTACCAGCTTTGTTATACTGCTTAACGTTACTTGCTGATTGTAAGCTTTATGCCTCATGGGAAGCTGCCCCCCCTGACATCCTCTGGCTGTTCAGTGATGAATCTCATCTTTCATTGTACTGCCTCTTTTTCTATACCATTTACGAGTGCACTGAAAGGCACAGTTTCCTACAGGAGCATAACCTCCACTGTGAAAGCTGGTTTTTATTTCTACCTTTTCTCCTCCCACCCTTCAAAACATTATTTTATAAAAGATCTCCCCTTTTCCTTAATACCAGCCTTATTTTATTAGGGGTCCTTGGGAAGAACCTTGTTCAAAGCTTTTTGGAAATCCAAGAAAAGTATTTCAGGTATATCACCCTTGTAGGAACTCTGGTAGTTCGCTGAGACATGACTTCCTTCTTTCCAAGGAACACTTCTCCGCAGGCTACCATGTTGGGCAGTGTCTGCTGCTTCTATTTCTTGCTATAGTTTCTACCAGTTTCTCAAGTCCAGAGGTCAAATTTATTGGTTAGTGACTCTTCAAGTCGCATAGACCTCTTTAAAACAAAGCTGGAGTTGGGCGTTACTACCAAGGAACAGTTTTAGTCTCTATATAGCATCTCCCAATAAAGATTGATATGGTCTTTGCATATAGCTTAGTATACAGATGAACTGTAGCATATACGGCACGTGGCAGGAATTAGATGACTGCTGGGAGCCACCAGCTGTGTTTATGGCAGTGAAGTACACAGTGCCTGAGCACTGGTACCCAGTCCCATCCACAGCATTAAGCTGTTGGAAAGGTCTCTGGCATGGTTTTGGCCTGAACCAACTTCTGCACTCATAAGCAATTCCTGGGCACAGCCTGGGAGTTGGGAGCAGCCCTCATCCCATGCTAATAGCTGTTTGGGATGCAGCCCTCCTGTTTTGGAGAGTGGATTTAGTGGCAGGCGTGCAACTTGCACCATGGTGTCTGGCTCGAGTGTTGGGGAATGATCCCAGTTCTGGTCAGCCTACAGCTGTAACCATGATGCTCGTCACGTCGTGATGGGGACTCTTCTGGCTACCAGCCTACAACTGCTCTCGGGTGAAAGGTTTTATCTATTTATTAATTTTCCTTCAGAAGAACATCTCAGAAGATCCCAGCACATCTCTCATCAGCCGCTGAGCGAGCTATAGTTTATTTGCACAGCCTTATTTATACTTCATCGTGAGACATGCGGTGGTTTTCTTCCATCTCCATATTCTGAATTCCCCTGAAAAACCTGCCACGAGGCAGTGCCCGTCTGCACGTGTAACAGCTCCCACGGCTCATCGGCTTATTTTCCCTTGTCCCATATAAGGTGCCCACACTCCTCTGGCAGCTCCGGCTGCGTGCATGCCCTCCTCAGCTGGGGGCCACACATGTTTTGGATTTGCGAGCTGGTCTCTTCAGCCTGGTTTGTTTTTTTTTTTTCCCCTCCTTTGTTCGGTCTCATCACAGAGCTCTTGGTTCTGCCCTGCTGCGCCGGGCTGAGCGCTCCCATCCCATGCAGTGCTTGTGCACAGTGAGCACAGACAGGGGCCTTCAGAAGTGCTCCCACCTTTTGGACCTTGTTCGTTTTTCTGACAGTAAGTGCCACTCACGTTCATGGCACCCACTGATGTAAATCTCCTGTAATCTTTTAAAGAGCCTTTATTTCACGGTGAGAATCCCTAGTTTCACCTGATTTTCATGTATTTAAAGTAGACAAAAGTCTTCGGAGGCATGCCGATACTTTCTCTTGCTCTTCCCCCGTCGTTTTCCCTGCCGCCACCCAGCGAATGAGCTCGCCTGCTGACGGTGGTCTTCTACAAGGGGGTCTCTAACAACATTCATACAACAGAAAGTAGCATGCCAACCTTCACAGGCCTCTGCAGGTTGGTCCGTTCCACCCAGCCTATTTGCCTGAAGTTAGTGAGATTTAAACTCCAGGGAGATATCCCAGCAGAGCAGCACCGTGGCTCTGGCGGTGCCTGGCCAGCTTGTACAGCCCAAAAGGACGATTAATTGACTTGGGCTGGCAGCATTAAGCTGTGACTGAGACCCAAACTAACATCTCTGTGCAGCCCATTGGCCTTACAATACAAAATCAAAAGCTTCTCTGTTTTCACATCCTGTCTCTGACACCAGCCAACAGCTGATGCTTTGGCTAATGATGTTTATACCCAGACCATCTTGCTGAGCATCACCCTTGATGTTGCTAAAATGACAATCTACTGTGCGGTACGTATGTGTACAGTTACAGACAGTGTAAGAAACTCTCTGGGTACTGCTATAATATGCGTCATTTCAAGCTGGTATTTATTGCAAATTATCAGTTTCCATTTTTTTCACCCTCAAGGATAGTTTTGATCATGCCTTTAGAGTCGTCTTCCTGGATCTCTCAATTCACCTCTCACCTCAAGCTGTCGGCTGGAGTGTAAACTCTGCAAGAAGGACTGGTTTTGCAGCTTTGTGTGTATTTTTAGTGTTTCAAAATTCCCTAGTTTTAGAATACTTTGTTGGTCAGGCTACTTTACTCCGCAAATCTATAAATAGAGACAAAAACTTTTTAGGTCTCTCAAATGTTCTTATCAGAAAAAAAAAAATATGTATTACTATATAAATAGTAAAAACCTAGTTCATTCTTTTTCTAATTATAGAGCCATTTTCCACAAGCAAAGCAATGGAAATACTTGTCTGAAGGAAACTTATGTTTTTGCTTCTGGGGGTTATTGGCTTTTGATTCAAATTCAGCTTCTACCATTTGGTTCATTTTCCTGGTTTGCCTCACGAGAGGAATTCTCCCTTTGTTTGCAACCTGCTGTCCGGCTGAATATGTGAAAAATGTGAAGATGGGGAGTTTTATGGGATCCCTAACACACTGTATTTTTGACAGGAACTTCTCTTCACGAATGTAGATTTAATTCCTTCATTTTTTTTCTTATATCTGGTTTTTTTTTAAGTTCGTGCCTTCACTCTGTATCGACTTGCCTTATTCTGCTGTGGTTCCTGTGGAAGCTGAAAAATCTCCAGCATTACAAAAACTAAATGCTGTAGCTTTCAGATGCTAAGTGCAGATGCAAGTCCTCTAACTACTCCTCAAGCAATCCAAAATGGTTGTGGTTAACTTCTGTTATTTATATTGTCTCTATTCAAAGATGCTAAGGGGAATCCTGCCCTGCCCTGCCCTGCCCTGGGTAGGCTGTAGTTGTTCCATGCAGCTTCCAACAAGGTGTTGGTTCGTCTAGGTGGATGTCACAGCTGGTGGGCAATCCAACCTTCCTGTCAGAAGCAACTTCTAAGCACAAATTTACTGGTCATGCAGACAAACCTGAGAAATCTGCATCCTTGACAGACTTTGCCACTTTTCTCTTGGCATCTGAAGGACTGAGATAAAATTGCCAAGACTGAGGGATGCTACACCAAGAAGAGAGTCTTGTGATGGTGAAGGGTCACCATCCCTGGCTGATGGGAGTGCTGTATCCCCCTCTGCTGGAATCAGACTGTGGCATTGTTGGACCGAGGATCTGAAAGAAGTCTACTCTTGGGGTTAAAAAAGAAAAATAGAGCTCAAGAGAAATAAAATCTATACTTACAAATTTCAACAGCTGATTATTACTTATTGGCCACTACAAAGTCTAGAAAAACACTACCTGTTTAACGCTGCTCTGTGTGCAGTAAATGACCTAATGCTGTGCTACTTCTGCAGTAACTCTGCTGCTGTTTCTAATGATATTGCACGGGGAATGATTTTCTACCACAGGTGTCACAGATATTCTGCTAAACATTATTTAGATACTAATTACTGGTAAAAACAACGTAGAGCACTGGGAATGAGGCGAGATGCTTGTAGGAGCTTGGAGATTTTTCTGCCTTAGCTACCTCACTCCAAAGAAGAATTCTTTCTTGTAGGAATTTAAAAGTAAATAACATGAAGCTTGGCTGTCAAGCCAAAAAAATACCTGGAAAGCTTAAAAAAAAAAAAAATACGGCCACTAGCTTGTTTGAAGCAGAAAATGCCCTGTCCTTACTGTTCTTCAGAAAAACTGCAATTCAGGCTGTGCAGCAGGGTGACTTGTGGAAACGACTAACTGCTATGAATGACCATGAAGGGCAGAGAATGGTTAAAAAATAGACTATGGGGGAAGTGGACAATGTAGCTGGTGTCTCAAAGCCTCTCACAAGGCTGAAGGTCAAGAGCTGTAAAGAAGCCCAGTCAGTAAAGTAGGTTAGCTTGACAGAAGCATCCATAGATGGTAATGAAAGGAAGCAATTAGACCAGCTTCTCCCATGGTATGCTGGTGTGTTTTCCAAGAACAATGAAGAATTTGGATGAGAGGATTGAGTGCAATACTGCTCTGTGCTAAACCACTGACTGCTCCTGGGAAGCGGCGCTTGTGCTGGCTGCCCTACCACCAAGGAGCTGGGTAGAAATGTTAAATTCCAGGCTGGGGAATGGCCTGACTGTGCATCCTACGGTGCTGTTGGCATCCTTGCTTATCTAGGCAGTTCTGTGTTCATGGGTGGTTTCAATTTTTGCTATTGATACACTTACTGCCTTTGCAGGAGCTTGTTAGCACAGGTACAGCGGCACCACCAGCAGCTCTCAGGATCTCTTTTGGCCCAGAAGTGGATCAGCTATCTGCATGTTGTGCCTGCACAAGATACCAACCCCTAAGTGGGCTGAGGGCCAGAGCTTCCCAGGCATTGCTTCCCACCCCTGGGGGAGAATGGCTGGAAGCCCGCTGAGGTGTGCACCGAACCCTCTCCTCCACAGGCAGTGCTCATCACCCTGTCCATACCTTGGCTGCTGCCTGCAGAGCCAGGGGTTGTCCCATTAACACAGTTCCAGCACTCTGGGGGCACTGCCAGACTTGTGCGGGCCACACACACCCCTACGTGCTGCTGGAGGAGTCGGCTCCAGCTCGGGGCTGGCTGTGCTGAGCCCTGCCAGCTCCCCAAGACATTTCGGTGTCTACGCAACACATTCCTTTTCCCTCTTCCTTCTACCCAGACATACACTTTTCATTCTTCTGAGAAGCTCCTCTTTTCCTTGGAAGAAACTTATTTTAATTATGTAAAATCTCAGAGGAGACTTGATGTTACATGCTGACTACATGAAGTTTAATCTCCAGCCTGTTCAACATAGATACTCGCCTCTCTGTGTGGTAAGCACCCCAAATTCCATTTGAAGGAAAAAGATTTTCTTTCTTCTTTTATTTTTTTTTCCTTTGCTTGCTCGGTTTTGTTTTAGTTTGTTAATTTTGTTAACTCATTAGGTTCTGTTAGGTTCAGTTAAGAATTTAAACACTGGTCCTTGTGTCAACCTCCGGATGACTGCAAGTCTCCTGACTTAGGTGCAAGACCTAGGTGGGTTCCCCAGTGTCCACTCCCCGCAGGCTAACCTCTGTTCTGATTTTGGAAGATCTTTGTATCTTTTGCATGAACTTCATGTAATTTCTCTAAAATGGGGAAGAAACAGCTAATGTTAGGAGAAAAGATTGTAAAGCTTGTAACTGAGCCAGTTTCTAAATCTGGAGTACAAAGGTATGCAACCATTTAAAAGCAGAAATCTAACTCGCTCCTGGAGTACGCTGGTACAAGCCAGTTGTTAGAGAGTGTTGATGTTAACGGTGTGACTAATGCAGGTACGTGCTTCTCCCTCCCACAAGGACCTTTCTCCGGTGTTCGTTAACCCACCTGTTTGTGGCTTCTAATTCTAAATGAGTCAATTCTAAACATTGACTCAGGCTCCTCATTAATCTCCACTTAGAAATGTGACCAAGAACAGAAAGACCATAAATGGGGACAAGACCAGAAAGAATGTAGTAGAGATATTGAAGAAACCAAGAAGAAAAGAGACACATGGTGAATGAGACAATAGAGAAGCTTACGCTTTTGGTGCAAAATCTCAAAAAATTTGGCTGGCAGGTGGAAGGAGTTCAAGTGAGAGAGCTGCCTTTTCACAAAGGAAAATGAAGATACTTTAGGAAATGAAATGTAGGTGATTTTCTGAGTGTTGCATAGTTAGTCGCAGGAGATATGTTTGATGGCCTATGTATTGCGAGGAAGAGCAGGTTGGTTATTAGGTATTGCTATGCAGATTCTGCCCACTAAGAGGAAAATTTTGGAGATGGGTCAGGAGAAGAAGAAGAGCCAAGAAAGGGAGAAACCTTAAAAGTTTTTATTATAGAGCTTGCCAGGTTGAGACAAACATGCAGTCCTGGGGGGATGATGACGCCAGATTGTATGAATCAGATACTGCCCTGAGAAAAAATTTGGTAGGCAATCATAAATGAAGCTTAAAAGGTGCAATTGGATACTAAATTTAATGCCAAACTGGAACAAAGAGAAGAACTGCAAGCTCTGGAGGACTTTTTGCATATCTTGGTATGGAAGAAAGGTAACTGAGATGTTAGTCAGTGAAGACTTTTTGTGGATCCTGCCACAGAGTCCACTAGATAATTAGGCAGAGCAAATAATTATTCAGTCCTAAACCAAGCATTATACTATTTTCTTCCATTACAGTTATAGTGGCAGTTGTTTCATAATCTTAAGGTTTTCCTCACAAAGTTAGGAAACTTAAGATATCTGTCCCAACACACACTTGTGTGTGTATAAATAATTTTATTTGTATTTCTTCGGTCTTAGTTTTTCCATTGGTATAATTTTTAACAATGGATCAAGAAGTAATGTAGTCGTCAAGAAGTAATTTTAGTTTTAAAAAAAAACCCCAACAACAAAACCCCCAAAAAGTGCTGTAATGGCAACAGAAATAACCACTCATGGTTGCCAGTCATGATGTATTGAAAAAGTTATGCTAGAGCATTACGCATATCACTCTGAGTCAACTTAAATTTGCTGTCAAGTCTGTATCATCTAGTAAGAGATAACACCTCTTCTCCCAAGTCTACACTGGCATCTGGCCTGGTTTGCTACACAGACCCATCAGACTCCTGCCTTGGGAGTCTGTGCTACACTCCTCAACTGTCTTGGTAACATCCCAAGTTGTATTTTTCCCTGGTGAAAGCCTGGAGGATGGGGGGGTGGGGAGAGGGGGAAGTTAAAAACTACAAGTCCAGCACTGAGATGTAATGTCAGGAGTACTGTATAATGAGGTCTTTTGAAGTAACTATCATAGTATTTAACATATTGGTGAAGTTTCAGATGTGATTCTGTGGACACTGCACTTTCAAGAAAGATGTGGACCAGTTGGACAGAGTCCAGAAGCAAGCAAAAAGAATGACAGAGGTTTAAAAAACCATGGCCTATGAGTTGAAGGCACTGGCGTTGTTTAGTCTAGAGAAAAGAAGACTGAGGGGCGGCGCGATAACAGTGTTTGTTAAAATATTTTAAAGGATGCTCCAAGGAGGAAGGGAATAAATTATTTGTTCCAGTGGGGAAAGCGCAAGAAGCAACGGTCATGAATAGCAGCAAGGGAGATTTCTGTTACGCTTTGAGGAAAAATGAACTTTTCTAATAGTATGGATAGCCAAGTACTGGAGGTTCTTGTAAGCAGAAGTAGGAGGTGGTAGGAGCTCATTATTAGAATTCTGTAAAACAAATGTCTATACATACATACTATGTATATAAAAATACAAAAATCCCAAGTTTGACTGGAAGGATTTAGTTTAGTGATGAGCTGTGGTGAGCTGCGTAATCTCTTACGGACACTTGAGGATGACTGTTCTTCCACCATAGCATGAACAGAGCTAATGAGGAAAAGGCAGAAGCTGTTGCTTGTCCCACGTAGGTGGTTTGAGTCACTCAGGGAGCAACACCTGGATTTTGGTAATGCAGAAGAGGGGCTCTAGAGCTTCGCAAAAGGAGGCACGTAAAGGCAGGCCTTGGGTTGCAGGTAGGCATCAGTTCTGTGGGTGCTGCTGGTCAGATGCTGCTGTTCAAGATAGAAATGACCTTGCTCTGAAGCTTTCAAGGTGGTTTCTGGACTCCAGCTTCTTTCTCTTTTCTTCTCTTCTCCAAGTGCTTCTTTGTGCTCATGTCAGGGCACCTGAGTCCTGTGAACTGAAGGACCCTGTCCTACTTATGCGTATTTGCCTGCCTGCCTGACTTTTGGCTTTCATTGACATCCCTTGGGCAGCAAAGAGCACTTGGGCCACCTCCATCCCTTTCCAGGCTCTGGGTCCTCTAATCAGCATTTCATGCCACGGATGTTTCTCTTTAAGCTATATACTTTCTGTGCTTGATGTAGTTTTGCTACTTAGGGTCTGTTTACAGTCTGGGCAGTCCTGATGTCCCATAGTCCCCAGAATATCTCCTTGTAAATTGCCACTTTCTGCCTTCCTTAAGAATTATCCTGAAATCCATATGCATGGGATGGCAGCCAGAGGTTGGTGGAACTGCTTTAAGGTGTGAGCTTATCTGCCTCATTAAATAACCAGGAGAAGCTGGCTGCAACTTTCCTTCAAAAAGCTCAGTCATACCAACAGCAGAAGATTAGGGTATAAATAATCCATTTGGCAGGGTTAATACAAAAATACCTCTCTGTTGCTCAGCACTTGTTTTTCATCCATTTTCTTAGTTACGCTGCCTCACTGCCTCTGGCACCCACTACGCGGTTTCTATTTTGGGAAGCTCCCTGAGTGACTGCTCTCAGGGGACCATAAGGTTATGGGGCTTTCTTTTAAAACTAAAATTTGTTCCTGTGCCCGTGGCGTGGTAAATGAACAGAGATCCCATTCACCAGCTGCACTTTGAAGTCGCACACGTCTGATAAAGCAGGTCTAAGCAGCTAAGACTATATGCCACATAAGGTAGGTGCATCAGCAGCTCCTCTCCTTCCTCGCAAGTGCCTTCTAGCTGTCTGAGAACCTCAGTCTCTAAACCTCCCCCTGAGGTTGTGTGTGCTCCCTGGAGTTTTGTTGCCTAAGCCTCAGGGATCAGTACAAATTTAAGGAATGACGCTTTCCTTCTTTTCTTCCCTCCGGGTCCTGAGAGCCCGCCCTGGCCATCTGGCCGCATGCCTCATGGCTTTTAGCCCCAGTAAGGGGCCGAGACAAAGGAGCCATTCTGCAGTTCAGACTGTGAGCCCACACAAAAGCCGTTAGATAGGCATCTCTATCTCCCTCCCTCCTGGAGACCCGGGCCATCGTTTAGCACATGAGCCCCCCCTCGGAGCTGGCATTGTGTCCTGCTTCTCCCCTCTCCATTCTGCGGGGCCTCTGGCTTCTTGGTTTCCTGCGCATACCCGTGTTATTTGTCCCAGCTGCAAGGTGCCTCCCTCCCAGCCATCATTCACTCCCTCCCTTGGCAAGCTGCTCTTCTGGTCCCCAGCTGCAGCTTTTGCCACTGCTGTGTATAATTCAGGAAATGGAGCCCAGGGCAGGAAGGTGCTGCCCTACCAGGGCAGGAGCCCTGGCTGCCTCCCAGACCTCGCTGTCCTTGGGCTTAATCGCTCACTGCAGGAAAAGAGGATAACCTACCCGTGTGCTACCTTTGATAATATTTCTTGGTTTGTTTTCTACAACCACAGTTACAACACATGGTGGGAGAGTTGGAACTAGATGATCTGTGAGGTCCCTTCCAACCTAAACCATTCTACAGCAATAGTTATGTCTAAGACAGACTTTTAACAGATATTCGGTGTTCATGCTGGAAAATCCCAGGTAGAAATACAGGTAAGTCTGTGATGTCAAGCGATCGTATACAATAGCTAATGTGTTTAGACTTTGTTTTATGTTTTCTGGGCCTACCAGACTTGCTGTGTGCTCCCAGGTGAACTTTACATTCCATACACACTTAATGTGCTACATCCCAGGTCAGAGCTGTTGCTCCAAGCGAGCTGCGTGCTGCCCTGGGAAAAATATTGGACTAAAAATGAGGCATATAAAGGGAAAACGATGAGTCGGTTGCAGAGGCTGGGGCAAGGAGCTGTGAGAAGAGTAAAGGGCATTACCTTGTTTGCCCATATTTTTTGCATTGGAGGTAATCTAGGGGTCTAAGGTGGGGAAGGTGTTGAGGAACCAGACCAGGCAATAGCCAAGACAAGGGACACCTCAATATGCAATAGCCAGGTGTCCAGCTGTGAAGAAACTTTGTGTTGAGTCTCATCCTGGTGGTATAAACCGTTTGTGTTTTGTCAAAGGTGAGAGGGAGCTACTGACCCTTCAGTGGGCCAGAGTAAAGCAGGCAGAGCTGGGCCGGTGGAAGCTAAGAGGAGCCTCGCAGGAAAAGCTGGAGGGAATGTGCTGTGAGCAGGACAGGCGTTTCCCCCAGGCCCAGTGGGAACCTGGAAAGGAAAGACCAGCTGGAGTGTTTGCATGGCTGTCTCTTGGATAACCTTGGCGAGACAGTTCAGTCCCAGGGAGCCGGCTCCGTGAGATGTTTTTTAGCAGCTGTGAACCTGGTTATTGTGTGCACCAGACCACTCCTTCTCTTTGCTATTGTTTCACTTTTCCGGCTTTGTTCCTTTCAACATCTCCATCCGATCGGGCTCCATAGCAATTAATACCACTGTAAACAACCACTTAAGACAGGTCCGTATGCTTTGGAAATAACATAGATGTTTTCCAGTTGAGAACAACTACATGGGATGAAACTTGTGTGGATTGTCCTTTGCTCTTCAGCAGGCCCTCATGACCTAAACGTTGCACGGCCCGGGAGAGTTATTCAGTCAGTCCTTGCATACTGTAAATCAGAGCAGTTTTCTTTTGCAAGGTTTCCAGTCTGGTGCCAGCGTTTGCTCTGTGAGCACTGTTTTTTCTGTAATTACATTTACTACAGCATGTGTCAGTGAAAATAATTTGCCAGAGCCAAGTGTGAACATAAAATAGAATTTATATGTATGTACAGGTACTTTGTGCACTGCCAAGATGTTATTGCATACCATTACATCCTAGCTGGTAGGTATTTATTATAGATAATTCATACAGCTCCAAGAGGAAGCTGGTAATTTGTTTTATGTTGAAATATCCTGCTTTAGGAGTTTATTAATTTAGGAATTATGCTGCATAAAATTCTGCTTCCCGCCCACCATCAGTGCTTTCCCCTTTCCTGGTTGAAATCCCACCTCTCACTAAGAGATCTCCTGTCTTTTGTATTTTCACTGAGTCTCCAGAATTTTACCTTCTCTCAAGGATCAGCTGCAAATACTCTGGAATGGCTGGATGGCAAACCTACAGGAAAGCCCCGGTAGCTTGCTGCATCTCCCGGCTGGAGTCCGTGCTCCTTGCTGTTCAAAGTGCAGTTCTTCGGTTTCACTGTCTGCAGTCAAGTATTTACAGTATCAGCAGCTGCCAGTATCTTTGTGAGAAACACAGCAAACCCCATTCTGTTTCTGAGAACTGCTACATTTGCACAGACCACCCTGCCCTGAATGTCAAGGGGTATAATTGGGAATAATTTCATTGTGTTTTCCCTACAGCTCATTTTGTCAGGTAGGAAGGGTTCTCCAGTGCACTCACCGCATTAACTAAGCATTCATTGGTATATACCTGCATCCAGCTACCTAGTAGCTCTTTGCTTCAGTTGCAATGTAAAACGCTGGATTTTGCCAGTATTTCCCAGGAAAAATCACCTGCCTGATTCAAATTTCTGACCATAACCTGTGCGTCATTCCCAGTGTGTTCTCCTCAATATTTCAGCCTGAGCTCCTGACCTGACTGCTTAAGGCCAACGCCAGAAGCACAACAGTTGTCACCCCTGGGATTCCAGTATCTGTTCCCCTCTCCTGCCAGTGCCGGAGCCGCTCTGCGGCGCAGGTATCGCCGGCTCGGTGTCAAGTGCGAGCAGATGCCAGAGGCATCGTGCAGCCGCCTCTGCTCCCTTCCCGACTCCAAACCGGTCTGTGGTGCCTCTTTGTTCTGCTTTCTGCCTTGTTGTCATTATAAAAAAACAGTAGGAAAGCTCTTTTCCAGGAGGATGCCGCAGGCATTTGATAAAGAGAGTGAGATTTTACAGGCTATAAAACGCATGTGCACTCCTTAGTTAAAGACCTTTCACAGCTCCTGTGATTCAGGCTGAAGACTTTTAGACATTCTGTATTTTATTCTCGGCAGTCTTTCCGCAGTCAGTCTGTCCCTATGTGGAAGGTTATTATCCATAGCTTTTCATAAAATATCAGCGTAAAATTCATATATTTGATATTCAGATTCTACTAAAGAGATTTATACAAAATCCATTGACAGATGGATTAAGATATTTATTTTTTTTTAAATTTGGTTTCCAGCTTAGGACACAGTTGCCAAACTATTCCATTAGTACTGCTGACTCCCCTTTGTATTAAACTAAAAGCTGAGATAACGTGTGCTCATAGCAAATGAATGATGCAAGATGATCAGTATGCCAATACAGCTGTGCTGGAGAGACGCAGTTGGATTTAAATCACTGGTAAATTTACATAAGCCTTCCAGAGAACGGACTAGCTGGCTTCGTGGCAGACCATTAGTACCCTCCTCCTTTTGATACGGATGTCATTAGCTCTGGGAAGAATGGGAGCACCACGGAGTTATTTATACAGGAAGCATTGTTTGTTTTAAGGCACGATCTCTGATGTGAAAAATAGTCTCGAATATTCTAAAAACTTACTTTTAACTAAAATAAACAAATATGTAAGGTCTTGTATGCCAAACAAAGAAGTATTGAACTCTTCCAAGATTTTTATGAAGACATTTTTTGAGACAACTGAGTGATGAGGACATTAAAATGGGGAATATCTTTAGTAAATATTTTGCTGCCCTCCACTGGACCAGCAAGAGAAAATCCCCTGCTAACACGAGTGCCTCTGAGGCCCTTTTACTTCAAAGGTTATTCAAGGCTCTCTGTTCTATCTGAAGTGAAAATTAGATGGTTTTGGTTTTAAAAGGAAAAAACGTAAAAGCTCCGCCTGGCAGACCAGCGACCCAGCTGCTACACGGGAAGGTTCAAACCTGGAGCTGTTACAAGTTCAGGCTATGGAGGGATTTACTCTTTCTACTGCAAACAGAAGTGGGGTTTTATAAATAGATACCTGGGAATAAGAAAGATTTTCTCCTTTCTCTACTCCTGTAATATTTTGATCTATGAATATGAGGAAGCTGCAAGAATCTATGCTTGGGGGTGGGTTTTGTGCTCAGTTATTGTAAATAACTTTTGAGTTTTATACCAATGACGACGTGTTGACCTTGCCATTTATTCATTAGTAACTTTGTACCAGTTGTAGTCCTTGGCAGAGGACTAATGTCAGTATTTTATCTAGAAATGTTTGCTATTAAAATATTTTCTAGTTTGAATAACATTTGAGAGGATACCCTTGAAGAACCACTTTATCAAAATAGGAGACTAAGGCAGTCACTGGGGCTGAAGGGGAAAAATTCCATGTGAAAGTGGAGAAAGGACAGCTGTTGAAGGGATGAATATTTGCAAAGAAATGAAAGCAGCAGCAGACTAGCATGGAAACCGGGATCAGAATTTGTGAGGGTCACTAAGACCCTCTAAGAAGAGATATTCACAGTATATCTACAGCTGTGAATTTTCCTGTGTAAGGAAGACTTTTGATGACCATAGGGCTGATTCATGGTTCTGATGGTGCAGAGGACTTCCTTAGGAACTCATTATGTTTCCATCTTTATAATGCAGAGCACTGGTACAGCTGAACCACTGCTGCAAGGGACGGTTGTTGTGTTTGGCTATGAATATTTTTACCGCTGGTTTTGTTCTGACATTTTAGTATGAAACAGAGGAAGTGGCAGCAAGAATGAGAAACATTAATCTGTTTGTTTTCAGTCCAAGAAACTAGGCGTGATTCTTATCAGACAATAAAAATGAACCACATGATAACCAAAGCCTGCAACTTGGTGGCAGCTATTTGTGTGTGGATGGCCCGTGGTTTTTTCAAATGTTCATGTAATTTGCGATTGCTGTCTGGGTTATTAGGGCTGGAAGGGTTACTACAGAACAGGTTTCAGCTGAAGTTTTAGTTTGAAGGCTTCTTAATGGCTACCACGCTGGATTTATTTTATCCCAGTTGATAGGCACGCCACTACTCTCATAGTTCAGGTTTTTACCTCGTTACTTCTCCAAATGCTGTCTTTCACTATTGCTAACTTTTTGTAAGGAGTTCTCCCTGAGATACTAAGAAATCTATTGAAAATGTGCTGTACTCACTCCTGCAATGAAGGTTTCATGAAATCTAAAGCAAGCTTAGACATGCAGACTGAAGCTGAACTCTTTTCTGATAATTTAAGGAGGAACAGAAGAGATCTCTGTTTTTTTATTAGAGAGTGACAGGAGATAAATAACAGTCCTCAAACCTACCAATGAATACACTAGTCTGGAAAAAAATATTGGTTTTGTAGTGTTTTAAGTCAAGAAATTAACAAAAGTCACATTGCGGTTGTGCAAATGCCAAGGTTACAATATGCAGGCGAGCCTCCAAGCTTGTAAATAAGGACTCTCAATGTGGCATCAATTTTTTTAAAACATAATAATTCTCTGTTTCCTCTCATGATTTTATGCTTTGATGTAGGTGGTACATGATAGAAGTTCACTAACACTAGATTTACTTAGGGTAGGAGGGAAATTTCTGCTCTGGATGTGAGTGAGGAGCTTCTTATGTATTACACGGTCAAATGCCATCGCTTCTCATGGGAGGAGTGTGCAGCTGTCACAGAAAGAACAGGCTTGGATGTCGCACGCTGAAGTACCTGGTCTACCAGGAAGAATAAGTATGGATTAAAAGGAATTTTTCAGCGTTTTGTCTTGATGGAAGATGGCAGTAATTGCTACCACATGTATGCCCTGGAAGTTATTATAGTGTTGAGTGAGGAGATACACCCAGGTACCGGTGAGAGTTATCTGGTCCCCTTGTGTTGCTCCTTGTTACACAGCCAGACACAATATGACCCTCAGGGCCACTCAAAACTGACGATCTGGATTACTGGCATCTATTCAGTTTTCACGTATTTTTTTCAAGGACAATTTGGTGGGGTGGCTGGGATTCCGCAAAAGGACACAAATCGCTTATTTGGGGTCCATTCCAGTGTCACCCATGGAGTCTCCCATTCCTTTGTCCTGACGCCCCAGGGTAGCCTAAGGAGAACATCACGCTGGGGTCTCCTTAAGGTGGTGTGAGAGGGAGAAATAAATAAATGGTTACTGATGGACTGCTCAGCTATAACATCGATTGTTTCTTTTTCTGCATGGTATCTCTGGGAGTCTGATATATTTCTCTCGGATTTACCAAGTCCTTGTAAAATATTACACCTTATTACTACACAGTATCTCACAAGGTCCAGCAGAATCTTACACGTATGAATAGAATTGCGTCAAATAAAGAGAATAATGAAGTACTTCCTTATGACTTCTAAGTATCAGCAACAATCTCTTTTACTATAGTGAATTAAGATTTTTATTAACTCTTGTATTCTGTAGTGATCAGGCAGCCAAAGATTCCATGGTAGCTAGGAGTAGCAGCTAGAAAAGTTTTGTCAGATTTCAGTTCAACAGATATCCCTTACTGCTGGACTGTGAGTGATGTGCTGAAGTAGTACAAACCCACCCTCAGGTAAAATGAGGAAAAGAAAATCTTATAAGGAAAGCTCAGTAACTGAGAAATCTGGAGCCCCAAGGATGGCTGAGCAGAATTTACCTATTAATTAAAGCTTAATTACACTGCCCTGCCAGTAAGGTGTCACTTATTTGAAAGTTCTTGGGCAGACGGGAGAGGAGCAATCCAGAAATATCTTTCAGCAATGGTGAGACTTTCCAGACAGCTCCATTTGGCAAGGGACCTTCCAAGAGGAGCAAAGTAGTAATCTCTAGTAATCCCACTCTACTGCAAGAAAGCCGAGTTTGTAGGCACTGCAATGGGCAGGAAAAGGTGCCCAAAGTAATGGGGGTCCGAAAAAGGTATTTGGTGGGAGGTGTCCTAGTGGGTCTGTTTTCATCTGTAGCTTTTATATATTGCCTTCTGCTAATCCGTGTGTGCTCTTAGACTTTTTTCGCTTCCCACAGCAGCGTTGCTTCTTACTTGTCAAAGATATTTGTAATGTTGCTTTCCTGCATTGCAAAAGTTTTACCCATCACAGGGTATCCAGCCCAGACAGCTATTCTTCCTGGCTGCTGTGAAAGCACAGCTTATGGCTAATGGCATGAGAGGAATTTTTACATTTACTTTCTCTCCCTTTTCTTTATAACAGTGTGTGGTTTTATTCAGAATCATTGGAAGACAAAAAGGATCAACTGGTTAAACTCCAGTTCATATAAGAATTTTTTTAATGTTGTATTATAGGAACGTTAAAAGCATATTTTCTTCCCCAAGGTATCAAGTATGAAATGTGCAGGCTGTCTTTTAAGGTAAATATACACATAATTTAACAAAGATGGCTTTTTAGTAACTATGAAGTGATATAATAAACATTTCTGTATATTAAATACGCAGAGATATAAAAGTAATGGGGCTACTAATAGAACATTTTAAGCAAGGTTTTGAAAGCTGGCTTTGAGAAGTCTTTTGATCTTTATTTTAGGAAGTGATTTCTATGTGTTGTTATTTATTTGAATATCAGTATTTAAAGCACTGTGTTCCAAATGCGTATTGTTATTGTTGCTGCAATGGCCTAATAGCACATTAGTGCTGTTATCCTTGTTTTGATAAGCATTTGTGTATGTCAGTACACGCGTTATCTCTTTACTCCTCTGCCTTTTTTCTGCTTATGGCCAGAGACGGGCTGATGGGGAAGACGATAACGCAGGATGGCTGCTGCAAAGCCCCGCGATCGCGGGCTTGATGCTGAGCAGGGTATGTCTGGGCTCAAATGCTGAGTTCGCATCACCCGGCTCCAAAATGCCTCAGCGTCAGGGGAAGGATCTGTCTCTGCATCGTCTCCAGGGAGGCTTTGCAGGGTATTCCTGGAACTCATGGATCAGTCATTCTTTTTCTGCCCAAGAGACACACCCGCACACAGACGCTATGTACGTATATACATACATTAGCCCTCTGTGGTGAGGATCTGACTACTGCAAACACAGCGCTGCGAGTCTGTCGACGGTGAGCTGCAGAGGATCATTTGTGGTGATCAGAACTGGAAGGAATAGGAATGGTCGATCAGTGGGAAACTCTTTGACCTCCACATGTTCTCGCCAGGTGTCTGCTCCCTACCTCCCTGCAGGCCCAAAGGAAGCAGAAGTTTGCTTTCCAGGTAGCAATTTAACAAATTGAGATTTGTTTTGCCATGAGTAGTTTTGAGCCTTATCTTTTTAAAACAAAGTCAAGAGCAAAACTCGTCTGACATCAGTAGCTTTACAGTTGGATCTTATGGTGAGAATTGTTAAGAAGTAAATCTGTTTAATACCATAACTTTCCACGTAGAGAATATGATCTGTGTCTGGCTAATTAAATTCAGGAAACAGGAAAGATAAAACCATCAAAACCATGTGGAAAGAAAAAAAGTTTTATAAATCATCTAGTGAGAGTCTGTAGAAATGCAGAAAGCTGAATTCTTAGAGCAGACTTCCATGGTAAACTCTAAGTGGCATTTTCAATATTTAACTTCACTTCTCGGTAAAAAAGAATTAAATTGTACTACTTCTGTGTGCTACATCTATAATGTTATTAATACACATTAGTTAAAATTCTATTATTTTTAAAAAAAATTTGAGGAGTTGCTATATTAATCTAGCTTAATCTAGCTATGGAAGATGCTACATGCTCATTTCTTATTGTGGATCTTCAATCTAATTTTCAGAAGTATTACACTGTATATTTTTAGGCCATGAATTTATATAGCGAAGGGATGTTTACATTCGTAGCACTTACACATTTTTTTTTGTCCAGTGTCGAGGTAGAGCGTCTTCAGAGCGAGATTCAGAGCATATTAAATAAGAACTCCTATAAGGTTATCGACTACTTTGTTGATGTTCGTACATGTATTTTTTGTATAAAAATTACTGCGAGCCTAACGCTTAAGAGATTGTTAGTAGTGGACTATCATTAATAGTGATCAGAATTAATTATTCAATGCTTCATTCATAGATACTTCTATAATGTATCATACTATGCATACAATGCGATCTCAGGTTGTTTCAGTTCTCCGGGTGGTATTCTTCAGTACTTCATTGTGCCTGGATTTAATCAATGCTACAAGTATACAAATGTAAGGGTGCTCTCTGCCCTCTCCTCCTCATAGCTGATAAATTCTAATTTGGAGGGGGTTGAAAATATTTTTCTTTGTTACATCATAGCATGCTGAGATGAACTAAAAAGAGAAGTAATCATGCTTTTTCTTCGTAATTTATCCATGATGTTTTAAAACGGAAACAGTCCAACAAATTCTATTAATAGCACTGAAGTACAATACATTTATTGGTTTTGGTTGTTCGGTTTTTGGGTTTTTTTGAGAAAAATGACCTTACACCTCATGGAATTAATCATGATCTCTTTTGTTAGAATATGTTGTGTTGTCCCCCCTTTTTTTTAAGATACATACGTATTTATGGGGACTTATTTCATTTGTGTATACACAGAATTAGAATACCACCGGAACTGCACCTACATTTGGCATGCAATTTAACATTAAACTTAAAATGGTCTCCTGTCTCGTGAAAATGAACAGAAAAAATGTTCTTTGCGTCCAAAGATTACACTATTTTATAAAGTAACTCACCAAATTTGTTTCTACACCTGTGAGTGGGTCTTTCAGTGTATTCTGAAACTGTAAATCTCCTTTAGTTGGTGTAATAGGTTGGATATTGGTATGGAAACGCTCATACTGAGCGCTGTGCTGGGCTTCAAGATTTCTACAGCTGACCCGGTGCTGTCACAGTCCGTAGCCTGCAAGTGACCGGCAGCGAGGCACTTCAGCTAAGCTTACAAAACTGAAGCCTACATGTAAATTAGGCAAGTGGATGCAATTGTGTTTCATGCAGCTGGATAAGAAACACATTTCCTGACAAAACACTCCCTGTTTTATTTCTAATTACCTATGAAATAAGCAATTGTGAAGAGCAGATATTTTTTCCCAGGGCAAGAAGTCATTGTTAGAGCTGGGGAAGGAAATGTCTCATACCTTCCAACTAGTCTGTTGGTTTGAAAGCGCATTTACTGTAGAATGCACCAGGTAGCGAAAACAAGGAAATTAATAAAAATCACACTGAACTTTCTTAAAGGAGAAATCAAGTGATCGATTTAGATGCAGATTCAGAAGTTGTGGGGAGCTGGGATTGTGTGTTCTCCAGTCCAAACCATCATAAACGTCCAGTTTTAGTAGGCGATGAGGAAGCAGGTCCATAATTTCGTCTTTGTTTGACTTCCTCCACGGCTGCCAACATCCCTTTGGGAATTGCCAGCACTAGGGCTGTGCATGCCCTTGGCATACAGACCTTCTTTGAAAGAAGGGCAGTATCTTCACTCCTTTGAGTTGCCAAACCTGATGATTTTAAAGTGTCGATTGGGAAATAACCACAACAATTACATATTCTATTGGCAGCATTCACAAGGCCAGTGCTTCTAAATAAGCAACTACCCCTAAAGAGCAACTCCACCACTGAAGTCAAACAGATGGGCAGAAAATTCTACCAAGTGCAACTTTGTGTGGATCCATGTCAAACAAATTAAAGTAATAAAAATATTTCCAAATTGCAGTGTTTGAGAGCTTCTTCAGGGATTCAGATTGTCTGAAGCAAGCGATAGACGCACAGCTGAAGAATCCGTCTCGTGAACTGTAGCCCACCACAGAAACCCTACCACGCAGCACAGGAAAAACTCTACGTAAGTTATGAATTAAGCCCTCAGTGGTGTTTGTTTTTTTTTTAAGAGACGCTACTAAACAAAAAAATCACTGTGTTAATTGCAATCAATACACATAAAAGCACCTCGAGAACACTCCCTCTGGTTGTGCTGGAAGGCAACCCACCTCAAAGGATCAGTGTAAGTGGGCAACCTGCTCTTGGTAGTCCCAGCCTGCTCTGCTGCACAGCTGGTGGAGCAGCGCTGAATGCTGCACAGACCCACAGGAAGACCGGCCCCGCTGTCATCGGCAGAAGTTTGCCCGAGATAAAAATGCAGATAGTGACCTTTTCTGCTTTGAAGTCCCCAGACACATGGTTAATTAGTCTCAGGAAGCCTCACGCAGCCAAATCCTTTAAATACTGATCTTAAAATGTATTCCTCAACATCTCTTGATGTGGGTCTCGCTGCTGCGTTACAGGGCCGTTAAAATAGCTATGTGAAAACCATTAGAAATGTGATTTATTGAATGGATCTTTTCTGTATTTTTCAGCAGGCAGACTCTAACAGGCCTCGCACGTATTTTTCTTACAGTGTGGCTTACCCAAATGACTTCCCACCCGAGTACTCCACCATCGCAGCCTTCGAGGTTGTGAAAGGCAGTCAGTCCACGGCTTGGGTGGGATTTGTGGCAAGTCAGCAATTCCGACAGCGAAGACCATGTCTGCATTCATGTCCTGACAGACAGACAGGCAATCTCTGGGTCTCTTCTATACCATGCCAGATTAAACGCCCATGCTCAGGTCAAGGATGCAAGGAAAGCTTTTGATGGTTCTTGGCACAAGATAGTGCTGAGCATGAAAGAAAATAATGCAAAATTATTGCCGGATTGTTAGAAGATCCATTCTATCCCAAGAAGTGAGGAGAGCAACACTTGCAGAAATGAATGCATTTTGGCGCTGAAACCACCAGCTGAGGAGTGTTCTGGTCTGGGGAGCAGCTCAGCCAGGTGGGTCACTCTTTGCGTCCTCCCGGTGCCCGATGATGCAGGATGCTGACTGGCTTGACCACTGGTGGTACTCACTAGTGGGTTATTTTTCTGAGAGTTTATCCACCTTTTTTTACTAAATAAGTTTTTTACAACTGTACATTTTCCCGTCATACCCGATGTGAACTGCTCCTTGTGTAATCTCTTCAGGCACGCCTTCTTTTCCATTGCAGTCAGTATCCTTTATTTGGGGTGGGGGTTTATTTGTTTTTAAGTCTTCCAAAAGCAGTCTTTACATTTATGCTTTTCCCTTTTACTGAGAATTTTTAACACTCTTCAGGCCGATTCTCCCCATCCGCCCTCCTATTTATTGATCTTACATAAATCAGAAAAAACCACCTGGTTTTTAGAGGCAGAAGAACTGATCTTTTAATTGTGGCAAACTTGTTCTTCCTCTTATCTCTCTTAAGAGCTGTTTACAAGCAGTCCCTGTTTTTCTCTCGAATGGAATTAACAGTATTGTTTATCCAACGCCTCCCTCTCGTGGTGACCGTAGGGCTCGAGCAGGAGGCACGCTTTCGGGCTGGTGTTGTGCTTCACACTGACAGGCCACAGAATTCTGTGGGGTGGCGACATGCTTTCTGCAGGTAAATGCGGTGTTGTGGTTACTAACCAAGCCTAGCAATTGTGAAAGAGCTTGCTGTATTTATTTTAATTTTTTTTTTTTTTTGGTAGATCCTAAATGGAAGAAATTAAAGGGAGAGAAACTCGTTAGATGAAAATTAGGTGGTACGCTTTTAATACAAGGAGTGTTATCCTTATAAAGCTGCAGACAGTGAGTATTTGACCTAAAAATTTCAATTGAAAAAGAAAATTAATTTATTGGTTAAAAAAATGAAATCAGCAGGGATGTAATTGCCTCCTAGTCAGTATTTGAGTAGAAGACTCTGCAGCTTCTCCATAGGACCTGAAATCTTGTGTGTCGGAGGACCTACGGGTGCTGGATAAAATGGAGGGATGAGGGAAATGGGCAGGGCAGCGTCTGAGACTGTGTGGAAACAGAGCTGTCCTTAGGCTGATGGACACGGTGGCTGCCGTGGGTGCGTGGTGACAAGCCGTGTCCAGAAGCAGAACAGGGTTAGGGGGTTGTTTTGTGGGTTTGCTTGGCTTGTGTATTTATCTACTGATTAGTGTCATACTCTGCGTAGTTAAAAGCAATTCTTTTATGTGCCTCTCAGATAGTCTTGAAGCAACTTGAAATGCACCGTAATGCAGATAAAGGCTGCTTGGAAGACTGCCGGGAGCTTCCCGATACGGTCAGGCTGTGCTCTCTTCCCGGCACTGTGGGCTTCCTCTCATGATTGCTTTTGCTGATGATTACTTAAGATTCACTTTCCTGTTCCCCCTAATTCTCTGTATTGCCTAAGAACATGCGGCTTCTTTATCGACTGCACAGCTGAAATGAGATTATAAACAGAAAGAGCAAGCTTTAGGCTCCACTCACTTGGCATACGAAGTGAGAGCGTTTGGAAAGATGTTTTTTGTCAAAACGAAGAGGCTGATGTTCATAGTGTGTGCTGCTTGCGGACGGGGGGGGTCAGAAGGGGATCGTTAGCTGGGAACGGGTGAGAGCCGCTGTGCCCACCAGCCCGCCTGGTGCTGTGTGGGTCACCTCCCGAGGGGCACGCGGGGTGCCCAGCCAGCGGTCCCTGAGGAGGTCCTGCTTGATGTGGCAATTACAGGAGCCCTGTGACATTTATGTGGTTGTACTCGCAGCGCCTGCCAGGAGGCGGCTCTGCCACAGGACTTTACAGCCTTTCTAACGCACTCCGAGAAGCAGCAGCTCTGCAGCTCCTCACACAGCAAAATCAAAACCAAAGCCAGGACCAAGTCCCGTTCCCGAGAGCTCCTTGTTGAAATCCCAGTTGGCTGCTTGCACTGGCACAGCTGGGGGCTGATTTTCTCTCCACCTCCCTCTGCCTCCTCCCTGCCTGCCCGGGCTTTATCCTGGAAATCTTCTTCCCAGACGCAGGGGAAGAAAGGTCCTGCCAGCTCTGCACCACTTGTCCCTCCCCTGCCTGCAGAGTCACTGAAACTCATTTGCCAGCAAAGTTGCCTTTGGATGGAAATCAGGACTCAGAAAATAAATAACGCGTCTTCCTTGCCAGCATAGAGGAAATGCTGAACTCGGCGTTGCTGAAAGCCCATTGTGCCAGCAGCAGACTACAAGGACGTGGAGTACTGGGCCACCAGGTAACCTTTAAACACAACTTGCTGTCCATGAGGACCTCCTCGTGTCCACATGGAAGTGCTGATGATTCCCCTCCATACCCCATTTTTCTTTTACTAGAACTACCAAGGGCCAAAAGGACAGTCTGACACAGTTACAAATATAGTAGCCATATACTTCAGTTTTGGTGTTAAAACAAGGTATCATCCTTCTGTTACCAAGCCAGCTTTGAAGTGAGGCGGGTGGGAAGCAGAGCAGCAATGCCAGGGTGCAGGTGCTTTCCTCCATCTGTGCCGGGCTCCAGTAACAGTGCGGTTTTGCTGCTCCCTTTACGAGTGAAAATCTGGCGGTCAGCACAATTTTTGGATTGCCTGCACACTGTGATCCCACGACAAACTACAAACGGCTTCCCACACCTCTCCCCTCTGGCTGTGGAAAAGCACCTGGGCTTTGGAAACTTGGCCTTGCGTAGGACTTGTTTGGCTCCTCTCAGTGGGGAGGAAGCAAGGGCCATGGCCTGTTGAGGGCCGCTGCTGTGGGATTTCGGATTTTAACCATTTGTTAAGACATCAATATACACTAATAATTCTCTGTGGGGGAAAAAAAAAATATTCCCAAGCTGAAGCTTTCTGGTGTCACTCTGAGTGAGCTGTCACCTTAGCAGCCGAACCTGAAAGTACATGGAGGAAGCTGAGAGGTTTTAACCATCACTGTCATGGTAGGCTCTGCCCCGTTATGTGACCCCATCTGCACTGTGCCATTACATTTTGTACACAGGCGATGTAAAGATTTCTCATCTTTAGCTGTCACACTTGCCAGATGCTGTAGCCTGCACTAGAAACGCTGGTTTCTCAGCCCTAGGTGTTATCTTGGATATAGGCTCTTGTGGGAATCGCTACTGGGGCTGGTAATGGCAGCATCTTTGCTTTGGACATACCTCCATGTCCTCCAGGACTGCGCTGAGCAAGAGGGTAAAACTGCAACATCTTCTGCCTTGGGGTGTAACAACTAGGAGGTGAACAGAAAGCGTGGTGTTTCAGGGCAGTCATTTAAAAATATTCAACAACAAGAAATTTGCCCAGAGAAGCTGTGGATGCCCCATCCCTGGAAGTGTTCAAGGCCAGGCTGGATGGGGCTTTGAGCAGCCTGGTCTAGTGGGAGGTGTCCCTGCCCATGGCAGGGGGGCTGGAACTAGATGATCTTTAAGGTCCCTTCCAACCCAAACCATTCTGTGGTTCTATGAAATTCACTTAACAGGAAACAATGCAGTTATTTCTTGTTAGTGGAGTTCTGAGTGACCCAGAAGAATATGGAAGTATTGGAGTTCTGGCACAATTGAACAATTTTAGTAGATTTTTATGTTCATACAGTCTCTGATTAGTTTTTGGTTTTATTTCCTTCATAAAGAATTTTTTTTTCCTTCAGGCAGTAGTGGGTGTTTAAGGTGAAAAAGGTCTGAAAAGTTTGTGTTGCAATGGAATAGTTTTTGCTTTCTATGCGATGTGCTTTCAAAGGTCTGACACATGGGAAAGCCAAGCAAGCCAAATGTTCTTTTATGGTAGCTTTTAAAGATAAAATGAGTACCTTGACAAGGAGCTATGTCACTTTTTAATCAAAATCTTTATCTGGATACTTTGTATATGGTAAATATAAAAGCATGAGGGAGGAGAATGACCTTCTTTTACCAATAATATAAAACTACATCCTTAGGTGCTTCCCTTGCATAGCTTCTTTAAAATCCACAGAACTATACAATATACCTTAGTGTAAGAAACTCAGACTGAAGCTTGAAGTTATATAATTGGTTGGAAAATGATATGAAATCAGTAAGATAAAAACCATTCATTTGGCTGACAGGCTGATTAATGCTGCAGCATTTTCTGTGTTATGAATGAGTTTCTCTTTCAAAGGGCAACAGCTCTTTGGCTGTCATCTCCCAGCAATACCTTTGTGTGTCTCCTGTAGTTTAAGTGTATTGTTGGAATCTTGAGTTGAAATATGTGTAATATGATGTCTTCATCTTCAGTTACAACAGAGCCATAAAATTGTTATCACTGAAAGCAGCTGTTAGCACGAATGACATTTTTCCCCTTTAGGGAGTATCTGGAAGACTTGGAAACAGAGGATAACCCAAAGGAAAGGGAGAGAAGGTTGATTATATGACTTGTCTCCTACACGAAGCTTTCGCATCACTCTTACTGTTGTCTTTCCGTGTCCCACTGGTGAATTCCAACAAAATGTGACTCATCCCAGAGTGAACAAGGTCTTACAAGCTTTGTGACATGGGATGACTAAATACTGAGGGGGGCTGGGGTTAGCACTCCCTGTTTCGGACAAGATAAACAGAACTCAGCCTCTCTTCTTCCTGGCAGCAGCAGGCTGGACAGGCAGCAGATGGCCACTACGCCCCATCAGAGGTCTGGACCAGCTGCCGCTTCTGCCACTTTCCCCCATGTGCTGAACCACGTGAATGTTGGTAGAAGATACAGAAGGAAAGTAAAGGCGGAATAGCTTTTTACGGTGGGGATATGTACAGATCAGAGGTCACAAAACATAATAACCCAACCTTCATTTGTTTTGCAGCAAGTCTCCCTGCCACTGCAGGGGTCACTAATTATGGTTTCAAAACTGAGAAGCAAATTTGAACATACTAGTCCTATGGTAGGTAAAGCCTTGGTACACAAATGATGACACCAATGACTCAAAAGACAGCTCTCTTCTCGCTGAGTTAATACTGAATTGGTGTTGCAGGATTTTATAGAATGACACCTTTCTGGCGATGCCTTTTTCATGATGACTCTCAGAACCCTGTTTCTGGTTACTCATGGTTTTTGAATTATCTTCTGCTTTTCTGTCCCAGAAATTTCTCTGTCTTCACCTGCAGAAGCATTTTGCATTCCTTCCCCAAAACTGCTGTAGTGTATTGCTGGTTCACTGCAACCATGGTTGTATTTTGTGTGTGTATGTGAATTTAAAAACTCCAGAGAAGTATATATAAAGCATCACAGGAAGGTAAAAATACGTGAACTACATTGAAGTCTCTACAGCAGTGTGCTACATTACTGGCATAGATTCCTGGGGAAAAGTAACACATCTGTATCTAATATTGATAGCTGTTACTCAATCTGTTAGGGAGATCAAGAAGAAATTGAGTTTATGTGAGTTTGAGGATTCCAATCTATAGAGTCTAAAACTTCATAGCAAAATGTATAATGTTCACTACAAAGCAATAATGTGTACTAAAATTTGATGGCATCCTTCTGGCAATACTCTAAGTATTTTAATACATAATGTAGGTATCATTAAATCCATACACAAAGAGTAACTCCTCATTAGAGCAAATAATATCCAAGTTCATCCAGACATATCCTGCTTTTTCAACACCACATTTAGTGTAGTCAGAATGTAAAGACTTTTTAGAAACTTTTTTCTGGGACTTCTTGACACCCACAACTCGGTCAAAACTCCTGCAAAGTCCCTGCATCTCTGCTGCTGTGAGCTCACATCGCTTTGCATTCTGCATGGATCAGATGTGAACAGCATCCGATTTGGACCGCGTGAACAGACTCTGCAGAGCTCAGAGCCTCTCTGCACCAGCAGGTTTATGCTGCTCACAAGTGCTGGGTCTACCCATGCAGGCAGCATACGCATACATGCATGTCTATCTCATACACATATATTTGTACATGCAGATATCTATATGTATGTATGTACACACACACACACATAGATGTATATACATATGCAAGTGTTTTTCTATCAGGAAAATCCTAGATGGAAATAGAGCAGTTCAAAATCCAGTGTGCTATCAAACAACCTATTTCTAGTTGACAAATTTTAGTTGACAACTTAAGACAAGTGTTTATGACGGTGGAAGCAAAATATAACAACTACAGTGCTGAAGGAATGCGGAATGTGGGTGTAGCTACAGAGCAACACAGAGATATCTGAAGTTCATTCATGTTAATTCTGAAGGTAAGAGCGGGAGGTGAGCTGGCTGTATGCAAGCTGATTGATTGGTTTTGTGGGGAAAAGCATCTGCCAGCTTGGAGGCAGCACTCTATGGCTCCGGTTTGCTGCTGTGAACCCGAGTTGTTAAATCTATACAGTGCAACACTCTGCCAAGTGGATTTACCAGCTTGCACCTGTGCTTGTTCAAGAGTTTCTGCCCCAAAATTGTGTGGTTCTCCATTGCAATGGGCTATGATGCTCTTGGTCAGGTGGGGAGTTAAAGACCAGGGCCTGAGCGCTTCTCTTCTCCGAGACATTGCTCCTGGCAGTGCCAACGTGCCGTACGTGCAAACTGCTGATGACTGTTTTCTACTTCTGTTGAAGTCTCACCTGCTGAGTATCTAACTACAATTTTAATTACTGTAGTTGACGAACGTGTGATGTCTGATGAAGGTTTGAATGGGGCTCTTGGTTTACCATGTTAAGAAGTACTCACAGTAATGGTGATTAAAGCACAGATCAGTATTACTTTCTTTGTTCCATTTTTCCAACTATTAGTATTCTTTGCTGCTAAGAAAAAGGTTCAAAAAGTACGCAGCAGTCCTTCCTTCGCTTTTAAAAGTTTTTAAAATGACGCTGATTGCGTTTGCCAAATCAGGTGTAGGAAGTTGGTCAGAACTTGTTGCAGAAACTTGAGTGGTGAGTGGCAGAAAGTCCCAATGCTTCCTTTTAGTACTGACACATAGTCCACCTTCTCCTTTCCAAATCTGTACATATTTCACAAATTTTACAGAGTTAGGAATTGCTCACTGTTCAAAACTTGCTGTTAGTAGTTCCTAAAGTAAATAATTTAGCCGTTAAGTTATGTACTTAATGTGCAAGTAATGTACTTACATGGTCCCTCACCTGCTTACTGTTGTTGTATCCTTGCTGAGTGCTCCCTTAAGGATAGTTTTTAGAATCAAAATCTGAATTCTTAATTTTGATTTAAATTTTTCTATTTTATACAAATAGAATACAACCCAGCCCCACCAAATTCTGTACACAGCTTAGAGAACAAAGACCCAGGCTGGCCTTGTTTACTAGCTAACTCTGCTTCTATCTATAGGGCATCCACATTTCTAACACTTCATGCAAATTTGGCAAAAAAGTTGGCTTCCTCCAAAGCGCAGCAGGACTGAGAAAGGCTGAGAGGGGAGCAGGGAGGGGATGGATTTGAAAACAGGGATCTGACTGTCCCAGCTGCAGAAGTTATACCCTTCTATGGATTCTGGGGTACTCTTCTATGTCACACTGTTGTGGTCATCCAAAGCACAAGAAATTGCTACAAGAGCTTTGCTGCTCCATTTGTCTTTTCTGGAGGGCAACAGAACTGCACCGTTTTCTATGGCTGAGGCTGGAGCTGTGTCAGTGGAAAGAGGATTTCTTGCCTGTCAAACAGAAAGACATAAAGGAGGAAGGCTTCACTGGGCTACTGGCAGCATCTTCTCTTCTGTAAGACTGAAAATCACTTATGAAATAATTGACATAGAAATTGGTATGTACCCACAGAGCTCTGGGTGCCTAGGAAAGGACGTATATCCATGCTAAGGATGTGCAAATGCTAAGGAAGCCTGGAAACAGCTTCTTTCAGTGACTAAGCCTAGCTTTGCACAGTCTTTGAGGCTTTTCTTTCAGAGCCAGCTTTTCCTTATTTGATTATGAATTAAATAGTTCTCTTAACAAAACTTATTTTGACAGCTTGTGAAAGAACTGGAAAAGAAGCCAGTGTTCTCTGTCATTAATGTAAATTGGAAAGCGACTCAGAACATGCCTATCATCTTATCCTTGAGTCTACAAACTCCGTGACAGAAGACCAACAGTTCTTCCCAGTGAAGCTCTTTTTCATAGTGATGGAAAATGCAGGAGTAACTGCATCTTTACTTCCACCTGGCTTTTCAAGATCATGAACAGGATCATAAACAAGCTATACGTCCTTCTCATTAGCAAGTAAGTTATGGTTAATTTTACGCACGTCTTTAAAAGCTGAAATTTGCCATTGTATGTTGCACTGGGGAGCCCTTTCTTATTGTTCACGGCAGAGGGTTGCAGATCTACAAATGCCCTGGATAGATTCAGCTCCTGTGGCAGCTTGAGGAAGAACTGATTTGCACTTATGATGTTTGTTGCTTATGTTTCTTGAACAGATGGTCACATTTCTTTAGGGTTTTTAAACACGGCAAAAACAAGAGACATAATTTACAGATGTTTCATTCTGTCATCTGTTTGTGATTGTCCAGTCTGAAATAGTCTGGTTTATTTTCACAGAAGGCATGTATTTTAATCTAGTTTTGAATTGTCATAGCATATGCGTCTATGTGCTAACAGATACAGAATAACTAGTTGGCTGGCTGGGATCTTTGTGGACTTGGCTAACAGCATACTCCAGGTGGGGAGGTGGCCACTGGCTTCTGAAATAGCTCTTGGGGATGGCTCTTTGTAGAGCTGCATGTGCTCTTGGAGTAATGGAGAGACGAGTGGAGAGGAGGAAATGCTAACTGCTGTTTGCATGCTGGCTGGCATTGTGAGATGGACCACTAAAGCCACTGAAACAAATAACAAAAGGTGCTTAAGTGAAACTTTCTTGTTTTCCTCCTTTGGTAGCCAGTGGTCACAGAAGTGAGACAGATTCCAAAATACAAACTGAACTGGGAACAGCTGGTCCAAAAGGAATGGCAGTGATTCCTGGCAGTCCAGGACTTACAAGTCTCCAGTTGTGAGTTTAGATTGTTACTAACTACATGCAGTCAAGCCAGTCAGTTTTGCAATCAACATGAATGGATGTGAGACTTGGGATTTAGCTTAACATGGATCACCATCAAGCAGCTAAGAAATATAACTAACATAATTTTCATTTGCTGCTTTCTACAAGGTTACGCAGGGCTACCAGGATGCCATGGACAGAAGGTACTGAGAGAGACAGTTTCTTATGAGGCTTTGCTTTTAAATTGAGGATTAGACATTTCTTTGATTATTTTTTTTTTATTGCAGTACAGTCAACACAGGGCAATTAAGGTTAAAGTGGAGAGGAAATATATTTCAGAGATAAACAGCTACGGAAAACAAATTAGCAGCTAGTTGGAAACATATCTAATTTCTAAGTGTGAATGTGTGTGTCTGTAGGACAAAACCCACAACAAAATACAGAAGACAATTTTTTCTTTAATTCTCCCTTCTTGGGAGAAGTCTTTTGGTGTTGCTGTGGTTGCTTTGTACTGTTGATGAACAGCCTGTACCACAATGCATGTGCTGCTACATATACTCTGCTGCAAACACAGTGCTCCCTGAAGCATGGTGCTCCCTGAAGCATGGAAAAGCTGGGTGTGCTCACTGCCACTGCTCTTAACGGCGTCTGACAAAGAGCAGGTCAGTGCTGCTGGCTGGGTCTGAGGTCCTACAGAGCTCCTACACCCACCATTAGTCATTCCCACATCCGTTAGGCTGTTAAATGCTTCTGTGGAGCAGAAATGGTACACACACACCAAGGCTGTGATTTATTCCTGGCTCTTTTATCCGCCCCACAATCGAGGGGAAAACTTCTGGCTCCTCACTGCTGGACAGATACACGTAGAAATCAAGCAGAACCTGGCTATAAATCACTGGAAAACTTCTTTTGTTATTTGCCTTCCAATGATGAGAAGTGAATAGAGGCTCAGCAAGCTTCAGTTCTCTGCACTTTGAAAATGTCTGGTTTGGGGCTTTTTTCCTCCAGAAAACCTGGTAATCACATGAGTAACGTGCTGTCGGCACTGACCACCTATGCCATGCTGTCAGTGTGACAAGAATACCGCAAGCAGCGGCCTTCTGGTATTCTTGTCAGTGCACTAAGGCAAGGCTCAAAGTGTAAGTTGAAAACTGGAGTCAAAAGAGTTGTGGAGAGGATTATTTTACTTAAATTGGTGACGTACACACACCTGCAACACCCTAATTTAGTGTGCAAATTTTTTGCCCGAGACTGAATGATACTTCTTGGTTTTGAATAATACAAGCCTGGGTCCGTTTAATTCAATTTGTAGTCCTCTAATGTCCATCCTCAGCATCTGTTCTTTGAAAATGCCCACTGAAATAATGCCACAGCCAAACAGTTCTGGACCAGAACTCAAGAATTCGTTGTCTCTGCCACTTAACTATGAATTAAGAATAAATTCAGGTAAGTCATGATACATTTTGTGATTTGCTTTTCCCATGTGTATAATAGGAATAAACATATCGAATGTAAGAAGATATATCAAATAATAGGAATAATTATATAAACATAGTACATGTTAAAATGCTATGACATTTACAAATTAAATTTACCAATTAAGAGCTAGATACTCTGTTTATTAAGATGTTAAGAAAAATGTATTGCTTTCAAAAATCTTAGTGAATAAAAGCCATCAGGATTGTTATCATAATAAATATCACAGAGAAGAAACACACATCATTTTAAGTGGATAGGATTGAAATAATCATGATTTTTTTAAAAATTAAAAGATGAGCGTTTATGAAGACTTCTAAACCTTTTCTATGCAATAAGTTTTCTTCTAGCTTTAGGGATAATTTGGTCTTGCAGGTATATATGCTAAAAGAGATGAAAAGATAGTTTGCTATTCATGCTTGTAAGGAAATTACACTCAAAATATTGTTTTAACTGTTTTCATGTTTATAATTTTTACTAGCTTTTCACACTTGCTGTTATCCTGTGGGGTTTTTTTGCCGACCACATATATTTATTATATTTTTCATCTTGTGCAGCCAAGAGTTCTGAATAAAATATCAGTGATCCTCCACTACCTTCATCATCATGATGAATAATTTGTAGGTTGCTTGGACCTCAGTGAAGATGCTAATAACTGTAAATATCAATTACACATACTGAAAGCTGGTGTGTAAACCAGTAGGAAGCAACTGGGGTTTGAAATTAGTTGCAATATCAACATTTATATTTTATTTTAAAGGAGAAAAAGGCATTGAAGGAACTGTAAATAAAGAAATGTTTTTGACCCATTTGTTCCTTTCTCCCTGCTCCTGTTGCATTCATTTAATGTGAACTCCTTGCAAAAACAATTGAATAAAGCCAGGAAGAGCTAAACAACTGTTCTGATGGTGTTATGGCAAGCTATAATATACAAAGTGCTACTAAAAGTGAGTTATTTGTTTAGGAAACAAGACAATGGACTGCATAAGCTTGAAGGTGCCATGGATGAAGCACAACAGGGAAGACTGGACGCTAAGGCCACCCCAGGAAGAACAGTGCCCCTGGAGCCAGTGGTTTGCCTGGCACTGCTCCAGCTGTTGGACCACTTGTGGGACTTGCTGTTCTTTTTGAGCTAAAATATCATAAAAGGTACCAAATATTTAGAGTGAGGAGAAGATACCGGCAACCAGCTGTCAGTTGCCAAGGGGACCTCCTCTGGAGCCAGCCTGACCTGCAGTGGTGTGCAGATCTTGGCACACTGGGGTTTTGCTGAGGTAGGGAAAGGCCAGGGCAGCAGAAAGACCAGCAAGGAGTCAGCAGCTCTTGCAGGAGATGCTAACAAGGCCTGGGTATTGCCAGAGCAACTCCTACCACCCCACGCTGGCGTCAGATGGGGTTCACCTCTCAGAAACGGGGAAGAGGGTCTTTGCTCATAAGCTAGTGGGGCTCACTGACAGAGCTTTAAACTAGGCTTGAAGGGGGAGTGGGATAATATCAGGCTTGCCCATGACAAGTTGTGGGATGACACACCAAGGTTAGAGGAACAAGATGCTAGCGAGGGCCCGCATCCTGTTGCTCTGAGATGTGATGCCTACACTGCTGCACACTTGAAGTCTTACGGAGATCAGCCAGGGAATCCTGAGGTAATAGGAGCCAAGAGGGAAACACCAGTGACACACATCAAAGAAATTAAGGGGTGTTCCTCTAAGAAGGTGACATGGCTGACAGTCCAGCTGAAGTGCCTCTATACCAATGCATGTAGCACGGGCAACAAATAGGAGGAGCTGGAAGCCACCATGCTGCTAGAAAGCTATGACTCGGTTGCCATTACTGAAACTTAGTGCGACGAATCCCATGACTGGAGTGCAGCTATCAATGGCTACAGGCTGTTCAGAAGGGACAGGTGAGGAAGGAGGAGTAGGAGTGTTGCCCTCTACATCAAGCAATGGATAGAGCGTGAAGAGCTGTCTCTGAAAAATAGCCATGAGCAGGTTTAAAGTCTATGGGTAAGAATAAGAGACCGAGGCAACAAAGGGAGCCTTGTAGTTGGTATCTACCACAGACTGTCTGATCAAAGAGAGCCTATTGACAAAGCCTTCTTACTCCAGCTACAGGAGCCATCATGCTTGCAGGCTCTCATCTTGCTGGAGGACTTCAGCCACCCCAACATCTGCTAGAAAAGGAGCAAGGTGAGCTGAAGGCAATCCAGGACACTCCTGGAGCGCATGAAGGATACTGTCTTAAGCCAGGTAATAGACAGCCCTACCAGAGGGTATGTGATACTGGATCTGGATACTGGATTTTCCTCAGTCTTCAGTGGCAACTTCTCTCCCCACACCTCTCGAGTCGATGGACCACAAGACAGAGACTGGGGGAGAAAAGTCCCTCCCACTGTAAGAGAAGATCAAGTTTGTGACCATGTGAGGAACCTGAACATACAGAAGACTATGGGACCTGATGAGATGCATCCCAGAGTCCTGAGGGAATTGGCTGATATAGTTGCCAAGCCACTCTCCATGACATTTGAAAAGTCATGGTGGTCAGGTGAAGTCTGTGGTGACTGGAGAAAGGGAAGCATTGCACCCACTTTCAAAAAGGGTAGAAAGGAGGACCCTGGGAACTACTGACCTGTCAGCCTCACCTCTGTGCATCACAGAACAGATCCTCCTAGAAGCTAGCTAAAGCGCATGGAGGACAGGGAGGTGATTTGAGACAGCCAGCATGGCTTCACCAAGGGTGAGTCCTGCCTGACCAACCTTGTGGCCTTCTGTGATGGACTGACCACATCAGTGGACAGGGGAAGAGCTATGGATGTCCCCTATCTGGACTTCTGTAAGGCCTTTGACATGGTCCTCCACAACATCCTTCTCTCTGAATTGGAGAGATACGGATTTGATGGGTGGACTGTTTGGTGGATGAGGAATTGGTTGCATCCAGAGGGTAGTCATCAACAGCTCAATGTCCAGATGGAGACTGGTGACAAGTGGTATCCCTCAGGGGTCTATATTGGGACCAGTACTGTTCAATATCTTCATCAGTGACATAGACAGTGGGATTGAGTGCACCCTCACCAAGTTTGCAGACAACACCAAGCTGAGCGGTGTGGTTGACATGCCTGAGGGATGGGATGTCATCCAGAGGGACTTGGACAGGCTCGAGAAGTGGGCCTGTGTGAACTTTGTGGGGTTCAACAAGGCCAAGTCCTCCCCCTGGGTCCAGGCAAGCACTGGAACAGGGGCTGGATGGGGTTCCAAGCAGCCTGATCTAATTGAAGAAGTTGCTGCTCTTTGCAAGGGTGGTTGGACTAGGTGACCTTTAAAGGTCCGTTCCAACCCAAACTATTCTATGATTCTAAGATAGATGAAATTGAGCTGACACAGCAGGAAATCATTATAATGAACACATCAGAAGGATCAGAATGGGAACAAAACTGGTGAAAAGTTATTCCTCAGGACAGTGAAAATGCATTAGGAAAGACTTCTGTCTCACTGAATCTGAATTTAACTTTACAAGGAAATTAATCCAAACTGATAAGATAGCAGACCTTTTCTTGTAAAATTTTTCCTTATTTTTGTAAAAGTCATGTTTAAAAATAATCACTCTTGAATATTTGAACTATAAACATCATTTTAGCCTTAGCTGGATACTAGAAGAGGGCAGTACAGCCAAACATTGTTAACCAGATAATTACAGGAAATTTCAGTTGGATTTTCTGATGGAACTGTTTCTACTTTATTTTCCTAATGTTTCTAAAGTTCTTTAACTACAGGGACTACCTTTTCCAGAAACTTGTGTAATTAGAAGTGTGTGAAAGAATGTTCTTAGAGCAAACTTCAACTTTTGCAGACAGCATGAGGAAGAAATGTGCCAGCAGCTGCCCTGTCTACAGAAATGTGCTGATGAATTCTCCAGGACCTAGGGATATTCCTGTGTACCCTGGGCAAGAGGTAAGCATAGTGGGAGAGAAAAATAGGCCCATTTCACAAATCTTCGTGTAGTTGAAGCACTGAGTGACATGGAACATGAAGCAGAAAGAACACAAAAGACTTTCTTTGATGTAATGTTATACTTGGTTTTGTTCTCACTGAACTAAAGCTGAAGTGGGTTTTCCATTTCCTTCAATAGGAACCAGGGGAATTTGTTTTCCTGCAGGGAAAACAAATACGGAATTAGCTGTGGAAGAAATTAGAAGCCTGCAAAACAAAATAAAATGCCTAAAGCAAGTACTTGAGATCATTACTATGCTAACTTTAGCCTAGAGAAACAGGCAGTGAAGTTATGGTAAAAGATTAGATAAATCCATTTTAATGCTATTACAAGCTGAGCAATAATCTAATAAACTTTTTCTAAAAAACTACCCCCAAATGATATGCAACAGTTTTAAAACTTTATTTGTATCCGTATTTTCAACAGCTCTGGAGGCAAACAGTGACTCATAACCAGAGTATTCATCTCCCACTGCTCTAAAAGGTCTTGAGGGACCATAATTTACCTTTCCCTTTCTTGAGGGAACCTTTGAGGGATCATAATTTAATTATATACAGTTGATTAGTATTTTCTAGTACCTACAGCAAAGAATACCACAGAAGAGCAAATTCCAAAGCAAATCTTTTATTGGAGTTGTTATGTTCGTTACTGTGCTGCAGCCAAAACCTTCTCACGTGATCTAAAAGAAGAGGGAGGGTTTAAAAAGTTATCAGCGAAAATATCTGGGCTATTTCTTTTTGCCTTCATGTATCTTCATATATATTCTTCATATATCTTTGTCACTGTGTTGCTGACCACTGCCTATAGTGTCACGAACTCCAAACAAGTAAGATTTATTTTCCAAATCTGGAGTTAAATACCATGGTAATGAGGTATTTTTAGTGATGCTTTCCAAAGATAGACAAAATACTGTTTTGACAGTGGAATGAAATGGTAAGAGATTGCATGCCAGGTTTGGAAAACAGGCAAAAATAGCCTTGTTTCAACTTGCAAATTTTAGGTTACCATCTCATAGTGATATAACATGTTAATAACCTAACTGTATTACAAATAATTTGATAAGACTGAAAGCACCCATCTACTTTTAACTCTTCTTCCCTCTTGGCTCTGACTCCCCCTAACCCACATTGTAGCACGTGTAGCCCACAGTGCCAAACTGAAAGCACGTTATCTCAGTTTTCTTCCACGCAGTTAAATGTCTGGGGTTTTGTTATTTTTTGTTGGATTTTATTGGTTTTGTCCTTTTAAACAAACTTTAAATAACTTTATTTTATGCTATTTCTTTGCTCTAAACAGTCTTTGCCTTCCTAATCCCTTTGTTTTTCCTGAGCTGGTTTTAGTGTTCCCTCTCCACCTGCTGCTGCTGTGGGCTCTCTGCTTTATTCCTCCACAGGAATCTCCCTGTATCTCTAGCTCTTCCAAGCCTCACTTTTCAAATTTGATGTGTGAGCAGACTAATAATTCCTCTCCCAACTTCCCTAATGTCTTCACGTCATCTGTGCCCAGACATAAAAGAGTTAGAATTCACGGTAACACAGAATCATGTCGGGAGGTGATGCAGAGCACTGTGGCCTGCGGGACTGGGGGACTTCTCCTTGAACATAGCAGGAAAAGCCATGGTCAGGTCCATGCCACCAGCTCTCAGCTGTCACAATTTAAGCACCATCCCTAATAAAGCAGGGCCTTATTCTCACACGTTCATTATCTAGAACAAACATCCTTGGCTCTCACAGGTAAAACTAACCACACTAGGAAGCTCTCATATGAAGTTCTACAGGCCTCTGAGGTTATTCTTCAATGTTATTTTTTTTAATTTCTTTTTTTTTTTACTATGCCTTGTGTAAAGAAAAGAGCATTTTCAAAGAGTCTGGTCCATAAAGAAAAGCTGCATCTCTGTTCAGAATCAGATCGCTGGTTTGTTTTTTTTTCTAAATTGAAAATTTGGACTCATTTCCACTGTTGTTCATAGGTTTTTTTTTTTTGTTTGATGTTACAGATTGGAATTAAACAAGGAAAAATTAATAAAAACTGCAATTGTGGATTTGCAGCAACGTTAGGAATTTTATAGGGCAAACCGGGGTTGAAAGGAATTGATGGGGAGTATGGGGCAGAAAGATTTTACGGTGATTTTGAAGATACTGTGTGACAGGGAGAAAGAGAGACCACTGGAAGGTTCAAACCAACAATTTATTTGGACTTCACCCACGGCTCCAATACACCACTATTGCAGGTTATATGGATACAATGGAGGAATGCACTACTGCAATTTCAAAAACAATTTACAGGTTACTATATTGCAACCTACAAGTGATGTAGGTTGTACTACCTACATGTGGTACTAACTGGGATGTACTAACGGGATGTACTAACACAAACCACAAGTGCACTAGGTATTAATACCTTAAAAGAGTGCACTAATCACAATCTTGAATCATGCCAAATATCATATGTATGTTTCTTAACCACTTACCCTCTCTCTCAGATAAGGCCTCCCAATCCCTGGGAAGTTGTAGAGCATGCTGGACAAGGCAGCGAGAATCTCCTACCTGCCAGCTGTATCCTTGGAAAAGACTCCCCCATTGTCTAGCCAAACCTTTGGGTTTTTATTTCCTGATTCAATGGGTGGGCAGGATTGTGCCTGAGTGGATTACACTATCATCTGGCACGTTTATCTCTGGTGGTGTGATGCCCCCTTAGTCTGCACTGCTAATTTTGCGATGTCTAGTACACAAAGTTACTGAATAATGGTGGAATGGGACTCGGGGCATTTTGTTTGTTAAGGGATTATTCACGGCTCCATTCAGGTTTGGGTTCTCAGTGTGATCCCGTGTTGAGGCAACCCCGGGCTGAGCCGTTTTGCTCCCCCCAAGTCACCTCTGCAAAGATAAGGATCTGTCAAAGGGAGAAGCAGCTGAGTAGAATGACAACTGCCTGCATTTTGCCTTTGTGCACCAAAACCTGTTTATCTGGGTCATCCCATATGTCCTGGAAAACAGAGACTGAAATGTAGAATATCTTTGAAGGACTTTTTTTTATATTGTTTTTTGCTCAGTGAATTTCAAGTTCAAAGTTTACGAACAATGAACTGTTTTCCCCGTGAACGTAAACATTAAAATTATTGTACTCATTAAGTTTTAGGTGAGCACAGTGAAAATGCAGATAAAGGGTTCAGAGGTTTTGGACTAGTTGGCTTTGAAGGCAACCAAGGCCCAAAGGGTAAGTTTTCTTCTTGAAATTTTGATGGTTGAGGGAATAAACAGACTTGTACAACAAGAAATTTTGTTTGCTTTGCAAAATGATGTCTAAGACGATAGATGTAAAAATAAGATCAGAATACATACATATATGTGTCCTTAGTACACGTGCATGTAGTAAGAGCTTTGTATGATGGTCTGTTACCAAAGCCACAAGATGTATTCAGTTTACAGTGAAACTGGAGTTTTCTCAGATCTGCCTCAAACATGGCCCTATTTTTCTCATGCATTTTTTGGGCAATTTTTTGTCTTCTCTCACCCATTTTTTGCAGGAAAGATGGTTTTGGTTTGTTTGCTTTTTTTTTCAGCAAAGCCTGCTGCCTTAAAAAACCCAACAAATTTTTTTACCCACTTAAGCCCTAGCACATGAGTAAGAATAGTAAATGAGAAGAGACCATGCTAAGTGTATTTATCTTGGCATTCTTTGTTCTGAGCTTCCTACGTTGCCCTTTGTATTTCTTTTCCTGGGATACCGGGGAGGAATCAATAGCAAAATTGACTATTTGGGTGACCGTTTGCACTATTTACTTCATGAAGCCCCAGGACAGAGATCTTCTTTCGTGTTTGTAGTGTTTATTTTTATGGGACTATACCTCTTACGCTGCTTGCCAGGCTCTACGCATGGCCCAGAGAGCACTCCAGGAGACAGCTCTGCAACAGGCATACCCTAACATTTACAGCAATGTCATCTCACAAGGTTGGTTGCGTTTGTCTGCTGGATCATATATTTCCTATAAGAATATATTTTCTCTGTGATGCGTTTCATTAACAGCAAAATAAACAGCTTGTGCACTGGGTTGGAGCATTTTAAATGAGTATGCATATATGAACAGTTCATTTCACTGCTTATGTAATGCAGCCTTTGTACGCTTGCAACCTCAAAGAAAGTGGTTTAGTATTTTCAGCTCTCTTCATTTCTCAGTTCTCCACAGCAGCTGTGAGCCGCTAGCTCCTCCTGCAAGCCCTTGGAAAGGGCACGTCTGCAAACCTGGTCAAAGGACCCTGACCCCAGCAGCCCCTCCTTGGGGTGGGTAGCTGGGAAAGGAACACTATGTATTGGGGCAGGGTGGGAGGTAGTTTGGGGAAGGTTTATAGCCTGGAACATGGGACTGGAAAGCAGAAAATCTGTTAACATTCCTGATTATCATATACCAGATACAATCCAGCAAATTACGGCTTTAGGTAAATTATTACCAATTCTTGGCCTCCCTTTCCCTATCTATAAGATGAAGTTTATGTGATGAGTTCCTATGGATCTTCACAGGAGGTAAAATATAAAAGTGCAAAATGGTGCAAAATTGTTGCTTTCCCCAAGCTCTTGTATAAAGTAATCATTTTACTCTCTGTTACAGCTGTAAGGAAAATATGTATGGGAGAATATGTACATATTCAATGTAATATTCTTACATCTCCAGAAGGACCAATCTATCTCTGTCTCCCCTTTGTATTCCTCTGTTGGAGTTCATTCTTATTTGAATTATCAATATCTGACTCTCCCCCTTTCTTTTCCTTACTCTCTTTGTCACATACAGAATATCGAAGCTGCTCTTCCTGCTGGTCTTTGAAAACCTGCGCAGCCTGATTGCTGTGATCCTGCTGTGGAACAAACCAGCAAACACAAAAGAAAAGGTCATTCCGTGGTTGCAAGGTGCGCCAAACTTCCTGCACTCTCCCCAACGTCTCCTGCTACGTAGCAGCAGAACAAGGCATGGTTCACACTTGTTAACGTAACATGGGTGTATGAGATCTGGAGAAAGAGGACCGTGGAGTTCAGGGAGGGTTAAGTTCATGCAGCTGAGAGGCTACTTCATTCACTGTTTTGGCTGCCAGACTTGTTGCTGTGGAAATGGTAGCGGAGATACTGCATATTTTAGATCTATCTTCCAGCTTGAGTTAAGGTTTTCCCTGGTGAACCATAAACTTGAAGCTACTGGACGAAGGGAAATGGAGGTTTAATCCTTTTAAGCTGCTAGCAGACATCTCTCTGTACTGGTCTTATTAGCATCCCTCTCTGCAGCGAGACTGTCAAGGGAGAGAGGAAGCTGGGAATAACAACCATTCCCAAACTTTCCCCTTGGGGATGCAAGGCAAACTGGAGACACATGTCTGTAAGCGACATGAGACTGAGTTACGAGCATTAGGAGCAAACGGGCAGGAAGGATCAGCTGGTTCAGGAAAGTACAGGAGGGGATGGGCTGTTGGTGAGCACAGGGGGGTTTAAAGCTGCTTTAATAAGACAGGTGAGGATGGTTCAGTGTTTTTCCAAAGTTTTTTTATCTGTTTTTGAGATTTGTGTTTCTGGGTCAAGCAGAAGCCCAAGAAGCAGCTAATAAAAGCGTAGTCTGCTCTGAACCATGGTGTGTGTGCTAGCACTGCCCAGGACTGAATGCCATTTGCTCCAGGAATAATGTATTTCATTATGTTAACCTCACCTCGGCAGTGCTGCAGGAGCAATTCCTTCCACTTCGGAGGCAGAAGTAACAAATGAGTCAAACTGACTGATGTGATGGTTGGCTGAAGAAAGTAAGATGTAAAATTACTTGCTGACATGGGTACACCACACACCTTGAAGGTGTGCGGTATAACCATGGTCATCTGCGAAACTGTCGCAGCCTGGTCACCTGACTGATGATAAACAGCTAGTGAAAAAAAGCTGCTTTAAGCAAATCAGCTTTTATAGGAATATATATGTATATAACAAAATGAAGGATATGCAATGTGATCAGGGCATTATCAATGATTTCTCCTAAAAGGGCTGTCCTCTATTATTCATTTGGGAAAATGGAAGTGAGAGCGATATGCATTTATACTTTAGTTTAAGTCTTAACGTCTCCATTTTCCCCATCTTAGTGAAGAAAAGTTCAGGCCATACCCTGGCCTGTGTCTGGATGTGAAAAGGGTGGATATATGAGAGACTTAGAATAAGCTTGCTTGTGAGTCCTAGTTCTGTGAACACTACATTGTTCACACAACTGCTATGGCTAGTCACACGTAAAGATTTGCTGAGCTAGGTGATGATTTCAGAGCCTGACCTTTTTCAGAGCCTTTAGTAACGCCTTTCCTTTTTACATCCAGTATTTGTGGTAGAAGAAAAATAACAGCTAGGATTGTTCCATTGATTTATATGAATTTTACTAAGTTTTAAGAAGCCTTTTAGATGGAAGACTAATTTAATTTCTATTTTAACACAAAATATCCATTTTAGGAATATTTTCCATGTTGGAAAGTAAAATTTTCCAATGTTAGGAAAAACCCAATGCAAGCCTGATTGTATATACAGCTTTGCTTCAGTTAATCGCTCAAAGCACAGACTAGATAATGCTGCCTTAGGAACAGCTTTTAGATCTTTTGTTGACTTCAGTGTGTGGCTCTGGGTGATCTTATTTGATGATATTTGAGCTGCTGTTAGAAAAAAAAATCCTTTAGCTTCAGAAGGGCTTTTCTCAGGCAGCTGTTGCTGGAGTGTCTTCTCCGCTTCACAAAGATGAGGTAGTTTTATCTGACATTACACTGTATGGCAAAGCAATGTTTTCATCTCTCCTTCATAGATGTGAAACTGAGGAATAAAAGGACCGTGGTGGGAAAAAAAAGTGCGCCACTACTACGGTATTAAAAAACACACCAAACTTCTGAAATTTATGTTCCAGAGTACTTACACAACCCATTCTCCCTGTTCTGCTGAGCAGACCTTCGATCTGATACGCGCCCTAGGAAGCTCATGCTTGGTGGCTGCTCACTGAGACCCTGGTGTAGGCTACCTGCTCAGAATCACACAGACAAGGACGTGTTCTCTAGGACATCTTTTAAAATAAACCCTTAGGGGAGCTTTCACATGAGTTATCCACTGGGTGGCAGAAGTAGATCAGAAAAATGAACACAAGGGATGTCTAAATCTAGCCCACTATGTATTTTGTAACAGCACTTATATCAATCTTCTACCTGAGCTGGATGTATTTGAAAAAAGATATCTCACGAGATAATATATCAGAAATATATCAGAAAGGTTTTTTTTTTTTACTCTTTTCCCCTTTCTGTATTTTTCTGAAGTTTTCTGCATGCCCACATTTCATCCCTTCTTTCTTTTTTTCCTCAACAACTACAGGAGAGCATTTTCAGAGGGGAAGGGGGTCCATTGAAGTGCTGCAGCGTGTCCAGAGGAGAGCTACCAGGCTGGTGAGGGGTCTGGAGACCAGGTCATATGAGGAGAGGCTGAGGGAGCTGGGCATGTTTAGCTTGGAGAAGAGGAGGCTGAGGGGAGACCTCATTGCCCTCTACAACTACCTGAAAGGAGGTTGGAGAGAGGTGGGTGTTGGCCTCTTCTCCCAGGTGAACAATGACAGGACCAGAGGAAATGGTCTGAAGTTGCGGCAGGGGAGGTTTAGGTTAGATATTAGGAAGAATTCCTTTACTGAAAGAGTGGTCAGGCACTGGAACAGCCTGCCCAGGGAGGTGGTTGAGTCACCATCCCTAGAGGTGTTTAAAAAACACTTCAGGGCATGCTCTAGTGACAGAGATTGTAGGGGTTGGGGTTTTTTTTGGTTTTGGGGTTTTTTTTGTTTTTGTTTTGTGTGGAGTTTTTTGTGGTTTTTTTTTTTTTTAATGTGTGTATGGTTGGACATGATGATCTCAAAGGTCCTTTCCAACCATGGAAAAAAACCCAAAAAAACCCAAAAAGGTGATCCAGGTCCTCGAGTCAATCGCTCTTACCAGTAGCTCTCCCTTTGTCTCTTCTGGGTTTGTAACTCGAGGCAGATTTGCCAGTTTAAAGAGTTGAACCAGTTGTAAAATAGTGTGTGACTAGTTAAGAGACTGATAATTTTAGTAGTGATTAAAAACCCCCAGTGTGGTTAATACCCCACAAATTTTAGTTGAGCATGGTGAAAATGGAGGTAAATGGGGCAGAGGTTTTGGACTACAACCTTCAACAGGCTTTGAAATCAACCAAGATCCAAGAGGTAAGTTTTCTTCATGAAATTTTTCCTGCTAAAAATACATTTAAAACGTAGTCGGTATGATTCCTTCTGTATATATAATTCTGTCAGAAGCAGATGAGCCAAAGATAAAACTGTGATCCAGCATGATTCCTCATGTGTGTGCACATCTTGTTGCAACAACTGAACATCATTCCTCTTTCGAAAATAATTTGGAATAAACAACCTGGACACTGTAAAGCACCGAAATCCTAAAACTGACCCAAGAGACCCTGAGTGTTTAAAAGAATATACTATTTTGGTTCACCTCCTGTTTTTTATTTGTTTGTTGTGTTTTTGTTTTTTTTAAATTGCCTTCTCTACTGTATGTGTGAGAAAGAAATATAACTAGTTTTGTCACTATTTAGGATTTTTTTACAGTGGATTTGTCCTTGTTGCCAAAAATTGTCCTTTCCCTCTGCCTGTTCCTCTGCCCTCCAAACAGCCCTGCTTCAAAACACCCTCTATTCCCTTTTCTGTACTCTTTCTGGTGCTCCTGACGTCTTCCACCGCCTGGGCAGGGGAAAGATGCAGTAAGCAGTACGGTTAGTCCCCATGAAAATTTTTGTCCTATTAAACTCAACGTCCAAGAACGTCTTTATGATGTGTTTTATTATTGTGAGGCTGCGAGGACTGTGGCGCTTTGAAAGTACTGCCTAGCAGGTGGGCAGGGCATGTGGTGGAACGGGTTGAGCTCAGCATCTGGAGGATTATGTCTAACTGTGTGTAGGGTGATTGATCTGGAATGCTTTTAATTCACAAGGGTAGTTCCCCATAATGTATTTCCAGCATTCTTTCTTTAGAGGAAAATGAATGCCAAGTTGTAATAACTAAAATGAGGTCAGCTATAACAGGCCCAAGCTATTCGACAGCACACTTTGAAATCTCTGCAATGAATTGGATGAAAGAAAAAAACTGTCGAGTCTTGTCCTGGCATGACTCTTGCGCCCCTTTTTAAACTAATTATGTCAGTATTATTCCACCTTGAATGCCACTGTTAGATGTACGCAACACTATGAAAGTTTATGCGTTTTTTTCAGACCTGCACAGTATAGACTTTTAGACAAAACTGCTTATAGCTATATTTTATCTAATCTTTGAGTTAAAATCTGAAGATATGATACCACTGAACATGCATGGTGGAATACGCAAAATTCTGTAGTCTGTACAAATTTTATACACAACTTTATTTATCCATATTTGAAGATTAGTGGAAGTTGGTAAATAAAATAAGCAATCTGCAGACAGATGTGGTATGCGCAAGTAGTGTGTTTGTTACGTTGGAGCTTTTCACTGAATAGTAATAATCCTGGTACAGACAAGAGCACTGGAGAAAAGAAAGATATTTTCCAATTTTTACGACAGATGTAAAATACGAAAGGTAATTTGCTGGGCATACTCACTGAAGACTTGCACATTACTCAGGTCCAAATTTACTGGCAGGAGTAACTTCTCCCAGCCAGTCCGAGTTCTGGGAGTTGTGGCATGGTGACACCAAAGCACTGTTCAAAAGAAATAAATATTCATACATTCTTACTAGATTTATTGAATAGCTTTAGATGTAACTTTAATATTTTATATGTACACGTCAATGCCAGGTTCATTTATCAGGTCACCATATTTCTTGGATATCGCTTAGAAAATGCCCAGTTTTAGAATCTGAATGGAAATTAGAATATTATTGAAACACCTCAGAAAATTAACTCCGAGCACGTCTTGTCAATATTTAATTTTGATGGTGTGTAAAATGCTCATCACAAAATTTGCTTGAAGTAAAAGGAGGATACCAAGTTAATAGACTTAAAACAAAAGAAAGAAACCTTGAATACATTAAATATACAAGAAGAAAGCTCTGGTATTCTGGTATTGTGGTTTGGATTTTTATTTTTTTTAAATGCTAAACATATAGCTGGGGATACTTGGAGTGCAGTACTGTAGTTAAATATCACATAGTCAAATATGTTTATTTTTCACCCTTGCTTTCTGTAGTAAGGAAAATTAGAATTTAAGACACACTACACTCAGTTATTGGAATGGAAAAGTTTTTTATTTGTGGAACACACATAATTATCTTTATTATCCTCAGTGCTATTTTTCCTTTTATCCCCTTCACTACTTAAAGAACCAGCAGAAACTTAAGACAAAATTTAGCCAAATTGGAGTATAATTCCAGAAACTGTACAGAGTACTCGTGGGCTAATGCTATTAGCCCAGGAGAAGTTATGGTCTTAATGACATTGTATGATGCTGAGATGGGCTTTGGGTGTACAGTGGCTTACAAAACTGCTTCTAGTAACTTCAGCTTATACATTTTCCAAGGAAATAGTCCAAATTTTCCAAATAAAAAATGTTGAGTGGAAGGACATGCTGGAATCAGAGAAAAAAAGTGTGGGAAATGTTAACTCACAGAGCGACTGAGTAATGCTGGTTGGTCCCTGTCCCGTTCCTCACTGACCTTTCAGTAAATGAACCCTGGGATGACTCACCCTGCAGTCCCACCTCGGCACTTTCTCTGCCCTCCCTCCCTTTGGGGCTGCTGAGAGGTTGCAATGGCAGTCACCTTCATTTGCCACATCTGTAACAACGTTTTGGTGTTTGGGTTGTTTTTTTTTTTACAGCTCCTATGCAAAACCATCCCTTCCCTTTCATTGGGTTAAGGTATAATTCAGTGTATTGCGATGGATAATTACACCCTTTCAAAAAGAACGTCATTCTCACTTCTGTTCTTCTCTGAGGTTCATCTTCACACATTTTTTTTGAAGTTTCTTCAACTGAGTTTTGACTTCTCAACTACCATCCTTTTAATTACTTGATGCCAGTTTACCATGATGTGTGTGCTACCAAGGAAAAACAGCTCAGTGTCACACAAAACATAATCTGTCATCATTTTCTCGTATGCCAAAGGTCAGTAACCAGTGATGATGACAAGAATATTAATATCTGTTGATCTTGAAGGAAAGTATTATAGTTGCTTCACTTCCTAAGTTTCCAGAAATCAAGTTCCCAAAAACACTGGGATCAGATTTTATGCTAGAGTCATAATTTTATTGCACTAGTTTATTAGTGAACCTTGTGTAATAACAGGATGGACTTGATTATACTTCAAGCAGTAGCACTTGAAATGACAGAACTGGAAAGAAAATTTCTGCCTGTTCTCTGGACTATCCAGAGCCCAGCAGACTTGAAAAGGAGTCAGAAAATCATTGAGACATTGCAGCGAGCCATTGGGGAGCCAGGCAAGCCCTGCAGCACTGAGTCAGCGTGTCATTTCAGGAGTCTGTATTTCCTCAAATGCAATTCCATTTTATGTACTCTTTCCTGCCTTCCCCGCCCCATGCTTTCCATGTTTTCCTGGCTCCATGATCACATTTTAGCTCTTGAAAGAGATGGGGGAATAATCCATTTACTTAGTGGGAATTTGTGTGTGTTAGGCAGACTGAGAGGGAAAAATTGCTGTTTCTGGAGATGCCACAAGTCTGATAACATGGAGTTGTTCCAGGTATCTGTCTTGAAAATACCCATTGACTCTTGAGTCGCCTAGAGCATTTCTGATTAATTTAAATTTATTACATCCTTTGACAAAAATCTCCATTATTTGATTTTTGTAATATAGTTATTCCCCTGTTTATTGCACTTTGACAGCTGTCTGTATGTTCATTAAATTACATTAAGTGAATGGTTGACAAATTGTTAGGAATAGAAGCATTCAGTATAAAATTACCTTACAGTGGCTGTTTCTTGGAGCTGGCAAGAGGAGCTTAATAAAAACTGGGTGCTTAAATATATAGTATTAGAATAATGGAATAAGAATTAAAAGCCTGTGTTTCAGTTATAAAATATTCTACTGGAAAACAATGCAAACCTTGAATAATTCACAGCACTATTCTCTATTGTACTGGAAATCATGACTTGTACTTTATTTGATATAAACGTATGGATATATATGAATTTTCAGTAGAAAGTAAATATATAATACCTTAATCTGATGGGTTGTACGATATGATGGGAGTAAGTTTCACGAACTTCTATTATGCTTTAGTAATTATGAAACTTCTATATGAAGGTTAGAACACAAACTAGGCAGTTTACCTAGGCAGCAACGTAGTGCTGCTCAACATTATCTTTTCACTAGCTTATAATTTACAGATATTTGAAAAACCTGAACAAAGGCAAAAGCAGGAAAATAATACACACAGAAGAAGAGGGACCTCCTGAAAAAAAAAAAAAGAAAGAAAGTGGAAGATGGCCTTTTTGTTTAAATCAAGTCATTGACAGAGAAATGCATCCCCCTTCTTGAAATCCTAGTCCTAAGGAAACCTATCACACTTCTGTCACCGATTTTCAACAGGGCCAGATTTCATCCATATAAATTCTCTCTCTACATCAGGAATAAATTTCTAGTATTGAGCAGGCTGTAGCACAGATGCAGTATTTTTCAATATCTGACTTTGTCTTCACTCACTTTGGCTTCTGTAGCTTTAATGACAGTGACACATAGGTTATGATAAGAACGTAAATGTTATTAATTCTTAATTAACATGAAAAAAATTTTGCTCTTAAAATGTAAGCCAGGATTTTTTACTTGATATTTGCAAAGGCACATAGCAAATGGAGCTATTTTATTGGTCTTTAAATTGGGAAATTGAAAAAAAATTAAAGGTGATCTGCGCTTGAAGTCAAAAGTGAGTAAGATAATAGTAGTAAGCGTAACACACAATATGAAAACTGTTAGATAAGAAGAAAAGCTTTTAACAATACTGGTAAAAAAAGTTGATAAAAGATTGCCTGCGTAAAGTGGGAATTCTTTATTGCTGGACATCTTTAAGAGTAAATTAGGCAAACACCTTGTGTAAATGACTTAAGACTTATGATTTCTTGAGGCTCCTGACAGCTTCTTTTTTTTCCCTCTGTTTACAATTCATTGATATCCATGCCCTCAGCTTGCCTTGAGCTATCCTTTTTTAGGAATTAACAGTAACGGATGACTTTTTAATTGACTTTAACTCACCATTGTAATAATTAGCAGAAATTTATTTTTCAAACTGATTTTTTTTCTGAAATCCTTAGGAATTTACATAGTTTGCCATCTGGCACATGCAGCCATAGTCATCTGCCCAGTCAGGTTCAGCATTTGATTATAGGTTTAGCCTGTAGTTAAACTGGGACTGATGTGATCTAGCTTGAAATTCTTTGAATGTTTCCATTTTCTTTAGAGGAGACAAGAGTACAGCAGCTCAGGTAGCATATCTGACTTGGTCCGCTGAAAGCCTTCTCCAGAGGTGCTCAAAAGCCACTTTAACAAAGTAACTGTCATTCTTAGAAGTGACCCCAAGTTAGGGATGAAGTTACTCTCACTAGGTCTGTAGCTGAATCTAAATAAATAACCACTTCTCACTTTCCAGCATTGTTATTTGAATGTGTGTGTAGGCAGCCTGTGAATTCACAAACATCCTTGGAGTAACTCCAGAGTCTGTGGTCTATATACCTGTGAGTTCTGTATGCAGTAAGTAAATTTATGACAGAAATGGAGAATCTCCATAGTAATCAAATAACTTTTGTCGTTCTCTAGTCAAAGAACTTTTGTTGTTCTTTAATTTTTGGCCTTTGACAATTTTTGGTCTTGTGCATGCTGAACTTGACTGTTTTTTATTTTTTTCAAAGTACAAACTTAACAGAAAACTTTGACTTATCACAGGTCTGTGGCAAGCAGTTGGGATGATTCTGGCACAGCATAATTTAGAAGTCCCTCCCTCCTTCAGGATTAATCTTTTGACTATTTCTCAGTCCAGAAGAGTAGCTTGTATTTTCTGCTCCATATAAATTTTGTACAAAACTGCTGTAGAAGTTGCTGTGCCCTCCTCACATATGTAGGAACTTTCCATTATTTTACTCTCCATATTTTTGGACACAAGGCTTCAGCCCACCATCACTGACTTTTTGTCCCAGGAAAATTGTGTGATCCTTTGTAAATGAGCATTATTTCTTACAAATTTAAACCCTGGCTCTTAAAAGGTTTTGGAGTACTTTCCACTTCTACCAGATGTTCCACCCATGTTTTATGGGAACAGATGAAGTCATTTAAGGATGTGAGGATGCTTTTTGATCCTCAGAACTTGGGTTATACTCTTCACAAACATCTGAAATGTCCCTGGTGCATTCAAGAGTCTAAAAGGAATTCTGCACCACTGAAGCAATCCATAGGTTATCACAACAGCTGTTTCTATCCCCCCTCCGTCTCTGAACAATAATTCAACTTGAAGGATAGCCATGTATTGGATGAATTAAAACTGTGAATATATTCTGCTCCTTACCTTTTTTCCAAAATGTCTCCTGTATATTAAGGTGGATGATCTTGGCCTTTCTGTGAATGAAGACTTTTGTAAACAGAAATCTTTATGTTCCTTCATGTCTTTATCAGATGTTTGACACAATTACAAGTGTGGAAGATCATGGTGATTGTTTCTTCAAGCCATCCTCTAGGATGAAATTTAATTTATTTTTAACTACTATGTGATGTCCAACGGGAGTGGGGTGCTGCATCCGAGCAATATTCCATGAATTATGCTTCACTGCTGCTCCTCATCATATGTGCCCAGATCTTCATTATACTTGGAGAACACAAGGTACAAAATAATTGCTCTATTCACTTCCTTTCACTGCTTTCTATGGACATTTCTGTGGGACCTGTTCCTAGATTTTTGGTTCTTGTGTTGCTCCACTGCTTTTGAGTTCTAAGAAGCTCTAAGCCACCAGCACTGTTGTACACTCTCCCCATGACTGGCTTTTTCTTTAGCTGCACTTTCTCCTAGTCATTCCTTTCCCTTGAAGTTCAATCCTTCATCTAGCTTGAATCAAAGTTCTGCAAAACAACAGTCCCGGTTTCAAAGAGCGGTTCTTAACCTTGCAGATGTGCTTGAGTGATGATTTATTACCTTTCTAACTCTATTATGAGCCCTTGCTTAGAATGAGAGTAACGAGAGAATGGCCTCCTTGTCACCCTGCATACAAGGCCATTGCTTCAGAACGTCACACTTCTTCCTACTGACATTGAGCACCCAAATATTATCCGGAAACCACATCATTCTATTAACGCCCTGGGGATTCCCATAGCTTGGATCAAATCCTTTACCAGAACCCCTTGATTAGGAATGTTAATACTATAACAGCACAAAACAACTTACTGTGAAAGAAAGCACAAAAAGTAAGCTGCACTTCTCTCTCGTCTGCAGTGGCAGAGGGTTAGTATTAAGGACAATTTCTTCAGCCCAGCCACCTAAGCACTGCTTCTTTTGTGCAGGTCAGTAACTGGCCCAACAGCTCTGCCACTTCCGAGCCGTGGATGTCTGTAGAGAAGTGCTACAAGAATCCCACAAGCTCTGGGTTGCCCAGGTCCTTCCAAAAACTGCCACCAGCCCTCCAACGACACCAGAATTTCTTCTCCAGTGTCACTCCTCAGCATAGGCTGTTCTACCATCTGATGCCTCTGAAGTCTACTGCACCTGTAAACATCATGTGGCTTGGAGCCACCTAAGAAACAAATTTTCTCACTCATCTGGCTAGTAACATTTTTGTGAGATTTCTGCACCTTGAAGTCCTTCAGTATTTTCCAATTACATGGATAACCACTCATGTTTTGCCTCTGGAAAAAACAAGTTGCTTCCATGAATTTTCCATGACAGTTTCTGCTCACTGCTTGCAGCTCTTGATCATTGTTTTATGCACTGTGTTTTCTTTCTTCACTAGGAGCCATTTACAAAATGACATTTCACTCAGGCTTCAGAGTCCATCTCTTGAGCAGACTGTTACAGGAATTGCCCAGTCAACCAGCTGCCTTCCTATGCATCCTGTCTTCTGTTTGCAGTAGTGATGGCAAGCTAGGCAATTATCAAAGTCACAGCCTTTCCATATTGAGAATTGTCTATAAATTAAGAGTAAAAAAGGACTAATATTTAAACACACTCCTTGTATACAGTACTTTCTAAATGCTGCTTATTGCTTCAGTTCTTCTTGAATGTGCTAGGTCAGAAATCCGAGGCTTACCTGACTTGCTGGTGATTGTTTCTTTTTTGTGCAGAAGTCACCAGCCATAACTGTTGTGAATGGCAGGGCAGCATTTTGAGGCAAGACCAAACTTTTTTCTTGCTCCCCTTATATCCAAAGCAACAATAGTGAAGCCACTACTAAAATGAAGTACTTATCCATTGAGGTGCTGCCTAGAATGGTTCTTATAAAACTTACAAGGTTAAAATCAGACCTTCATGTTACTTAAGTTAATGATCACATCACAGAAAAAATCTTGTGTGTTAGCCAGTGCAAATACATTGGAAACAATTTTTGTCTACAGGAGGTCCAAATTCAGTCCTGAGCTTCAGATGATCAGTATGGATTTTATTAATTCACAAGAGAAGAAAATAGCTCATAGTGCGGTTTACGGGATGCCTGAGTTACAGGACAGCCGTTCAATCTGGAAGTTCCCCACCCCATGCACTGGAGTACTGGAGTTGGCTACATGCAGCCTTCTATCTGTGATAAATCCTACTTTTGTTCTTTTCTTTTTTTTTTTCCTCATGGCAAATCAGAGTGATTTTATTGGAAGAACTTTCTGTACGACCCAACTGTACAAAAATGATATATGTGGGCGCAGATTCTGTCTACTGAGTAATGCTGAGTGCGGAACTTTGTAAAGGTCTAAAGGTGTAGATGAGCCTACTGAATTAATATAACACTACGCAGTGAAAAGAGGGAAGCCTAGCTCTTTACTTTTTTTGTGTGAGTGGAAATCTGTATGATTTCTTTAAAACCTTGCAAGTCCAAGGAGTTAATTTTTTTCCAAGTTCAAAAATTTCTGTGCATTTTAAATACTCGTCTTCTGTGTTAATGACTACACTTAGTGAAAATAAAATGTACTACCCCGTTTTTGAAAGACCTATTTCATCCATGAGGGCTGTTCACATTATGTACTATTTGTACTATTAATGAAGGATGAAGACCTAGTCTAAATGTTCTTACATGTATCTTAGAGAAGTCTCACTCTCTCCAGTATTTATGTAAAGAGACAGGGCTCCTGAAGCGGACACTCAGCTGTTTGTAACTATTGCCCAGAATGCCTACATTATCATCATTAAATTATGAAGAGCTATCACTTTAACAATGGAAATACAACTTTCCAAACATCAAGCTTTTTTAAGCAATGGCTTAAATGACAAGGATTGTGGAAACTTCTGTTTTGCAAATCCTGGGCTCCGACTACTATTTTCCAGTTGTTTGTTTCTCATGCATTAGCTCTAGTTTCTCTTTTCCCAGCCCCAGTCCCTGCTCTCATCATGATAATGCAGAATTCATTCCAGAATCTTGGCTATGCCAGTATGGTAAACCAAAGTATATTTATTGGAGTAGTAATGTAAAATACAAACCCACTGGTATGCAATAAGGTTGTTGAACTTCTGTCCCTTAAAAAATAACCTGATCTTGCAGAGATGGTTTAAGAATATGTTGTGGTTGCTGACAGCAGAATCAAGTAAATATCTTGCATGGCTAGTTTTCTATAGCATAAATTCTAAGTAGTGTTCTTACCACAGCTCCTGTATTTACTGGCATTTCATATACAGCTTAAAGTTACATTTGTCTAAAATGCACTGGACCTCAGGGTGCAAGGTGTGATCCTGGTGTCCTAAAGGCTTACTAAATATCTCCATTCACAGGCAAGCATATGTTTATCAGAAGTCTAAATATTTATTAGGCATCTGCTGAGGTTAAAAGAAGTATTGCTATTTACCAGGAGTGGGATTGCTCCCACGAAAATAATCTGTCATACACAGGTGTAAATTGAGCTGGTCCAGCATCAACCCTTACCTCCGAGCTTACTGGTTCCTGGCTGGCTTCCTACTATCTGTTGCCAACTTCTAGGGATGGCCAAAAGTAATCATTGGCACAGAATTTCACTGAAACTTTAAGCCAAACAAACCTGAAAACTAGAAATGATGTTTGAAGCTAGCAGAAAATATTCTTAAAATGTATATCGGCCTAGTCTTCTGCAACACATTGAAATATCACTATTTTACATGTGATCACTAGTAACAAGTGCAGCAGTTTGTGTAAATCTCTCAAATTACATGATTTGAACACTGTATTACATTAGAAATAATCTAAATAAATTCATTTTTTTTAAACCATTGCCCAGGACAGATGATGAATTTAAAAGATGCTGTTCCATGACCAGCCTTTCATGCCCCACCACTTCATCCTCTCCATTTGTCCCTCACCAAAGGGCATGGGAGAGGGCCCTGTGTTGCAAGGGAAGGAGAATGGGAATTTGTGTCTGGTGGAATGGGTCTTGGGAGAATTGACCTTCATATGATTTCCACAATGATGAGTCATTCTACCTCCATGACTCACATCCTCAGGACACTATGACCTGCAAACAGCAATACACACACCATGTCATTCTTTTGAGTGAAGCTACTAGTGTGCATGCCATTACAGAAGCAGACCTATGTCATAAAGAACTGTTTATTAATCTACATTTTATTGTTTCCAACCATTTCTCTTCAGTTAAGGCAGCAAAGCTATGTTCCTGTTTATTCTGTCATTTAAAACTTCACTAAGGAAAAAATGGCAAAATTAACATTTTTCTTGAGCAAGGAAGAATAAGGGATGCAGAATGTGATTCCTGTTTCAGGAGGAGAACGTTTGACATAGAAGAATAAGATTTGAAAGGTACTTTTCTTAATCCCGGTTAGTAGAGCTTGAATATTCAATACATTTAGGTAATATGGATTTAGCTCAGTGTAACTCCTGAGAGTTTCCACAAGGAAACACTTTTCTGTCCACACAAACTTGGCTAATGTAACTTGTTTGTAGAATAACCAGAAACTTCATTTGAAACCACAGAATCCTGAGACAAAGAAACACATCGAGAGCTTTCACAGTGTGGGAGGAGGATGACACAATTTCTGATTGCCTGAAGCAAGACGGGAATGTAGCAGAAACCTCAAAATGACTAATTTGGACACAATTCATGCTTAGATTTCAGTCTGCATTTTCATTTAATTTCTCTTTCGCGTGGCCCCACTGGGCACAATATCTTTTTTTATGCTTTACGTAAGAGCTCTTTTTTCCTCTTCATACTCAGCATCTAGGAAATAATATCAAATATTATTGATCAGTAATCAGCGAAAATTTCACCATTTTCATAATTTAATGGTAAGAGCATCTTGATGGGTGACTAAGCATCATAATGGCAAAACAATGATCTACTAGAGACTGTGCTCACGTCCACTTTTGTGCATAATTTCTTCTAACATGACCAGCCTGAGGGCTAACAAGACTTACCTTTTTGCATATGTTAAACAAAATAAATCATTAGTGAAGCCTGGGTGATCACTGGTGGATTTAAGTCATATGATAGTTAACTGTGATTGAGGCCGCTGCTTCATTACTCTATCTTTTCAGACTTCACTGTAGATTCTATTAAAGGCAAAGTTTATGCATATAGCATTATAATGGATATAGCATTATAATCTAAATTGATTCCTGGGAAGCAGATTTGTTAAAGAGAGCACCATCGAAACTTGCAAATGATTCATGTTTAAGGGGTCTGTCCTGGTTTCATCTGAGATAGAGTTCATTTTCTTTCTAGTAGCTGCTGTGTTTTGGATTTAGTATGAGAATAATGTTGATAACACATAATGTTTTAGTTGTTGCTAAGTAATGACATTAGTCAAGGACTTTTTCAGCTTCACATAGAAGCTGAGAGGGAGCATAGGCAGGACAAGCTGGCCGACAGAATATTCCATGACACAGATGTCGTGCTAAGTATAAAAATGGGAGTTGGCTGGCGTGGGGGGAATCCACGATCACTGCTCGGGATGGGCTGGGCAACCGAACATCAGGTGGTGAGAGCAACTTGTGTTGTATCACTTTATTTTGTATATTCTTTTATTACAATTATTATAATTATTAATATTGTTATTATTATCCTCTTCTGTTACTGTTCTGTTAACTTGTCTTTGTCTCAATCCACGAGTTGTTTTTTTCCCTCCTTTTCTCCCTCTTCTCCCCACGCCCTACTGGGAGGGGGTGGGGAGAAGTGAGCGAGTGGCTACGTGGTCCTAGCTGCTGGCTGGGGTTAGACCACGCCAGGGTCATGACACATTGGCCTTGAATGGCAGGAAATTGTCCATGCTGTTAATAGAAATATTCTCTTAATATGAACAATGGCCCAGAGGTGCTACATATTGAAAAATAGTGATTCTGTTAGATTTAAGCCCTCTTAGAGCTGGCATTTGCTATTATGTTCTCTGTCCATGGTATGGTTAAAAGTTATTAATTTTTTTTCTTGAACTTTTTTAGCTAAAGTAAGTATTGTCCGCTCTATGACAGCTCATACGCAGAATCCCTTAAACATCTGTCATCTAGAGGCTTTTCTTTTAAATAGGAAAAATATATACACAAAATACACATATGTGCATGACTTTAGGTATATATATATACACACACACTGACAGCAATCAAACTGCATCATCACAAAATGAGATCTACATTGCTTCATTGCTGAGCTGCTCAGTTTTCCGAATGTGTGGTCAGAGTGAGCGTGGGAAACAAGGAATTGCTATCAAAGTTCTTCCTTTCAGATGTTTCCAACCAGTGCCTTTCTGGGATATGATTTAGAATGAAAAGTGTCTTTTGATCCTTTGCTGTGTTTGGGTAGGCAGACAACAGCAGGGTTGATTGTTTTTTTAATTTCTTTCATATTTGCACTTATCTGGAAGGTGATATCTCTTTCTGTCAAGTGTGGAGATGTTTGCCTGAACTTTGTCTCTGTGTATGAGCATGCAACAGAGACGCTTACTCCTTGTTCATTCACCAAAATCTGCTGCTGTTCAGCAATCCTCAAAAGTGGCTACAGGTTAAAGCACATCAGGGTTCTGTTTGAACCCAGATTTGTCTCCTGGCTGAATGAACTATGCAAACACAAGCTTGTACACAGGCATGGGTATAAGGTAAGCTGGAAAGATCTGTGGGAATACACAAGATGAGGTCTCTTAGTAATGTGCATCCTGACCACAAAATAGATCAACTGGTCATGGGTACCGCTGTGCCTACAGTACAAATAGCCCACGATGTCTTGGAAAAGCACGTTTAACATCAAGAAGACAAGATGGCCTCAGATCCTGAAAACGGCAGTGGCAGAGGGGGTGAGGACGTCGAGTATAAGAGCAAGGAGCCTCTGGGACTGCTGGCATCCGTAACCCCTACCGTCTTCTAACGTAGGTCTGTGTTTGGGAGGACACATATATTAGTCACAGAGTAAAGCTGCATTCCCCTTCCTACCTGCCAGCCTCAGACCCCTGTCATCCAGGCCTCCAGTCTGATGAAAGCTGCCACTTCTATGTTATTTAATTAATGCTTTTCCTTATATGCATTCCTTCACAGGAGGACAGGGCCCATGTGGCACAGCTCTGAGGTTCCTCCGACACCTTCATGGATATATAGGGGGAGACATGAGACATGGGGAACATCACCTAGGTACAACCTGTGAATAAAGAACAACTAGGGAATGGCCCCAGAGGTTTTAAATACTGCTTTGCCTGTGCCAGGCTTGCCACACCTCTCTCTAGTATATGGGTTCATGAAATTTGTGTAAAGGCAGTGAAGAACACCAGCTCCTGGCTTTGGTAACACCTCTCCACATGTGAAAGTAAGTCGTGTGCTCACTGACTGATCATCCAATTTCCCAAGGGCACGGTGTTCCCACCAGCTTGTCTCCTGGACACAGCAGTCACCGAGGCCAGGTGTCACTAAAGTCATCCTCCCTCTTCCCTCTGTGTGGAAAAAGAAGTGCAGGAGGACAGCCAGGAATTTTTTCAAGGAGTCCATCTGGGCATTACTTTTGCTGCTGCAGAATTAGATCTATTCCTCTGTCAGAACACCTCACAGCATGTGTTGTCCAAAGGACCGAGGGGGAGGGAGGCATTTGGGTAAGAACCAGCAATAGTTTTACATGAACAGTAAAAGGGCTCCTGCACCTGAGCTCTTGTATGGGTGGTGGTACCTGGTACGGGTGGTGGTACCTGGTACGGGTGGTGGTACCACGGATGCGGATGAAAGGGTCATGTGGTGATCACTGGAGGTTTGTGGGACAGCTTCACTTCAGAAGGTGCAAAACCACATGTGCAACAGGAGCTCTGAGGCACATGGCCAAATAGTATCTCATCTGTTGTAAGCTCCCCCTTCAAAACCAAGTCCTTTTGAAACGAGAGGTGCATCACCACCAAGTTACTTCAAATCACCGGTCTGCGCCTCTTGCATCAAACAACTGGCTAATCCCAGATTATCCCGGGGTCGGGATGCTCTTCCAGACCGGGGAAAGCCTGTCCGTCCCCTTAGGGGGGCCGGGTGGGATGGCAGGGGCGCTCATTTTGGGGGGGCAGGAAGGGAGCAGCAAAGCGCCGGGCTCGCTTCTGCCCGGCCGTGGTCCGCGGGGCCGGGCGTGGGGCAGCCCCCGCCGCCGCGGGGAGGCGGGCGGGGGGCGGTGCTGTCGGCGGGGCGGGCTCCCGCGGGCGGTGCGGGGCCGGGAGCGGGGCCGGGGCCGGGGCCGCCGCCGCCGAGCTGGCGTGGGGGCAGCGCGGCGCCGCAGCGAGCAGAGCCCCGCGGCAGGTGGGGCAGCGCGGCTGGCGGAGGGAGGGCGAGCGGCCGCCGGCAGGTCAGCGGGGGCTCCCGGAGGGGAGCGGGGGGAGAGGCGAGCTCCGCTGGGGGACTTCACCCCCGCGGGACTCCCCTCGCCCGGGGTGGGCGGCTAGAGGGGACACAGGTGCAGCCGTCGGGGCGGCCGCGGACCCCCGGTCCCGCAGCCCCCGGGGCAGCCCGGGTGTGGGGGCGGCGGTCGCCCGACAGCCGCGGGTGTGAGATGGGGAAATTTGTGCCTCCTTGTGAATTGGGGCTCTGCAGCTGGTGTGGTTCTGCAGCGTGATGGCAGCGCGTGCGGGCAGGCTGTGCTGGCTTAAAGTCCGCGCTCGGTTTTATTGGCAGGGGGTGAAATCATTTATATCGCATTATGTCCTTCTGTGCCATACGCAAATCGGCTTTACTCTCGCACCGCGGGTGAAACGAGTTATTGACTCTTGTGTTCATGTTCTTTAACTTCTTTGATAGTTTGTGGCGTGAGAGTTGAGACGTTATGTTAGTAGAGTAGGAGGGTTCATAATAACTGCAATTATACTTGTTTCCGTACCTGGAAAGAAAAAGCTGCCCTGTGGGCCACCTCTGATTTCACTGTTGAGTTGTGTAATGCTTAGGCATACATGGTACTTACTGTGCTGAAAGGGTCTGGTCTCCTATTCATGGATCTCACAGGCTGGAAAACCAGTCCACTGGTTGATTCTGAGAATCTTCCAGTTTTCAGGCACCTGAGAAAGCCTTGTGGGTTCGTTAGATTTACTTAGTAAACTTATTTGCTAAGTTCTTCCCAAACCTTATTGATTGTGGAAGTGCTAATTATATGTCCTTCAAATATTTATTCAAATACATAATACTGAGCTAAAGAATGGGCACAAAATACTTATTTGAAGAACTGTGAAAACCGTGCTAAGTATTTCCCTTAGGAAATTTAGTTTTCAGCATGAAGACACTGGTAGGGTACAGTATGTTAAAGATGTGAGCAAAACGTGATGTGTAAGTACAGTGAAGTGGCAAAGTGGAGGTTCTGCAAAAGAAGGAATGAGGAATTCCAGCTGATCAGAGACTGGACAGCAGTCAGTAAGAAACGCACACGTTGTTCTTATAGGTGTGTGTAGATATTTAAATAAAAAAAAATCAATCCAAACATCATTCTGGGATGCGTAACAGGAATGTTGCAGGTGTATGATGGCATCTCATGGTAGCTGTGACTTTGGGGTCTGTGTCTGGCCTCAGTACAGTATGGGATTTTGGACGCCACAGTTCCAGCAGTTAGGCAGGAGATGAGTAGCAAAGGTGATCAGAGATCTAGAAAACATAACCTATGAGAAAATAGTGGAAGAACTGGAATTTTACAGTCTAGGGAAGCAAAGATTGATGAGAGATGTGATAACAATCTTGAAATGTGTTAATTGGTTGCTGCAGAGTGGCGGGAAATAGACTGTTCTCCGTATCCAGTGGAGGTGTAACAAGAACCAGCATGCTGAACTGCAGCAGAAGAGATTAGGTTAAATGGTACAGAAAGTGCTGTCTAATTCTACAGGTAATTGAGCACTGGATTGTCTGGGTAGGGTGCGGAATCTTCTCCACTGGGGCTTTTTAAAATTAGATCTAACAAACATTTACCAGAGATGCTTAAGGTGAGGGTGACCATACCTTCTGTTTGGGAGAGACGCTCCACAATCTCTCCAGGTCCCTTACAGGTTCCAGGGGTGGCAGAGGCTACCAGGAGGCCAGCATGTGAACTTACATTCTTGGTGATGATCATCAAAGAGGCAACTTTGTAAGGTAAACAGGGCTCAGTAATCCATTTATGATATTTCTCTCGCATCCCTAACTTTTGTGCTAGATTTGGTGATTCTTCTTCCTTCTGCTCTAACTGCAGTTACAGTTGAAGTTTACGAGCAGTGGTGGATGATCCGCTGAAGAACATCACATCTTGGTTTGGCACCATCACAAACAGTAAATTGGCCTATTGGTAAATGTTGGGAGATTTTAGCTCAAAGTACAGTTCTGTAAATTGTATCACATTGCTTCCTTCAGGTCCTCAGTAATACAGGTGTGTCTCAGTCAGCCCATCAGGCAAAACTTAACTACTTTGGTTTTATTTATCTCTATCTGTGCCCTGATCACTATATTTGAAATGATTTGCATTATAATTCAATGCTTAAACATGCTTGGAAAAGTGTAGTTTGTCCTACTGGACTAAGCAAGTGTTTTGCCAGTCCAATTATTAGCCCAACTAATTACAGAAATAGCTTGCTGGAATGAGACTTGGTGTTTTTGTTCCTTTACCTCCATTATCTAGAGGGTTTTGCCACTTTGCTCAAATTTTATTCTTTTATTGTGTTTTTCTTTGTGTTGTTGTTATCAATTTGCATATTATTTACTTTAAAAATTCTACCACATTCTTTGCTTCCAGCGACTGCTTGCAAAATTAGCTCCACAGTCCAATGAAGGATCACTTAAGTTTTTGGAACATCCCTGTTTTATAAGAGAGGGAACAGACAAGGCCTAACCTTTCTTTCTAGGTTATTTGTTATTACTTTGTGTCCCCGTGTTCCGCCCTTACTGCTTTAGAGAGGCACTGAATAAAGCTGATTCAATCTTTCCAGTGCCTCTTTATGAGACAGGCCTCTTAGTCTTAGTTTCTGCCTTTTTTCTCTTCTTGGAGCTGGCATGACCAGAGCTGAGCCCCACAATGCCATGGAGGACACCCTGTTCATGCGGCATCTTCTGCTGCTTCCCCCTCAGCTGCTTCCCTCGCAGCCCATCGCACCCGCTGCCATCTGGAGTGCTTGAGGAGACCAAAATGTGCCTTACAAAATGCATACTCTTGCATTTAGTTCTTCTGATATCAGTTTGTTGCCCTGTACGCTGTTGGCGTTTCTCTGAATGATCTGAAAGGACGCGTTTTGTCAGGGCACAGCGGCGGGGCCTCCCCACGGAGGGTCCGTCAGGGCAGGGCCTGGCAGCCAGGGCCCATCCCACCACCCCAGCCAGGAGCAGGGTGGCCGGGGGCACCGGGGCAGCCCCAGCCTGGGTCATCGGGCACCTCCCTGGGGACGGGGACAGGACGAGGCTGCGCTGGGATGTCGGCCTCCAGGTGGGCCCATGGCCGGGCAGGGCTGGGCCGTGGGGAGCTGCAGAGCAGCCCTTGCTGCGGCATCGCTGGGGCAGGGGCTGACGGGCCCCGGGGGATGACATGGCATCCCAGGCCTTAGGGAGGGACCAGTAAAGGCCTGTTAGTGTTGTGAGGGCCCTGACAAATTTGAAAGCTTCACTGATCCAAATTTTGTGTTGAAAAAGTGTGAAATGTGTATCCATATCCATTAGCACAGTAGTGGGTACCTGAAGTATCCGAAGATGTGGGCTTCAGGGAGGGTGAGCCTACAGAGACTGGAAGGCGAACTTTGCCATCAGTCCCAGGGTGATGGTCACAAGGAGATTGCCAGGGAGTTTATCTCCCCCAGTTATGCAAACCAGCAAGGTTTCTAGAGATTTTTATTTTTTGCAATAGACATGTGTGGTTCAGCACCCCGTGCTTTTGCAGCACGTCCTTGACTTGCCTGTGCTGGAGCGTGCAGGAGCATGGGGTTTGATGCCCCTGTGCATCCTCTGCCAGGAGAATCCAGCACACCTCCTTGAGCACCACCAGTGACCACCCGCAGATCCTTGCGTTGGAGCTGGCTCCATGAGCCAGGGTCTGCTTGTAAGTAAGCCAGCTCTACTAGTCTGGAGTAAAACACAGGGGTAAGCAGAAATTTAAGGAGGTTGCTAAACCATGGCAATACGTATTGCCTTGTTAAATAAATAAAAAAAATAATAAAAAAATGAAGGGTTGGCATTTCTTCCCTGCTTTTGCCCATGAAGCCCTGCAAGGCTTCTGCGTTCCTTCATTTAGAATTGGACTGGCTGTGGAAAAAAGCAATATATGGTAGAAGAAAACTTAGACCTGTGGGGGGCACAGACAAAATGGCTTGAGAAGTTTTTTTTTTCCTCTCTCTGGTTTCTATGGTACTGGGGTACTGTGAGGCTTGCAAAAGAAACTTTTCTAAGTTACCATTAATCTGCACAGACATTGTTTTAAAGCAGCGCTGATTGATTTAGCCTTCCAGGGTAGATGTCAGGCACACTATCCATGATTAACAGCAGATAGAAACCAGGGAGATGAGCAGTGTTGATCATACTGAATAATATTATGAATGGAAATAAGAGTACAAAGTAAATACATGTCAACCTTTTGGAATTTTGTGTGATTTATATCATTTCAATGTTGGATTGAGTAATCGATCTTTTTATCAGTGTGTTTTATGCTGTAATAAAACAGGATTTAAATAGTGAGAAGTTAATAGCTGCTTTAAGTAAAACACACAGGCACTGGAATGAGATCCATTCTCTGTAACTAAGAACGTGCAAAAATTGCAGGGAAGTTTGTTTGAACTTGATGTGGTGAAAAATAAAACTATCATTCATGCCAGTGAGAGATTTACATTTTTGCCTTGAATTCTCTGTCAGTTCAAAGTAACCCTGTTAAGAGTACTGCATTAGCACATAGGAAATCTAAATTTCCGCCTCGTATATTAGTACTTTAAGGCCTTTTCATAAAGGCGTGAGGCGTGAGACACTGAACTAATAACAAAGAGAGGCTGGAGGCTTCTTAGCAGTGTAGACAGAAATAAATACTGATGTGGCAAAATGAGTGGGTTCTGGAGATCGTGGCGGGGAGAAGACAAGGAGGGGCTGGAATCATTTGCAGCTCTTCTGGGGCAGGAGGCATTGAGAAGTGGCTGTAAGGGCCATCTGACTTTGGATGTGGGACGAGGGGCAGGGGCCTTCTGGAGACTGACACGAGGACAGAGGTATGAGGAGGGCTCAGGGCATTTTTAGGACAGGGAGAGTCTGGGGGAGCTTCAGCAAGATCTCTCTTATTCCTGCACACTTTTCATCCAGACCAGCTCTCCTCATTGTCTCCCTCCGCTGTCCCATGTTGTGGTTGCCTCTTATCACCTCTGCAGCCATCCATTTTTTCTCAAGCTAACAGTTTTCCTTTCCCTCTTCATTGGCCCCTGCCAACTCTTGTCCCCTCTCCCAGGCTTTGGGAAAAGGGCTGGAGTCTCAATGTCACTTGTTCTGGCTGTTGGGAAGGTGACAAAGGGAGGTATGAAAAGAGATAAGGGGACTGTGGGGAGATGAAAAGGGCACTTCAGTGACCTTGAAGAGCAAGGTTTGCTTCTCTTGCAGTCCTGCACGACGTGAGCGATGTATGGCAGAGGGGTATGGCAGGTCCCGACGCTGCCTCATATGCATTCATCTCTGTCCTTAGGTGGTGGTAGAAGTACTATGTAAGTAGGAGGTGCTAATCAACAGTTTGAGGGTGTAGCTCTGCCATCCTCATCTTCTTTGGCATAGGTAAAATTTGCTAGTAGAAGTGGACTACTTCCTTACGAGTGTGTAGGTTTGTGTGTGGATGTAAAAGACCTTGAACAAAGAAGTCATAGTTGCTTTTTTGTATGTTTTAATTGGGAAGTTAAGATTAGCTGAGAGGGCTCTAAATGTGTCTGTCTGGACATGGCATACCCACTGTGGCTGTAGCACGCCACAGTGTAGCACACTGTATATTTGTTGGTGTGACAAAACTAGTAGGATTTTTTAAAAGATTTTATCTGCGGAACATGCTAGACAAGCTTCTTTATCCAAGCTGTCTTTGAAAGGGAGAAATTGAGCTGTTGGAATGAGCATCCCAACTTCTGTGGTTGGAGTCTACATTAACACTGATATTTAGTGAGCTCAGAACATTTTTTGTGTATTTTAAAGACCATCTACCCAAAGCTCTGCATTTTTTGTATTTAGTCCAAGTTATCAAATGTACAATATTGATTTGTATTATTCAAACTGTCAATTCCTTTCCTCTTTCTTTTGTGTAGATCTTCAGAGCTGTGGTGATGATAAAACGTGTTCTAACTTGCCTGGACTCATTTACATCAACAGAAAGTGGAAAAAAACCCAAAACCCTGAGCTGTAGTCTGAGATTAAGCCAACAATTTTTAAAGCATGTATTTTCCAAAATAGTTTATAACGATCTGTACTTTCTTCATAAAGTAGAGTTAATGATTTCCAAAAGTTTTCTTTTCAGTCAGAAACTGTTGCAGCATATAAAAATGAGCCCAATTAAGGTGGCTGAAAGACACATAAGAGAAGAGTGCTGCAGTTGGTATAACAGCAGGAGTATGTCTAGGCTCAGCCTTTAACAGACACTTTGTTGTCAAGAGTAACTTGTGCTTCTTTTGGTCTCAGTAGGTAATTCCCATTCTCACCCCCTTATGAGTTCCCTAATTCCACAACAGCTTGCAGTATCTTATGTGGAGAGGTCAAGATAACATTACATAGTTGTATCAACAGTAAAATTTATTAAAATGCCAGATTATTGAGCTCAGTTTAAAATCTTGTGGTACAACCCTTGCTTCACTGAAGTGTGCAAAACTGTGAACTTTTGCCAAACTAGCAGGGGAGCTGCCAGGGAGGGACCACATAGTCCCATGATGACCTTTCTGGACTGTCAGTGTAATGCATACATTTGAGGGAAGATGTATGAAGTGGTACTTTAATTCTTTTCCTGATGTCAGACACTTAAGACGTTCAAATTATAGGTGCAATTAGAAAAGTACCTGTTGTCTTCAGTGTCCCCAAATGTAATATATTCTTTTTCTTAGTCTTTTAACTACCGGGATTTCCTGGGTGGCTCTGTTGGAGCCCTGTCCCAAACACAGTCCATTAGACAGAGACCTAACCAAGGCTGTTTAAATAAATGTCTCTTCCTTTATTGCAGCTCTTTGACCAGATTGGCATGTACCTGCTTACTTGTACTTGGGATCTGACCCTGCTTTCCTACTATTTCCCCTTTCTTCATTGGAAGTAGATAAGATAGAATAATATTCCCAGTTAAATAAAAAGGCAGAGGAGAAAATAATCACTGTAAGCATAGCTGTAGTGTCTTATGTGGTGAAGAAGAGGCAGGCACATCTGTACAGTGATTTAAAGGGTGGGGGAATTATGCAGAATATGACTTGAAGATGGAAGAAGTGGGAATGGAGCATTGCTGGACTGTTAGGGTGGTGAATTCAGTCCTTTCTCAGCTGTGGGAAATGTTCCAAAACAAAAAAGCACTCTGTGGGAAGTGGCTCTCTTGAGATTAGATTTTATGCCCAAATCAAAAACCCAGGGGAAAATGATATCCTTTTAATCGGAGGATTGGTTGCTTATGGGAGGCAGACACAGGAGTCTCTAGCTCTTAAAATCTTGTCCTTGACAGCAGAGGACTGAAAGATAAAGGAGATCATTCCTGGCAGAATATAAGTTGAACTGAATGTCACTGCCTTGGTAAGGAACTCAGTGGCCTCCTTTCCCAAGTGGAATAGTATCTGTGTAGTTATCACATTTTGCTTAAAAGGTTTCCATTAGGAGGGAGCAGAACTGGGTTGGTGAAAAGTAAGAGAACTTTTGAGATATACCATGAGATTCACCATCCACTCATGAGATACAACAACGTGGAAAAGTACAGCCAAGAATATGAGAGCTATGTAAAGAGTGGAGCCCTTTACTTCATAGCAACTTAAAGGAAACTAGGTGGAAATGCAAAATTAAAAGGTGTTAATATGTCGAGGGGAATTTTCAGAGAAAAAAAACCCTAGTTATCTTACTGAAAGGAAACCGAAACTCTCATCTACTGAAAAGAAGTCCCCTTTGTCCTTCAGAAACTCTGTTACTTGCAGAGAAAGAGAGGATCAAATGGCAACCCTAAGCAAACCAATCAAATAAATTAAATGGCTTTTTGAATAGCTCTGGCTGGAATTTGAGAGAAAAAGAAGAACAGAGACATAACGGCAGTTGAGAGACCTGGAGGATGTTCTTCCTATCCCTGAAAAGTAAAATTGAGGATCCTTCAGGTCCTATGTAGAGTTGCACAAATTGTGGGAAGTCACTCACGATAAAATGTATCTAAATGCTGGCGATATATTAAACTGTAAAAAATATACCCTTGCAGTATAATAGGAGATAAAGTGATAAAGGAGTTTTTTTCTTTTTTACTACCATGGAAAAGAATGAGGGGTGGGGAAGGGGAAAAAGATGTGCTAAATAGCAATAAGAGTGATTTTATTTTTTTTTTTGGAGGTCCTAGACAATGGAGTTTTAAGTTTGTTATTCCCTGATGAATTTGCAATGAGGAGAAAGGAATGTAATTGTATGCCCCTGTGATTAAGTCCATTTGCTGTGCAAAGAGGCCCACATGGTCATGGTGTGCTCATGACTCAGCTGAAACGAACATTGGCAACTTTTGCCAAAAAGGGGAGGGAAGCCAGGATGCAGAGGATTTCATTAAGGATCTCAAAAGAGAGGACAGCTGCACCTAATTTTCAGAAGCACATAGTTGTCTTCGAGGAAGCCAAGCAGTACCAAGAAAAAAGCTTAATTTTTATTTCCTAAAGAGTAAAGGCATTCCACTTATTTTATCTCTTATTTTCTTTTCTGATCTGGATTTAAGTAAGGTGTCTGCCCTCAGAAGAGGTGTTTCTAGCAAAGGAGAATTTCTTCTTTGTGTATGCGTAAGTATACCTGCTTATGCTAAGTATTCACTATGGGTTCATGGTTTGATGCTACCTGACAGTAGCAAGAAAAAGCCGTCCTGGAGCTGTCCAATACGGAGCTTTCCCTTGGCATGACTTTCGGTGCTTTGCAGAAGACCTCATTCTCTCTGCTCCTCAACGCTTGACCGCATGCAGTTTTTGGATTTGTTTCCTGGTTCACTCTATCTCATTTTTAAATAGGGCTGGACTAATACATGTCTTCTGCTCCTGCAGAATTACTTACAGGATGCCTTTGGAAAGTGGGGCAACTGCAGGCAATGAAATCTTGCTCAGAAATCAAAGCGTTATGAAAATTCTGTTATATGGTGATTTCATCCTGAAAACTCAGCTACACTGACACCAAAATAGAACTCAGGTGTGGATGATTGACACCTGAAGTAAATATATAATCACTTTAAATCATTAACGTATTTTCTTGTTTGAATAAATGAGAGGCAGGCTTTCTCTCCTGAAAATGTATAGGCCAAGATCTAGAGAATATTTTGATAACATGGAAAATATCAATAATTATTATGATAGATATTATGAAATAAACCTATTATCTTTGGTGACATAGACATTTTGCCGCCTTTTTCCTGAAGTGGTTATTTTCTACTCTCGTTTGCTTATACATTTTCACTGGTTGATATCTTGAATCTATTTTTGTTGTCATAGAAGCATGTGTTATAATATGACTGACAAGGAATTGACTTCCTGTGTTTATGTATGTGCTTTTTTCACTTTTTATACTATCTGGGAACCAATAACCCTGTGTCTAGGTACAGAGTTCATCTTTAACAGGTTCATTCCAAAACATACCTAACAGCATTTGATATTAAAGTTCTAAAGTATAAAGCAATGCTTATGGATTACATAGTTGCTAGTTATTATGGCTATATTATAGCTAAATTCTGTTACTTACAAATTGATTGTGAATTCTGATGAGTTATACAGCCCATATAAGAACAGAGAATATAATCACACAACTTGGAATAAGTCTTAGAAGCAAGAAAAGCCATTTTAGACAAGCAGTGGATCATTTTTTTTATAGTTTAAGTAAGAGAACAGTATATGATGTTATACACACCGTCTTTGGATGTTGATACTATACCCCAGAGATTCTTCCAATGAGACTTTTTTTTGAAGGAGATGACATTTTTATACAAAGTCATTCTGAAGTGGTAAATAAACATGAAATCAATTAGCTTGTTGTGTGGAGTATCTAGAATTCACAGGCTACTTATATAACTATTGTGGTCTTAAAGTATGTGCGAACACCACCATTGTTGCACTGGCAAATATAACTTCTATAAAATGTGCCTGAACATATTAAGTCAATATTCTCGGAGTATTCAATATTTCAGTTGTTTCATATTTTGTAAATATAGTGTCAAAATTGGGGGAAAAGCATTTCAAAGAATACTTCTTGAATTGTTGGGTTTTTTTACATGAAAAGCAACGTTAAGTGGAGGTTAGAGCATGGCATATCATTCTGTAACTGGAAACAAAATAGCCATTATTTAAAGTTTCAAGTTATACAATATAATGTGCATGCTTATTTATTTTGATGACTTTCTGACTTGTTTCGTTTGGAGGCCCAGTTCTACAGACAATGCTGTATGCTGTGTTTATTTAGGCTGGAATGCAACAAAAATTACAGTCCAGGTGCAGATTTTATGTTCCATTGAGTTCGCTATTAATTTATTTTGGGCTTTTATTTTGAGTGGAAACAGCAGTCCACCTAGTAATTTTTCAGTTGAAGGAGTGACATTGTGTCTGTACAATGATTGGTTTTGTCTAAACCCACAGGTGCTAGTTTTACAACTTGCAGGTAAATGCTATATTTATTTACATTTTTATTTTATAGGTTACATATTTTTATACTGCAGCATATAATGTAGATTATAATATACTTTACTATATAAAACTACATTGAGCTTTATTGAAAAGGAATTTCTCCCTCTCCCCCTTTGTATTAAATTCTGTAAAAAATTTTCTATATACTTTGGTGCAGGTCAGGTAATATTACTATTGGCTTGTGCTAATGAATGAACCATTAATGAATGGACTATCAAAATCTGTATAGAACTCAAACCAGTGAAGTGCTTTGGGTGAGTGGTTACAAATATCTAAAAACTGATCTTACTTGTGGGCAGACAGTGAGAAGCGTAGTGATGCAGGTGAAGTGAGATGAGTGATATTTGACAAGTCACAGTAAAGAAACTTGATTTTCAGGTTTCCATGGGACGCATGGGAACACAGAAAAACTGGAAGAATGAGCCTGAGGAGGAGAGACCATTGAAATCAGGATTTCTGGGAATGCAGCTTCAGCAAACAGTGCCTAAGTTAAATTTTGCATCTCTGCTTTGAAGCACAGAATCTACTGCAGAGCATCTGCATTCTGCATTACTAGTACCTTCTGGCTTACTTAGAAAGTGCTGCCCTCAGGTACAGAAATGAGTCTTGATTATATCATTCCTCAAAGGCCTAAGGACTTTGGTGTGTAACTTCTACTTTGGATGCCTAGGTCTGACATTTAAATACCATAGAGTCTTGCTTCTACTCAACCCCAGGGGTAACTGAAGTCATTATGCCTGTGTTTCTGTCAATAAAAATTCCTACACACCTACATGACTGATGCTAGGCATATCTAGAACTGTGTGGCGCAGTAGGTACCTAGCACCTGTCTCATCTGTGGATCCTGATCCAGCAGGAACTTTTAAGACACGTTTTTGCAACGAGCTCCGTGAAAAGCAGTATTTTTTACTCTTTATGTCATGTGGTTAGAGCGTTAGTCAGGAAAGAAGACCAAGGTTTAGTTCCTTCCTCAATCTGAAGCAGTTTGAACCATTTGTCTTACATTTCTGGTAGATGTTTAAATGGTGAGCTTCCGGATAGAGGTGGAATGGGAGAGGAGAAGTATGAGGTATGGTGTAACTATGGGGGGTATTGTGTGTTTCAGACTCTTTTTTTGCCGGCACTGCAGAGAGCTGTCAATATAGGTATCACGTTTTCAGTTTCTAAAGTGATCCCTGCGGCATAACTGATGTCCACCAACACTAGAGATCTCTGATTTGTTTTGGGTGTTAGGCCTCCAAAAGCAAGCCACATCTCAGGAAGCATCTGTTGTTTACACTGGACCAAAGTGAGGTGTGTATGTGTCAACGGTGATAGAGATTATGCTTCTTAGATGAAGAGGAAATCTACATGAAAAGTCTGATTTATTTGATCAAGGATAATGGCAAACATTGTGTGTGTGTGGTGCAGTATTAGAAACAAAGCTGCAAAATTAAAAGCACAAAAAAGCAGTTCATACTGCCTTTTATAGCACACTCAATAGCTTCTTCAGGATTTTCCTATTCATGATATCTCCGAGCAGAACTGAAGAAGTGTCTCTCTGACACTCAGTGATGCTCTGTAGCACCGACGGACAGGACTTGCCCAGCAAGGCAATGCCTGACTCCAGGCTACTCTTCACCACTAGGAGGTTGCCGTCTGGTACAGAGGTTTCAACACCTATTAGTTGTGCCATGTTCTTACCTCTTACATTAGTAGAGGACTGAAATATAGAAATAAAGCTTTAAGGCATTTTTGAATCTGTCTTTATAAATTCATGTTAATTAAGTCTACTAAAACTTTGTCTATGAAGCAAACTTCATAAACAGGGAACATCATATAAAAGGGAATATGTTCAGAAGCTCTTCATCTGGATCCATTTTTATCTCTTTGTGTATTTTGTCTAACATAAATTATTCATTGCTACATGTTGGGTAAGTTGGGTATAGACCTTTTTTAAAATTTATTTATCTTGTTCCATGTTTGTTTAATGGTTATTCATGCTGCTGGCTTACTATATGTTTTTACAGTTTATGAATCCCACAATTTAAAAGCTAATAGATATTTTCTAACAACACTATAGAAATGAAGATGAATCTTGTGCATCATGGAGAGCAAATATAAACAAAATGATTTTATGTTGGTGCTCTGCAGCATAAATGCAGGCACTGAACTCTGATGAATCTGGAGGTTTTAGGTTGTACCATGACAGGCACTTGCAGCACCTCATTTTGTAACTAACTACTTCACGCCAAGTATTTAAAAATTAACTGGAGCAAAAAATGTAAAAACCTGCTATTACTACCTCCAGCATCTTTAGTGTTCTGGTGATAAATGGTCAAACTCTTAGGAATGCTTGCAGAAGGTTAAGGATTGGATATAATTAAAAAGGATCACTCCCACAAGGGAGGCAGTGGAACACCATGCACGGTCTGAAGTATCTGTGCTAATGACTTTAAACCATGGCTTTTCATTTACTGCAAGAAATACAAATTGGAACTGACATTTAAGAGATGAATTTATCTCTGCAAGCCCTCTTTACATGAAGTCACTAAGACTGCGTGCATGGTGCTTTTGTCCAGCTGTATAATCCTTAGCTCCAAGTGCCAGAATAAACCCTGGAAACACTCTAAGTGTTTGCCCTGAAACACAGTAAGTGATGCTCAAGATTTTGTGTTCTTGGGAACACAGAAGATATTTGAATTCTCTCTTGTATATCAATTCAGCTTTTTAAAACAAGCAAACAAACAAACAAACAACGCCCAAATCTACCCATTTTTCTAAAAGCACGAGTTTGACATTTAAAAAAAAAGCCCATCTCAACTTGAATAACTCTGGAATATGTCTAAAAATGCATCTGGCATCTTTAGAAATGTCAAATTTCTGGCATGCGTTATAACATATTGTATTCCTTTCACTGTTTTTGAAAGCCATGTATAAAAATTTATGATGATATAAGGTCTGCTTTTTTAATTTGTGGGATTTCTCTGAAAGGTAAGCTATACACCTGTTTATGCAAGAAAGCATGACCTGTACTTTGTTCAGGCCTGTCTGATACCATCAATATACAGTGCAAGCAACTTGTCACAGGTCCTAGCAAGTGTGCAATGTTGTTTTATTCTTTCTTTTGCAACCTACGTTGGTGACAGTAGGTCTATTTCTTAATGGACTCTATGGAAAATAAGTTACACATGTTTTGTGTGTTTTGAGATACGGGAACTACTTTGGAAAAATTCATCTGTGCTTTTGAAAGAAAAAGTGTTGCCTAAACTGCTCTGACCTCCAATGGCAATTTAATTCGCCTGTTGCTAATTTCAGTCAAGTTGGCTGATTCAGAAATGTGAAACTCCTGAACTATTAAGAAATTATAGGCCCCTTAATGTCAAAAAGAAACAAAGGGCAGAACTGTTTGCTCTGTTCTCTTGAACAGAAAAGTTGCAAGTGGAATGGCATGAAGGAGGCAGAATGGGAAAGGCTTCAGCTATTTACTATATGGGCTACAATATCGTAAAAGATATAACATGTCAGAGTAGTCTGAGATAGCGTGCTCTTTATGCTAAATACTATTTAATTATTGCTCAAAAGAGGGGAAAAAAGTGCCTTATTTCTTCTGATTCCCTGGTGGAAACCTAAGAGGTGTGTGGGTAATGAGTGCTTATGACTGTTTGGGATCACTGCTGAGTATAGTGGCAAATCTCATTCCCGGGGCCCAGATGACTCTCTGACCCATATGTTGAAGATTTCTTCATAGGCACAGAGTGGGAGGAAAGAATTTTCCTTCTTCTCATGTGCTGCAACCTGGCAAGATGGAACAGGATGCTGCCCTCCACCCCCACTCCATCCTTTCAGTGCCAGCTTGCAGGGAATTGTCTGCAACGGCTGAGGAATAATTTTCTGCAGCTTTTGGACATTGAGATTTCTGAGAATTTCCAAGTGCATAACAAACTTGCATGGCCTTGACTGTTGTAATTGTTGTAAAAACAAATGCTCCTCAAACTTGAGGGTAGTTCTCACGGTATTTTGGAGATTTGGAGTTGTAGTCTTATTGTACTATTAAATCCTGACTAAGATTAAACGAGTGGCCAATAGCACAGATTGTCTGGAGTGAGAGAAAAGAAAAAATGAAGATATTGGAGGTAAATAGTTATAGCAGTATTAGAGGGTTCAGGGACTTTTTCGTAAGGAGAGATGAGATGGTATGTATGGTTTTGCCAGTTTAGTAGTGGGAGAATCGCTCCCCAGCATCACCAAGGGTATGGCTCATCATAAACCAAGAATGTGACAGCTAGGCAGTTATGATGCAGGTATGGAGCTATGTATCCAACTACAAAGTGTCACATGTGAAAATTCGTGCACACAAAGACATGTAGGGAACATTTTTAACATGTTAATACAAACACTGTCCCCTAAACAACAAAAGAGAAGAGCTGGAGTTACTCATGGAAAGGGGAAAGCCACCGCTGCTTGTTAAAGAATCACAGGCAATGAAAGGCCGCTTTGAAAGTTGAAAGCTGAAGAGCTGGTGGATGTCTGCTATAAAGGCTCCTATTGCCTCTGGCCACATGATGAATTCCTTCTTAAGTACCTCTGAGGTGCCATAATAATAAAAAAGAAATACACAACTGTTTTATCATTGCTGACTTGAAACTGGAAGATGTTTGGTAGACAACTCACGTGCATGTGGAGATGGATGCATATGGATGCATATTCTGAGCATGTGATGGGGAAGATAGGGAGCAGCTGCTGAGTGTACTCTGAATGCCCAGAGTGTGGGGTGTTCTCTGAATACCCAGACTTTGTCTCCTGGTTAGTCAGCTGTCTGCTGGTCATGTTGCCAAGAGGGGAGGTCAAGATATGAGGGGTGACAGTAGCCACCCTTGAAGCCCCACTCTGGCCTCTGGGGCAGCAGAAGGGCAGGGCTGTCTGGGCCTGCTTTCCTCACCCTGTCCCACCTCTTCTGTCTCCTCTTCATCACACTCTCCTTTTACCTTCACAGGCCTTGTTCTGCAACAGAACAGAAAAGCAAAGGGCTTGGAGAAGGGTGATGTGCCTGAGGGACCATGCACCTCGAGGGCGAGTGCCCTGGAAATCGTACTCTGAAGAGGGAGAAGGAGGGGTACTGGAAAGGAATTGCAGAGATACCGAAACATGGAGGTTGGAAGGGACCTCCTGGGATCATCTGGCCCAGCCTCTGCTCAAAGCAGACCCAGTTAGCATAGGCTGGCTAGGGTCTTGTTCAGTCCAGGTTTGAATAACCACAAAGATGGACATTTTGCCACGCCTTCTAGTGTCTGGCCATCTTCCTGGTAGAAAATGTTTCCCTTACATTGAGATGGCATTTGCTCTGTTCCCATGTGTGCCCATTTCCCCTCGTCCTTCCACTGTACGGCTGTGGGGCAGTCTGCCTCCATCTCCTCTACACCGTCCCTCCAGGTAGTTGCAGACTGTGCTGAGATCTCCCTGCGGCTTTCTCTGCATTTAGGTAGGGAGGTTGGGGATGGGGGAGAGAGGAAGAGAGACCGATTTTATTCCTGTCTCCTACTTATATCCCCACAGCCCCAGAACAATATTGACCAGGACTGCATGCAGCTTCCCCATCCTCGCTCCCCACGACCCAGGAGTCCTAGAGTCTTCCCAGACATTTGACCTTCCTCTCAGCTCTCTCTCAGTGAGTCGTAGCAATGCTGCATGCCTCCCCTCCCACCCCCCAGGAGCTAAATTGCTTCAGCAAAGGCCATTTTTTCCATTCTTTAAATAATTAGAAACAGGTTCATTGGCAGACACTGAGGGGATATCTACAAACAGCAATGCTTCTGAGATCATCCTGAATAATCATTGTCACCAGTTTATTCTTTGTAGGTTACTTCAGAGATGTTGGGTTTTTTTGGTGTCACTATTCAGTAGATAATGACCTCAATATGCGCTGTTGCTCCAGGGCTGGGACAAAATAGACCAGTAAGTTTGGATGTGTGAAGTACAAGGCTTTTGAATAAAAGCAGGGAATCAATCTAGGATCTTACCAGCACGCTAAAATATCGCGCTCTGTTCTATGTCCACACCTCAAAAACATTGTGTCAAAAATAGAGTTCAAAGGAAAGTAACAAAAAGGAGAAGGGATTTGGCAGACAAGTATAGCAACATGAATCTTGGGAGAGTCAAGTTGTTTAGTATATGCAGGACAAGACAGGGAGTGGTGGCTTGGGCTGTGTAGTACATACAGATGGAAAGAAGTCCGGGGGACCTTTCAGTTTTGCTGAGAAAGTTGTAGGCAGAACTAGTGGCTGGAAATTCAGACAAATTAATCTTTGAAATAAGGTGCAGCTTCTTAAAAGTGGAGCTGATTAAGCAGTGGAAAAGATTAAGGGTGGACAGGAGGGATGCACTCAAGTCATGAAAACAAGATTAGATATTTTTCTTAAAAATGCAGTTTAATCCAGTTTCTTGTAAACAATCTATAGCTTATGCATACAGGGGTCAAACTAGATAGCAAAAATACCCTGGATGATCCTTTATCTTCTCAAGATCACATATAATGGCTTTGGCAAAGCAGATGACCTTTCACTTAACTTATGGATGTTGAAACGGCATTTCTCTTCTAAATGTGTGTGCTTTCATGTACAACTTAAAAGAGCTCCTTGCTTAGACACCCATCCAGGGAATTGGGAAATACTGGTGTTTTTCCTTTGTCGGAAAGCAATTTACAACATCCAGAGTGAGGTTTGTATGGTATCTGCTGGCTTACTTCATATTTTTTCTTAATGCTATTTACCTGTGTGAAACAAAGCTGAAAGCAGAGGAATACACAGGAATTTTCTGGAGAGGGAATACCCAGAGATATGGGTTGCGTAGTGCTGGGCGGCCCTGGCCTTCTCCCTGTCCTGAACCTTTGCAAAACCTTCTTGGTGTGATTTGTCCATTTATTAGTTACTCAACTCTACAGCTACTGTGTCCTTAGTTGCTTGGTGGACTGAAGGAAAAACATATGGTAGGGACCAGGAAGGAGTTTTATACTTTATGTTTGTAGTAAAAATAATTGTCTTCTTGTAACAGGCTGGAAGAGTCATCCCATTGCAAAGAAAGTGAGTTTGAATACTTGCTGGAGTATCTTTAGTCTTCTTGCAGGTGAAAAGCAGCTAAGCATGTAAATTTTGCATGGTTTTAATTTTTGTGTGGGAGCATACCGTATCTGGAACTGCGGATGTTTCTCAAAGTACCAAATTTTGGATACACTTGAAACAGCAAATGTTTATCTTTTGCCCTTTGAGCATGAACGTGCTAAATTTCTGTTTTCTTGTCTCAAAAAACTGTTTAAAATATTAAGGGTCTGATTTAGCTCCACTGAAGACAACTGCAGTTTTCCAAAGTTTTCAGCAGTTGAGGTCCTAAATTCCTCTAGAATTTCTGCTATTTCCATTCCTTTAGCAATCACAGCCTCCTTTGAATGACTTGTCAATATTTTCAGTAAAAAGAAAACTAAGTAAAAAAAACCCCAAAACTATCATTTAAAAAACATAGAATTGGAAAACCTAAATTTCTTTTTTGTCTGTTTACCTCATATGACTCTTCTTGGTTTGATGTCAGCGAGTTTATATATCGTTGTCAAAATGCTAACATAATAGTCAAATATTTTAAAGGCCAGTCTACTTCATAATACCTTTATATGTAGTTTAAAGGCTGTTGTACTAAGTTAAATGGAATAAACATCCGTTCATTCTTTAGCACAAAACGACAAAATCAAGTTTTGAAGCTTGAACAGAGACTTTAACCAGCTTTTCCCATGGCTACAGTTTGCTATTTAAAAAAGAAAAAAAGATTAATCTGTTTTGCCTTTTATCAAATGTTTCTGTAAAAAAGAGAAAAAGAGGGAGGACAGTTGAAGGACTGGAAAGGACTAAGCTTTCAACTAAAGTTTTGAAACCCTCAGCTAAGGCAGGGATCTGTGTTATTCTTACACCTTCCACCATTTGACGGTACTTAACACTGAGAATAGCGTTAAGTGTAATTTGTGGAAGAAGACAATGAGTAACACTAATGGGCTTGATTTGTTGAGCTTGATGCTGGAATCCAAACCTGTCTGAGGCATGAACAAGACAAACGGGTTGAAGAGAAAGATAGGAAGCAGAAAATAGAACTTCTCTTTCTGATGCTGGCCCTTACTTGCGGGAGTCAAACAGAGCCCATAGACTTACTCTTTCCTTCATATAGCAAACTTATTTTAAATCACCTGTTGTGTATTTCTTACTGCTTCTCTCTTGTTTTCACAGCAAATGTTGCAGTCATCACATCGCAAATTACAGCTAAGCTTTCCCTACCCTCCCTTTTTGAAAAGTGGAGAACAAAAATAAAAAGATGGAAAGAACATAAATGTTAGGGGAAAAGAAAGAAGTAAGTGAGGAACCATTGGCAGAAACATCTATCTGTTGTATCAACACTTAGCTGAATTTGATAGTGCTGACAGTGTTTCTGAATCCTCTACTGGCTTGCTTTTCTGAGGACTTTGAGGCCACACCAGTAATGGATGAGCAATTCTGTGTATCTCTTGTCAACGAGGCATGATCCTAATTTAGTCTTTAAATTGCATTAGAAGTTTTTACTTGGTTTGGTTCCATTTTTATATTGCCTTTATGCCTTTCTGTCAGCATTCGTTGTTAGAGATTGTTGTACCTTTCTCTCAGACTTGAGCCAATTTCTATAGTAGTTTCATTGCTAAATTATATACAATTATATGCAATTATATATAATTATTCTATATAATTATTAGATATAATTTAATTATTGCATTATGTGCCCAAATTACTATTTTCCCCTCTGCTTACCAACAGTTGTCACTGGCCCAATTGAACTCTACATTCCTTAGCTCAGACAAAATGGTCTCCCAAACTGTTGCTCCAGGTAGTCATTTGTATTAAATTGTTTTCTGTTTCCCTGTTTGGTAATATAGACGCATATACGCATGCACACTCGAAATTCGAACTTTTGGATTTCCTGTAGGAGTAGGTTGAAACTTTTCTTACACAGAATGCTATTATCCTATGCTAGGTTAATTTCAACTATACAATTTGAGTGTCAGATTTTATCCTATTGATTAGCTGTTTTGTTTTCCTTGGGTCTGTCCAAGGAGGGAAAATTCTGTGGAATCTCAAGTTGCTTGATAAAGAGAGAAATAACAGCATGGGCTTTTCGCAGACGGGATGAAATCATGGTTTCCAGGGAGACCTCAAATTCATTTGTTGCAGCCAGCACGCTGAGCTGCCAGCTGTGGTTGCTTACATAAGTTGCCCATCCTATATTGTTTTCCAATCAGTCGTGTATCAGTCCAGCAGCTCAAATGCTGTGGTAAGCCTGCTTTTTCTTTAACCCGTAATAACTAATTGCCGGCACCTGGCACGGCATCCTCTTAGAGTGGGAATAAATCCAACAAAGTGCAAAGTGCCAGAATAAATTGGATTTAAAAATACAAGTCTTCTGTGACTGCAGATGTTGGAGCAGGAATACAAACTTTCTCTGCTGTAGACTGGAGGAGTCTGTGGGTTTGCTGTACTGTACTGAATCATATGAAAAATAAACAATCAGCCCATCCCTCTTAAGAGGATTCTTTGCTTTCAGAAATATGTACCTTCTTGCTTGGGTTGAAATATGTATCAACTGCTTACGTTGTGATGTACAGCATTGAAGTTGGTGTGAAGTCTTTATACAGTTGGCATAAAGCCTTTCTTTTTGAAATATGCTGAAAATACCATAATTTCTTTAATCCTCTCTGCGCCTTTATGTAATCTGCAGAACACTTTATGCAATCTAGATATCAAAGTTATAATACGGAGTGTAGTACTGATTCCTATGAGTTTATTTTTGTGTATTTGAATACCTCTAATAGTGAAAATTGTAATCATGTTCCAGAATAGTTTCATTTAAACTACCAGCCCATTGGGGTTTTTTCCTTACCTATCCCTAAAATGTCTTTTGGAGTGAAGATTGAAGTGGTTTGTCTTTGGGCAATGCTCTTTTGACTGTTAAATCAATCATTTTTAATGCGGGATTTAAATTGCAGCTGCGGCACAAATTAATGAAATATCAAACATAAACTTGAAATAGTTTTTAGTGCCTCTACTGAGCTTTGGGGGAGAAATCCAAAATAACGTTTGAGCAGTGGGAACAGACCATGCTAGTGCATACCTGAGGGACCACAGATATATATGCAGAGACAGGTGAGGCTGATTTCTGAAAATGCAGACAAGATGTGATGCTACTGTTTCTCTGAGGTCTCCAATATTCATTCACTTTCTGCAGGCACTTGGACATTCACCTTCAGCTAACCCAGGTCGTTTCATTGTTGACACTGCACAGGTCCCATTGCTGCAGCTGTGAACTTGACATACTCATTTACTCAGCTGCAAGAGGTCTTTGCCTGCATCCCTCCCCAATTCTTCCATGTGTTTCTCCAGCTCTGTCTGGAAATTTCTGTTCTTTGTCTGTCAGGTAGGCTTTTCAGACTTTTAGAGGGAGGGGAAACAAAGCTGTGCCTCTTGCTCCTGTAAAAAGGACAGCAAAGGTGGTGGGAATGGGAGGGAGGGCCCAAATGAAAGCCCCATTAGCCTTTTCTTTTTAAGGGAGTCCAGGCAATGCTTTCTGCTTGATTTCAGGGTTAGGAAATAAAATATCTCAAACTGTGTACGCTAACTATGTGCTTCTCTAGCCAGGTATTCTTATATAGACTAAGTATTACTTAGCCAGAACGGAACCGTTTTACAACTGCTTTTCATTGTTGTTGCACTAGTACTAACTATTAAAAAAAAACCCAAGAAAACTCACAATATGTGTAACTTAAAGACATAATTTTCTTTCTTGACCCCTCTTAATAAAAACTCATCTGAACTACTCTGTAATCATATATTCAGTGTTGTAGAACACTCTCGGTATGAGTGTAACTATACTTGTGATTATGCCAAAAAAGTTGATTCCAACATAGAAATAGAAAGAAATGCATGAGATTTTATCTGTTGATATACCATCCTGCATTTATGTGCATGTAAGTGTGTGCAAACCAAGCCTAAATTAATGATGTCTTCACAGCCTCACCCTTCCCAGGAAATGCTGTTACTCTTTTAAATGTTTGCACGTATAATAACCCCATCAGTTGTGCCCACCAAGAAAAATAAATGAAGAGGAAGAATACGTGGAAAACATGAATGCAGAACGGGACTGAAATCCAAGTGGAAATAAATACAGATTCAGATGTATTACTTGTTAAAAGTAACTGACTTGGAGTAACCTCATAGACTTTTTGAATACTTAGGACTTGCTGTATAAGGTAGAGTTAGGAATAAATAGTTAAATGTAAATGGCCCTTAAGATTTTATTTGTAAAATCCATTAATTTTGAAAACAGAGGGAACAAATATAAAAAGAAGGTGGTGAAATATTGCATTACTTTTCCACATTATTTAATTTTCAGGGTTACTTTTCTCTTGCTGTACAGATTCTGTAGTATTGCATAAATTTTGGAAATGCAAGGAATCTCCTGTATGTCCTTTCAGTCATTATTGTTGTAATGTTTTAATATTTGTTCCTTTGTAGGCCAAACCTAACAATCTCTAGCTGAATTAAGAGATGCTTATACAGTGATGTAATATGAGAGAAGTGATAATTTATACTTGGAAGGCGAGACAATATGTATAACCCTTAGTCTGGTTATTTTCTCGGAATGCTGGAAAAGGTTAAAATCATACCCTTCCTGGCTTCCTTCTTAGTCAGTAACTAGCAATGGGAAGAAGCAAAGGAGGGAACTCCTCCTTTCTGTATATTTCTTCAGTGTAGTTCTTGAGCAAGAAATCTTCATGCAGCAGAGAAGCCAGGGTTTTCAGAGAAAGGAAATCTCTCTCTCTCTCTCTCCATTCCCCAGTTTGAATAGTGACAAAACTGCGCTGAAGAGCAAATATTTTTGATTCTGGAAGATTCCAAATTGCTCGAAACGGAAAGTTTCTTCAGAGAGTATTCCTGGGAAGTGAAATGATGCACTTATCTGGGCACTGAAAAGCGGGATATGGAAAGACTGCATCAGCAAACTCCCTTTTGAGATACAGAAGGTGCTGCTTTTAAGCACCTTAAATGCAAAGTGGAAATACTGCCTAACCTGCTTAGGCACCTAAATTTCCTCCTGAAAACTTAATTTGGATATGAAATCCCTCCACTGTGCATGCGCAATTCTTCTGCTGTGCGTGCATGTGATGCTGCTGTTTGAGCCTCTGTGCACTTCTGCATACCGAAGCTGTTCTGGGATTTGCATGCCTTTGCCACCTCTAACGTGTGGGCAGCCTAGGATTTACTCAAAAATCGAGTAGAGGTTATTGGTTTCAGTAATGGCTGTACCACGTGTCCACTGTGTAGGAAACCTGAGTTCAATTTCCTTCCCAGTCAGTGTTGAGGGCCCTGTTTGTGCAAATGCTGCTGCACAGCAAAATTGCAGCGCCCAGGAGAAAGCAAGAAATATGTTGCAGGAACCGTCCAATTGGTTAAAGTTGCCTAAAATGACACAGCATGTAGGTGAGTCAATATGTTACCAATTTCTGAACTTTGCTGAGGTTTTCCTCCTGTATGTGACAACAAGCTGAATGTGCATTGGGGAGGCTGTAATTCATCTGTCTCTGACCATGCCCTCACAGGGCATGGGGTGATGTGGCCAAACTTTATTGTACCCTCTTTTTCTCCTGCCTTTGGTGAAGATAGAAACAGTACTCTGCTAACTCTGCTTTGGTGGAGAACAGGGTCTTATACTACTGCCCTCTGGGTCATGGTTCAAGAGGGCCTGATGCTTAGTAGTGTTGCTATGGTTTTAACTTTCATTTTCTCTGAGATGCACAGAAACTTGCCCGAATCTTCAAGTCTCAAAGATAGTCAGAAGTACCCGGTGTGCTCTACAAGCCCTCATTTCAGGGGCTCAGAGCAGAGGCCTTGACGTAAGCTGTTTGTTATCTCTCTGTGCATGATGGACCATTTTACCCCAGCGGACTGTTTACACTCACGCTAAACATCCCTTTTGCTATCAAGGTGGCATGTAAAAAAACCAAGATAAAAAGCATACAGTGAAGAACAGAAGAATGGCCATAATGAGTCACACTAAAGGTCCACCTAGCCCAGTATCCTGTCTCAGTTAACATATGATAGGCCCTTGTGGCTGTAATTTAAACAGTTTTGTGGAGTTGGGAGACAGCCAAAAGCTTGCTCCTGCCACCCTGTGCACCACCAGGATTACAAAGCCTCTGAGTGCAGTGCACTCTCCCATCTATGGTGAAAAAATGAAATAAGCATGGAGGATGCCATGAAAAATACAGTAACACACATGGTGTTTCTCCACTAACACTCTCTCAGTCTGCTACTCTTTACTGGAGCTGGATGCAACGTCCGTGTATTTATTTAGTAAACCTGTATGGATTTCTGTTCTGTGAGCTTCCACATACTAAAAGTGGTTTGGTATAACTGAGAGGTGGGAAAGCAGTTTGATACATGTGTTTTCCTGGTTACATTTGGTAAAACCACAAACTAATCACAGCAGGTAATTTGGAAAAAGACGGGATAAAAGTTTTATTTTAAATATTCTTTTCTGGGATTTTTTTTGTTGTTTGTTTTTTAAATTTTTCACATAGCCAGCATAATATCATAGAATCATAGAATATCTCGAGTTGGACGGCCATAAGGGTCATCGAGTCCTTGCTGCTGTTAGCAGATGCAGAGGAAATAAAGAGCAAGCATGAATCCCGTGTCCTGCTGCCTGTGCAGTGCTGGGACAGATTTGCCATCCCTTAGCACACGGGGGCAGAGGAGAAAGCAGCATCCATGGACCAACATAGAGACAAATTTCTTCGTTTCTCTTAAAAAAAATGGAGGTAGAAATAATATAATCAGCAGTGATGAATTTTGGCTTTTGTCAATGTCAGTGGAGTGGTCCTGGGCTGATATTACTGGTGGCCTCTCCATGTTAACAATATGGCTCTTGGGCAAGTATTTTCTGTAAGTAATTTCAAGTACACTTCTATTGCCTGTGCTGTAATTGCTGTGTCGACAAGACACAGAAGTTTGGTCTCTGGAGTTGTTGGTTTGGCATCTTTTTTGACTGTTAAAAGTGCAGTGCTATATTATTATTTTCTTTGAAATAAATTGAACACTGGGTAGTTCCTGGAATCCTTATTGGCTGGTTGCTTAAGTCTTGGATTTATCCTTTTAATTTTGGTTTCTATTAATAAGTCCATTTTGGACTACTAAATAGTTATTTGGCTTTATAGTTATAATGAAGTTCTCAAGTTCAGCATTTCCCATTTTTCAGGCATTGTTGTAAATGAAATACAGAAGGACCCTCACAAATAGATGGAAAAATTGATCTGTTGAGGGAATACAATTTGATTCTGCAAATCAGATAAACTTGTTTTGCCAGTAATTTTACTGATTCTTTTTCAGAATTATAAACTGGAGCATGGTTTTCACCAAAAGAAATCATGCTCTGGTGTGATAGCTTCATTACTTTAATGTCTTTCAAGATTAAAGATGTATGCTGAAAGCTGCTGTTTTGTTCACTAGTGAAGAATGGAAATTCTTCACTGTGAGAAGTGTGACATATATGATTCTTGCCCTGTAATTCCCTCCTGTGCTCCCTGGCACTGATGCCTGATAGCTCGTGGAGGTTTTCCTGGTATTATTTCTTCTACTGGTGGAGTGAGAGCGCATTTGGAAATGCCCCTCGTGTGCTGCCAAGGCCGCACGGTGAACAGCAGTTCCCTCTGTTTGGGTACGTGGGGCTGTGGCCAGGAGGAACTTGCAAACGTTTCTTCTTTTTTGTTCTACTTTTTTTCTTTCAGGACTCCCGTTTTGTTGAGTTTTAAGACAACTTGATGAGAGCTGACCAGCAGGGTCGTAGGAGGGGTGTGCCATTAATTTTTGCCTGTTGTTTAAAAAATATACATGGATGAGATGAATGCAAATGAATAATAGAAGGAGAACACTGAACTGAAAAATTCAGAGGACGGCACATTTCTGCTGGGGGTGTGAGTGGAGCACACCACAGCATATCCCCATGAATTTTCCTTTCCTTACTTCTAGTTCCCCTGTAACACCCCTCATCTCCTATTTGCGGTGATTTTGACATGATTTTTCCTTTCTGCTCCCAAACCAGGCTCCCTGACACTCTCTTTATTCCAGGACAGCCAGTAAATGCTGCTTTCGCAGCATTTCACCTCTCCCACAGTAAAGTATTATTACTTATAAGTAAGTAAGTAATACTTATTATTCTGCTCCCTCATAAAGAGGACAAGTGGTAACATTTTTAAACTGAAAGAGGGGAGATTTAGATCAGATATTAGGAAGAAATTCTTTACTGTGAGGGTGGTGAGGCACTGGAACAGGTTGCCCAGGGAAGTTGTGAATGTCCCATCCCTGGAAGTGTTCAAGGCCAGGCTGGATGGGGTTTTGAGCAGCCTGGTCTAGTGGGAGGTGTCCCTGGAACCAGATGATCTTTAAGGTCCCTTCCAACCCGAACCATTCTATGACTCTATGATTAGTGTTTCTGTGGAGCACCTCTTTCCTCGGGGGCACAGGGCTTCATTGCAGCCCCCTGCTCTCCCCTTCCCACCCAGCCAGCTCTGAGCATCTTCCTCTTCCCTGTAGCTTCTCCCGTTCCTGCAGATCTGGGGGGCTCATCCCTGAAGGTACCAGTGGGTAAATGCTTGCGGAAGGATGAGCAGAGGTGAAAGGAGGTGGTGCAGTTTAGGGAAGGCATTAATGGCTTCTGCAGGTGTTGGTGGACAAAGAGCTGTGCCAGGGAGCAGGATGCTGATGTCCCCACCTGACCTGAAGTGCTTGCACTTATGTCATGGAGCACATAAAAGTTTTATACTGCGGGGAGCGTGTTGTTAAAATGATTTTGTAGATTTAGTGTGCTGTGTCATTTTCAAAAAGAGTTGCAATATTACTGATAGCAGTCCCCATACACTTTTTAATGAAGACTGATGCAGTGAAGTCATTAAGTGGCTTGTTTTTTATTTTCCTTTGACATAAATTCTACGGATTTTACATAAATAACTGTTTAGACAACCACAGAGATGGCAAACACCAAAAATTAGTTAATGTACTGTTGTGATATTTTCCTTAGTCGTCTTTTTCACAGCTATTCTCTATGAATTTTTTGGACCTTTTGGGGTTGTTGGTTGGAGAAATCTATAGGATTTTATAGTTTGTTGGGGCCAACATTGTGGTTTTTTAATAAATATTGGCTCTCTGTACAGTCGTCTGTCTTTTTTTTTTTTTTTCCGGTTATATGCTGACATTTTTCTGGTAGTTTCAAAGAGTGCAGGTTGTCCTTCTTTGGTTGCTTGCTATTCCGATTCCCACGTAGATTTAATTTCATATGTTCTTCTTTGGTATTGCTCAATTTGGCCTCATGAGAGATGTGTTTTACCCTTCAGTAAACACTTGCCACGGAAAAGGCTGAAAGTGATTTTAAAATGATGAATCTTACAAACCATCAAGTCTGAAATAATCAATTTAATTGTCCACTTCTGCTATGGTAAGTTTTTCTCATGTATTACATGCCTAGTACATGTAGTTGCATACACTTAATTTCATAGTTTAAACAGATCCTTTTTCTAATAGCTGGGACAAGAAACTGACACTTAATCTATTTAAAGGAAGTTGACATCCCAGTATTTTTGTAGCATCGTTGTGCATCTTATGTCCTATCTCCAAAGTGCTTCATCTGGTTTCTCACCCCTTCTGATGCAAGATAATATGAATAACAAGGTGTGGTGTTACCTTGCAATTATCTGTAACCTGGAGGTGATATTTAATAATATAATAATTATGGTTTTGCACTATTAGCTTTGGGGGATTATAATAAGTGGGAGTAGCATTTCCTGGAAATTGACTGGTGTGCATTTCTTGAGGTTGTTTGTGGAGATATTTTTTTTTTTGTCTTAATGGAATGAGTGCTTTATAAGCAGTGGAAAAAGCAAAGCAGCTGACTGAAAAGCCAGAGTAAATCAACTTACTGATTTTGTGGCACATCTTCTATTTGGCAAATGCAGATCATGAATCGACCAGAAATGAACCTGACACTGAAATTACTACCTCTCTACATGTTATTGTCTTGCCCCTACAACTCTGTGATCCCTTTTTCTGATATAATTTTCCTAAAAACATCATGTCAGGTATATGCACCTTTAGAGAGAAAGATTGCTGGAGAATTTTGTTGCAGATAACAGTTTACTGGCTGCTTGATGTCTGCTCAGTGTGTTATAGTGATTAAATGGCATTCTCTTACTCCCTTGACTAGTCTTGGAAAAGAAAATGGTTAATTATTTCCATTTACCTATTTCTTCTCATAAGAGGCACTTGCAATAGGCATGCTGAATTGTGTTTTTGTGTATTTTTGGAGAATAGTATTTTCCAGCACTGCAGAAGTTTCAGAACATCTGCCAGTACCTTATTACTAGTAATGTGGTGGACACCTTGTCTACCCTGAAGAGTTCAAAATTAAAGATTAGCTATATAAAAAGGACAAATACACACAGCTTTCATCCTCCCCTCATTATATTGACTTTTGATTTTGTTGTGTAATAAATATTTTCATTTATATTTGACCTTTTATGTGAGTGTGTACATCATTTTGGTTTCGGCATAAGTAAAGGTTTATGACTGGAAGATAAAGATAAGAAAATGGAAGGAATCTTTGCCTTATTCAAGGAAGCCATTTGAATTCTAGGAAATGGGCTGAAAAAAGCAGCAAGAATGTTAGTGATAAACTAGTGTATAATAGATAAAAACTAACATGACTGACAAAGCAAAGCCTGTAGAGAGAAGAGGAATATTTAGTCTTCTGGCTAGATGTAAAATACTTAAATTAGTGACACTGAAGGGTAGTGCAATGAATAGGCCCTGAACTGCTACTGAAAATTTGTCCTGAACTGAGCTGCCTTTTTTTTTTTCCCATGATCTAGAGATTTTCCTGTAAATGTGGGAAAATATGGGAAAATTTAAAAGCAGTAGGTTAGTTGGCCAATGACTGAGCAGCACAAAGACAATGTTGTTCTGAATGCAAACCGAATACTCAATGGGGAAAAAAAGTTTCTGTTAAAATATGAATAGATATAAGTTATTGTAAAATTCTGTCCTCTGTTATATTAATGACATTTGATTCACCAAATCTCCGCTTACACGAACAAGTATCACTTCACATAGTTTAGTAGAAATCAAAGGGTCACAGAGTGGATGAGGTTAAAAGGGGCCTCTGGAGGTCTTCTGGTCCCAACCCTAGAGCCAGTTGCCCAGGACCATGTCCAGAAGGCTTTTGAGTATCTCCAAGGATGGAGACTCCATAGCCTCTCTGGGTAGCCTGTGCCAGTTCTCAGTCACTAGTGCACGTACTTACTCAGACCAGCAGTTAATCCTCTCTTATTCTGTCAGAGTGTTCATGTTTTGTAGTGGAGGATAAAATGTAGTTAGAAAAATTGCATTTTGCCTTGGAGGATGAGAAGACAGAAAACAAAAGAGATTCAGTATAGCTTTTTTCAGAGTCTTGAAATGAATGGATCTCTAATCCAGTACTCCAAAAACGTGTCTTTTCCCATTATGATTCTATTTTTTTGCAATAAACATAAGTAATAAATATGGCTTAATTTAAGTAAATTTGTCAAATAGTATTTATGACAGCAACACAAGACCAAAATTGCATCTGTGCTTCAGGACCCTTTTGGAGATATAATTCAGAGACCATGATAACAAAGGAGACATAAACAGAGGAAAAATTCAAAAGTTGAAGATGCATATAATTTATGTAACCTTGGATGTTATGGTACACAGTCTGCAGGGCTCGGCTCTGCTGGGAGAGGGCTGGGTCTCGCTGAGACCCTGACTTCTGGTGGCAGTCTCATCCTTGGGTAGAGGAGTGGAAAGTGTCCCAGACTCCCTGAAGTAGCCAGCTGTGTGGGTTGCGACTGGAGTAACATCTCCCCACTGGTACTTGATACATAAACACTTGCCATATTTTGGAGCAGTAGCTGTCAAGTCTTTGGATAATGGCTGCAGAGTGGGATAGTGGTTGGACAAATGTCACTGTGAATATAACCTACTTATGTCTTTACCGATCAGGAGAAGTATATAAACGTGCCTTGGTGAAAACCGAGCTTACATAGAAAGGCTCGTGAGTGTTGTTGAGTTTAGAATCTCAGTTTTGGGCTTACATGCCTGATGACACTTTTTGGATCTGTTGTCCATTGCAGGCTGGCCGTATGTCTGGGCTTGCAAATTTGATTTACAGTTGTTCCTCACGCACAAGTTTTAAAACACAGAAGTCTGGATTTGTTTTGTAATATAATAACACCGCATTTTCTTTTAATTTCTTCCTCATCTAGTTTAATCTCAAGACTTTGAAAATACAATACACATGGCACAGATGATAACATTTTTTCAGATGCTATTAATTCTGCTACTTCATGATTACGTCTCAGCTGAAGATGGGGAAACAAGAGCAAGTAAGTCTTAATTTTTATATTTCAGATAAGGACAACTTCAAAGCATGCCTTGAATTTATAGTATCCATTTTCAGGTCCACATGTACACTTCTGTTAATGGTGATTTTTTTTCCAGTATAATTTTCCTGGTGAAAATCCCATATGATAAGTATCTTAAATATCTTATTTCTCCTTTAGGAAGATGTCATAGTTTAACCCCAGCTGGCAGTTAGGACCATGCAGCCATTCAACTCTCTCCCTTCCCCGCCACCCCCAGTCCCCAAGTAGGGCAGGGAGAAGAGGGAGAAAAAGGAAAAAAAATCCTTATGGGTTGAGAGAAAGACAGTTTAATAGAACAGTAACTGAAGATAAAACAATAATAATGATAATAATGGTAAAAAATATACAAAATAAGTGATGCAACACAAGTGCTCACCACCTGATGATTGGTCGCCCAGCTCATCCCAAGCAGTGATCGTGGATTTCTGTCGCCTGGCCAGCCCCTATTTGTATACTGAGCATGACGTCTGTGGCATGGAATATTCTCTGGCCAACTTGTCCTGTCTATGCTCCCTCAGATTCTATGGGAAGCTGAAAAAGCCCTTGACTTAATATAAGCATTACTTAGCAACAACTAAGACAGTATGTGCTATCAGCATTATTCTTGTACTAAATCCAAAACACAGCAGCTACTAGGAAGAAAATTAACTCTATCCCAGCTGAAACCAGGACAGAAGGGAATATCTTTATTTCTTTTTGTGTCATGGAAATGCCCAAGGCAGCAGATGGAACTGTAAAGCTCCAGTCTTGATTGAAACTTGTGTCTTGAGTATTTATATTTTCATTTCTTCAGAAGTCATGTTTTGAATAGCTTAATGTTATGTGAGAAACTAAATTACAAAAATAAAGGTTCTTTGAGAGGAAGCTGAGATAACCCCAGCTCTGGGACAGACCTTGCAGTGTTCAGTTCTGGGCCCCTCTGTACAAGAGGGACATAGAAGTGCTGGAGCGTGTCCAGAGGAGAGCTGCCAGGCTGGTGAGGGGTCTGGAGACCAGGTCATATGAGGAGAGGCTGAGGGAGCTGGGCATGTTTAGCTTGGAGAAGAGGAGGCTGAGGGGAGACCTCATTGCCCTCTACAACTGCCTGAAAGGAGGTTGGAGAGAGGTGGGTGTTGGCCTCTTCTCCCAGGTGAATAATGACAGGACCAGAGGAAATGGTCTGAAGTTGCGGCAGGGGAGGTTTAGGTTAGATATTAGGAAGAATTCCTTTACTGAAAGAGTGGTCAGGCACTGGAACAGCCTGCCCAGGGAGGTGGTTGAGTCACCATCCCTAGAGGTGTTTAAGAAACATCTAGATGTGGCACCTCAGGGCATGCTCTAGTGACAGAGATTGTAGGGGTTGTTTTTTTTTTTTGTGTGTGTGTGTATGGTTGGACTTGATGATCTCAAAGGTCCTTTCCAACCATGAAGATTCTATGATTCTTCAAAATTAGCATCTCAAACCCCACCAAACCAAGTTTTATACTCTAAATCTGTTAATCTTTTTATTCAGCCACTTTGTCTTCTAAACAGCTACCTTTTAAAAAGCCTCTCCTCTAGAAAGTTATTCCCTCCATCTGAGGATGTGCATATAAAGTGGATAGGACTGTCCTATAGAAATTCTCGTGTCAGTCCATGGCCTGTAGTTGACAATTTAGTTTAAAAGGCCTGTAGTTGACAATTTAGTTTAAAAGATCCATTTATAAGTGACTACAGCTAGTAGTGCTGAATCCATGCCTAAGTCATCATGCAATTACATTATATTTATTAAATGCTTATGTGATCTTATATTCTGCTGGTTGAATTAGATCACTAAGCAACATTCAATTGAGACTCGGGTTTTTAGAATAACTAGTTTTGTAAGTGCCATGTAGCAGTGTCAGAAGTCAATTAAAATGTATTTGTTAAAGGACGGGATGTTACTGCTGAAGTCTGGCATATTCAGACTGTAGCCTTCCTCTGCAGTGTGCTGGGTTTGATAACAAAAATGAGTTTTTATGTTTATCATCTTTGCAGGCAAAGAGATATGGAAAAACCCCAAATGTATTTCTCTCTGCTGATTGCATGAAACGCAATTGCCAGTGAAGGAACTAAATTCCAGTATTTTTCATAGTTGTTTCTAGTGATAATGTAAAAAACAGAAGGTGGTGTGGTTTTCAGATACCAAGTTGTATCTGTGTGGCTTACAGAAACAATCTTGTTTTCTCTGATAAACTCAGCTGATTTTTTTAAAATGGAATAGAGATTCTCATACAAACAGCAATTGATATGAAAAATATTTCCTGTGGAAGAAGAAAGTGGAAGAGTTTATTAAAATGGTTTTGGTTTTTTTTTTTTTTTTTTTTTAGGTTGCAGAACTGCTCCGGCAGATTTAGTGTTTATCTTAGACGGCTCCTACAGTGTTGGCCCAGAAAACTTTGAAATAATCAAAAGCTGGCTTGTCAATATTACAAGAAATTTTGACATAGGGCCAAAGTTTATTCAAGTCGGAGTTGTCCAGTACAGTGATTACCCTGTACTTGAAATTCCCCTCGGAACTCATGAATCCACCGAGAACCTCATCAGGGAAATGGAGTCCATACACTATTTGGGAGGAAATACAAGAACAGGAAGAGCTATTCAGTTTGCCTTTGACCATCTTTTTGCAAAATCTTCAAGATTTTTAACAAAAATAGCAGTTGTTCTCACTGATGGAAAGTCACAAGATGAAGTCAAAGATGTAGCAGCAGAAGCAAGGAAAAATAAAATCACTTTGTTTGCTATTGGTGTTGGCTCAGAAATTGAGGAGGATGAACTTAAAGCTATTGCCAACAAGCCTTCATCAACTTACGTATTTTATGTTGAAGATTATATTGCAATATCAAGAATTAAAGAAGTTATAAAGCAGAAACTCTGTGAAGGTAAGTGATTGTAAAATATTTTAGGCATGCAGAATGTAATTCTGTATCCATATTTCTTTATTTCACAAGCAGAATGCATGATTAATATAACATAAGGCACCTACAAATCTTTACTATGATCTTCTTTCATTTTGGTCTCGTTTGCAGAAATCACTCCCAAAACATCATTTTCTCTGTTAAGCAAAGAGGTATCTTTGGGTGCTTTAACACAGCGTGTATGTAGCATTTTGCCCTAAGCTCCCAATTTTTTGCATTGGTAAAGTTCAGAAACCCTAAAATAGTTGAGCAATTCTCATAGTTCTGAGACTATAGGGCTTACTTTATCCTTTTCCTAGGTGCAGCTGATACTCATCCACAGTCTATCATTTCTTCTTGACAGTTGAGAGGATAGCCTATCATTACAAACAGGAGTTCTTCCGCTAGTATGTGTTGAAAAACCCAGAAGAAAGACTCTTGGCAAAAGTGCCTGGAATTGTAACAAGCTGTTGTGATCTTTTTTAGAAGGATTTTATAGAAGAAATAGCCAAGACCAACATTGTAAAATTACTTTTTGCTTTAGAATGCTAGCGGCATTACTGCATTGAGTTTTCTGATAACTTTGTAGAACAATGGTTTTCCCATGTATATAAAAAAGACAGCAAATTGCTTCTAAAATACATCATTCAGGACTCTGTTATACAGAGAATATTTGTCGGTTCTATTTTGTACATGTTTTATTACCGAGAATTGATGCAAGTCATATTTCAGTTGTACCATATTTCTGCACTTAGTAAGAATGAAAAATAGTTTTCATTTGCTCTCACTTTGAGTATGGACCTCATTGAAAAAATATGATGATACTTATATTGAGGATAACAGTGTTTATTTCTTGATACTCTTATGAAAATCATAATAATTCCTTGTGACTGATGTAGTAAGATGGTCAGTCCAAAAATTAAATCAGCTAAGTGCAGCTAAACTCTTTAATAAAACTTCACACAGGGAGAAATTCCCCCAAATAAGCACAATATTTTCTTTTAATAAAGTTTAGAAGAAGTGACGTTATATTTCATCAAGATGGATTTTCTGCTTTCAGAAGGAAGTTAACTAGTATCCTTTAAAATTCAGCTCTGATATTTGACACGACTCTTACCAAAGTAATGTGAATATTGACTACGTACACAAAAGTGTACTTAACTGTTTTACTTAAAGTGACCCTTTTCTTCCACTCTCTTATGTTGTGCTCCTACCTCGTGTTAGCGTTGAGATGCCTCTCTCAAAGAGTGATCAGAGCCAGTTGGCAGTTTCATTTCTGACCGTGATGTCTTTAGCGGGTGAACTGAAAGACTAGTAAACTGGAAATTTTATATCTGAGTGGTGGCTTATTTTATTCATGTTGTTAAGTTTCACTCTGACTCTGAGAGAGGAAGTTCCATGGGGGCAAAGCAGCAATGATTTGGCTGTGATCAACCACATGAAACTGCCTGAAAATTGTGCAATTCTCTCTGGATTGTCTTTGTTTAAATGTCTAAAAAAATGCTAGCCTTTACTCTGTAGTGTTTATAACTTCATTATTATGTGAACATAGATACAATAGCATAGGGGCAGTATTTCCTTTCTGGAAAAAGGGGGCTGAGGTTTGGTGGTTCGTGTAGCAAGTAATGCTATTATGAAGGGCCTTGGGGGTGGAGGGCTCTCGTGTGCCTTTTGGGAACTCTAGTGTTTGTTTTAGAGTACGGCAGGGTGAAAAAACCTGCTGAACCTGTCATCCAGAAAGGACAACGTGGCTAAAAGAGTCCCTAAATATTTAAGGAATATTTAATATTTATTCTGGAAGTTGAATGTTCCTGTAATATTAATATTTTCTAGCAAAAATGTAGAAAAGATTGTGTGTCAGGAATGCATTTAAAAACAATACTCAGTGCAGACCTCGGAAGTATGTCTGGAGGATGCTGAGAAAAGTTCCTATGTGCTAGATGATGGGATTTAACATCAAGAAATTATTTCATGCTTCAGAAGGAAAAATAAAGCATCTGAAAATGATATAAAAACACTAAAAGGGAACAAGATTTCAGTGTAGGCTAGAGAGTTGCTGTGACTGGGGCTATGGACTGGAAACTTAACCCTGTTTCCCGTGGAAGACAGTTCTTAATTTTGCCACTGACTTCTACATCTGTATAACGGCTCAGTTAGTTGTCAAATTAGTCCCACGAGAAGATGATCCAGAAGACCCAAAACCATCTGCCTTACTGGGAATGTTTTTATGTAATTCTTCAATGTGCCATTGGAATAAAGAATAGTTCCTTAATGTATAATTTAACGAATGCTTAATTCGTATTGTATTGGTTTAGAATAGTTACTTTGGCTTTGGATCCAGAATAATGCCCCTCTCATATAAGTAATCCTATTTCTGCATTTATTTTTTGATCTTACACCAAATTTCTAATACTGTAAGTGATAAGAGATTCTTGTGTTTATTTTCTTGTCAGTGTATGTGATTATCTGTAATCTGTATTAATCACAATATGACCGTTATTCAGCTTTGAAATAAATGAGTTTAGAAAATGTTTCCATGATAACAATACACAGTGAAGAAACCCAAAAGAATAAAATGTTATTACTCTTACTTAATATCATAAGTATGTTGACTTAAATCCTTCATCTGTGTTTTGAGAAGAGTGAGAAGGAAAGTTGTGTTGGACTTTTTATTTTTTGGAAGCATTCAGAAGGTAGACATTTTAGTTTCCAAACTGTAGGCAGAGAGTTCTTGCAATTCTTTCTTGTAGAACCAGACAGATAACTTTTAATATATTTTTAACTGGGAGTCAGGTGCCATTTTGCTGTGGGGAGGAAAAGAAAACTAAGGGGAACATTCATGGCTTCTTTCTGCTGCCCCAGGTACCTGTGGGATGTCCCCTTAGGATGGATTGTCCTTTCCCAACATAGATAGTTTGTGCAGACATTTAGCTGAATTTTCTTAACAGTTTATATATGCTGCCTCCCCCAGCAGAACGATGTAGCTTCTGACTGCCTTTGGGTTGGTTAGAAAGAGAAGCCACGCAGCATTGCTCATATAAAGAGAAGCCAGTCTAGACCTTTGAGCTGGTAATTCCCTGGCACTGAAACGTGAGTTTTCCAGCCCATGGCTGGTCCAGATGGAGATGAGAGAACTCTCCACCCCTCCTTTGGAATGTATTCCTAATCTCTTCCCTTTCTATGAACTGATGCTTTTCTGATGGAACAATGGGAAATGAATGATGAAAATGTATTTATTGTAAATAGTTTAGCATAATTTTAATAAAGGAAAAAAGTTGTTGGCTTTCTTTTAATTGATTTATTCTGCTAATACAATTTTGGCTTTAGCATTAAATTTTGCTCTGCTATCTCATGTTTTTTTTTTTTTTTGGAGATAACTTAGGTCCATTGCCAGTATTGGTTTTGTGTAGAGAGAATTAAACAGAGACAACATTCAGCTAACTTTGGTTTCCACAGATAATATATCACATAATATTTCACCAGTAAGAATAGCTTCAAGCAGATTTCAATGTAACAGGAAAAATAGATCAGAGTCCATTTCAAGCAAAAGAAGATGGAAGAAAATAGCTGTAGATAATTCTACCTTTGTCCATTTTCAACCTGATTTTATAGTTGGGAGGGATGCTGGTTTAATCCAAAATGTTAGTGCATTGTGGAAATTAACATGAATAATTGGGTAGCACTTTGAAACCATACAATTTTAGAAATTAAATTAAATATTTTTATTAGCCAGATGATGTAATACCTTTTAACTACACTTGGTGACAATTCAAAATAGTATGTGAACATAATTGCAGTAAAATACGACATCTTAGTGTTCTCGCAACATGTCTCTGAGGATTCTGCACGTTCCTTCTCTTATATTAACTGGCAGTTCTCAATTCTCTTTCATTTCTTGAAAGGTAGCTACAAAAAATTAGGTGAGTGGGAGGTTTCATTTTTGAAAGTTTTAAGTCATATTCTGAACTATACTTGCATTTGTTACTTTGCAGAATCTGTTTGTCCGACAAGAATTCCAGTGGCAGCTCGAGATGAAAAAGGATTTGACATTCTTGTAGGATTAGGTGTGAAGAAAAAGGTTAAAAAGAGAATTCAAATACCAACCACTAATGCAAAAGCTTATGAAGTAACCTCACGTGTTGACCTGTCAGAATTGACAAGGTATTTAAATTTATAAATACGCTTCTAAATTTAGCAAGATATTTTTCATTTGCTTGAAGTGAGAGAGACTTACTTTAAGATTTATATGAATGCTTGAGTGATGTCTTCTTTTTTCTCCCTTTCTACCTTTTTCAGGAATGTGTTTCCAGAAGGTCTGCCGCCATCCTATGTGTTCGTTTCCACTCAAAGATTTAAAGTAAAAAAGACATGGGATTTGTGGAGAATTCTGAGTCTGGATAAGAGACCACAGATAGCAGTCACTATTAATGGAGAAGAGAAAACATTATCATTCACTACAACAAGTTTAATAAATGGCACGCAAGTTATTACTTTTGCTGCACCTCGTGTAAGGGTAAGGAGTAAGTCATCATCGTGCTGAAATACGCATTTAAGTACACGTTATTCCTTTGCCCTTTATGTTTTTTTTAAAAAGCATGGTCTTATTTTCGGCTGTTTAGACATTTAAAAATTGATGGGGGGTACTTTACCTATGTTTCCAGAGATTGGCCATAGTGATTATGACTGTAAATGCTTTGCAGGTGCTTTCTACTTAGTAGTTTCCATGAGGTAATTGCGAAGATCACAGAGACTTCTTTTCACACAGCTCTTAAGCTCACACAGCTTAACATATGCTGGAAAGTATCGTCTGCCTTTGATATGGAGACTAGAAAACGTGAATGAAAGTAGTCCATTTTTAGAGAGAGAATTTTTGTTAAGTGTCTAAATTCCTTGAAAATATATAATTACAGAAGTTACTTTCTTCTCCAGAAGAGTAGACAGCAGTTTACAAAATAAGCTGCATTTGTCTAGTTCTCTGTTGACTAAAAATTCTTTTCAGCTTCTTATTTTTCTCACTGAAGGGATTCCCCTCTTTGTGCAAACCAATTTTATTGTCTTCTAGTGTAATCTAAAGGTTCTCTTTCAGTCTTTCTTAGTAATTTCCAGTGAAGTATTCAACTCTTGTAAGAAAGATTATCAGATGAAACAGAGGGAAGGAATAGAATGTCTCTACTTTTGCATTTATAGCAGTATAGGAGATTCCTATTCCTACGGCAGGGAGTATTACTTAAGTGAACAAAGAGGGATGGTTCAGCAGACAAAGAGTGGGAAAGATTTCCTGCTGGAGCACTTCATGGCCAAGTGGGTTCAACTTTTCTGGGAAGCAGTGGCCCGCATTCGAATCCTTACTCCAAATCAGGTTAAAGGAATTTCAAATATAAATCCTCAGAGAAGAAAGGACTTGTATTCAAGAGAGGGTCTTAACTACTAAGCTTTTGCTAGGGAGAGTTATTTTATTCTTCTGTTACTGGATGGAGAATTTTTCTTTCCGAATTTCCTCTGCCTTTTTATAATTATTTGTAGGTGAAATAATTTTATTTGTTTTTAAGAAGCAGTGTTAAACTTGATTTACTGAAAATTGTTAGAAAATTTGGTTTCAAGTTAATCTGAACATTTGTATTTAATTGTTTCTGGCAGCTACAGTGACAAATCAATCTTTTTCCTGCGGTCCTAGGTATTCATGATCTTCACCGTGAAAAGAAGGCTATTGCTTTTTTTTATTTTGTGTTTCTCCATGCTTGTATTGCTGTTATGGGGAACAATAATTTTATGCCCTTTTCAGAGCTGTTCTCACTATAAATGCCACTATGCTTTTAAGGAACCTTTTTATTTAATAAACCTTTATGATAAGTTATTACTTTTACTCAGAAAAATGGAGATGTTATATGTTCTGATCTGTTGTTTATGTTATCTTGTAATGAGAGCTATTGTAAATAACAACCCAATCTACAAATGCAAATAAAGTAGAAACAGAGGTGCTGTCTGAGGGTATATACTATTATGTGAAGTAAGCTTAATTTCTGTTTGTTTCCACAAAAGGTAACAAAGATATGTAACATACTGAAAGATGTATGTTTCAGTTTCCTCTAATGTATACCAATTTAATATTAAATACCAATTAAATATTAAATACCAATTAAATACCAATCTCATAAATTTCGCTATATAAAAGATAAGCATCTAGTCTAGTCTGGGCTAAAGAGCTAGACTGTTTTTGAAATTAATGGATAGGCTCAAGAAGGTGGCATTTCTTCCCATGTTGAATTTTATTTCTAAGGTAGGTGAGATAAATCTTTAAAGGTATCTGTCATTTTCTATTGCTTGTGGAACTATGCTATTTGTTTACACTAAATCTTAAGCTTTAGAAACCTGAGGTTTTGTGAGATGATGAATGTAATATTTGGCTTATTCATTGCAATATTGTGATTCTTTCTGCCAATATCATGTTGTCTTTAGGATTTCTTTCATAAGAGATTAAGTAGAAAGACTTTCAAGTACCAATTTGTTTTCACTCTGATTTAAGGTCTGAAGTGTTTGAGACATACTGTTGCTGAAAAAAAGACGTCTGGCTTCATATTTTAACAAATACAGGTTTGAGCGTATTTAAGATCATAGACTGAAAAAAATCTACGTGAGTTATAAAATAATTTAGAAATAGGGATTAACTATTACCAAGTATCATCATCTCAATTATAATATTACTTGGCAAATACTTTTTTGCCGGTGCAGTTTACAATTTTTTGTATGACAAAACCTGGAACATTGATCATCTCAACCATTAACAGTAGTTTAACCGTTGAGGTACAGTTTGATGGTTGTTTGAATTGAAGGCATTTTGTTTCAAACAGTTCTGTTTTCTTCACTTTCCTTAGACACTGTTTGATGAAGGCTGGCATCAAATTCGTCTCTTAGTAACAGAAGACTTTGTAACTTTGTATATAGATGACCAAGAAATTGAAATGAAGCCCTTACATCCTGTGTTAGGTATTTACATCAGTGGTCTAACCCAAATAGGAAAGTATTCTGGAAAGGAGGAAACTGTACAGGTAAGCATACGCTAAAACCGCAATAATTCAGAAATTTTGTGGTAGGTTAACATTGCATTGGTGCTTTGTTTTTTCTTGAACTTACTCTTATAATTTACACTAGGCCGAAATTTAATATACAAAATTTCAATAATTAAGAGGAAACATAAATGGTCAGGAGGACTCAGCACAACTGATACATCCTGTGCAGTGAGTGCTTAATTGGTCTCACTGGCTTCAAGGGGCATTCTTTTTTGCTGGAACACAAATTTGATGCAACATGGTCACCTAAATTTGGGAAACAGTGTGTCAAAGCAGGGGATTTCCTTTGTGCTTGACACTTGGGTATAATTTCCATCCATCGGTGTATGGGTTACGCTGGTAAAAGAGGGAGAGAACAGAATTTTCATGAAGTTTTTCCATCACTAGCTGTGAAGAAAGTACAAGACAGCTCTGTTTCTGTTGTACTGCAGTTATTTGATACTCAAACTACCACTGTTTGATTCTGCTGTAGAACCCTCCTCGAAAACGCTTCTCTATTCTGAGGAATAGAGATTAAAGTCCTTTTGCATTCAGCTCTTTGCAGGCATCAAAAAGGTGGTTAAAATGTCAGACTGTATAGGTGAAGGCTGTGTAGACCAGTGATGAAGACTATTATGTTGACAGTGTTCCAGATGTTGGCTAAATAGATTGTTTCCTTATATTTGGTCATAATGTTACTAATTAGACTGATAGCAACAGAAACAATACTAAGAAATAGTGAATTACATAAGTAGATGTTATTTTTAGTTATTTTAAAAGCTATGCTTTGTTTGTACTCAAATTTCATGATCCTTAATGCTCCTATTAAAATATATTAGTGTGTTTTGAATCATCTTCATTAACTCTCTTCAGATGTTGTTACTCAGTAACTCATGAATTTTATGTATTTTTAACCAGGCTTCAGTTTTATTATTATCATATTCTAAAAGTGTACATGAAAACTTGGATGACACACTGTGCATTTCTGGTAGTAACATTGTCCATATACTGTGGTACCCCTTTGTGAAAAGCACTTATTGCAAGGAGAGAAGAGATTTCAGAATTGTAATTGTCTCATGCGTTTTCTCTGTTGATGCAGGATTGTCCCATTTTTATAGTTTCGTACATTCTAGTATTAGAGGGTTGGTTGGTTGTTGTTGTTGTTGTGTCATGTTTTTTCTCTTAAGTCACTGCAGAAATGGGCCTTTATAGATTCCCAGTAATACAGTTTCTGAGTTAAAGAATGTTAGTAGCAAGACATGTTAGCTAAAGTAAAAATGGAAACATTTTAGGAATGTCAAATTGTATAAGATCCTCCTCTGATAGTGTACTAGAAGAAAAGTAGAAAATCTGCCTCAGGTTGCAATTTTATATTTCCAGATGATTACTATAATCTAAAAAAGGTATTTCCTTTCTCCACTTTCTCAGACTGTGATGCGTTCTGCAAAGCATTAACAGTCGAGCTTTGCCAGGCTATTTCTATTTAAACTGTGATTATAGAGAAATATTTCAATGAATCTGCATACCGCCTTTCAGTGAAAAGGTATTTTGAAATCCTTTAAGAAAGAAATCACTTGGAGTTGGATACAAAATATGATACAAGAATCTTCTTCAGGGACACTTTGGTAAATTTTCATTCTCTTCCTGTGTTCTGAATTAGATATTTTCTGGTGATATTTTGCTGAAGTTCTTGGTTTAATTAGGATCTTACTGGCTGAAGTGCTTTCCAGTATAGCGTTGATAAACTCGTGCACATACTTAAGTGTTGTGAATTGCAGCCATTTTAAATTTGAAAACTCGTATTACTAGGCATGGTATTAACAGACTGAATTTTCTGTGCTTTTTTCCCCTGCTAGTCCACCTTATAGTCTATAATTTCAGTAAGCATTAACAGGGCTTTTTTATTATTTTTTTTTGCAGTCATGATAGTTTATGCTAGAAAAACTGACTTCAGTGGTTTCATTTTTCTAGAGTACAGCGACAGAGCAGAATGGCATAAACTTTTGCTTACCTGGTGCCAGTATTTTTATTGGTTGTTTTTAAAGCTTTACATTATACAGATAAACTGTAAACCAAATTCTTTCAAGCATCAGGGATGCCTTCTGATGCTTCACCAAAACTTACTAATCTTCCATCTAGTAGAGGCAGGTCAGTGTAGAAACGTCTTCCCAGGACTGTTAAGGTAAAAACAGGCCTCTTCAGGGATTTCCTTGGCAGAGTACCATAGGATAAAGACCTGGAGGGAAGAGGGGCCCAAGAAAGCTGGTTAATATTCAAGGATCACCTCCTTCAAGCTCAGGAGTGATGCACCCTAACAAAGAGGAAGTCAGACAAAAATGCCGGGAGACCTTCATAGATGAACAAGGAGCTCCTGGACAAATTCAAACTGAAAAGGGAAGCGTACAGAGAGTGGAAACAAGGAGAGGTAGCCTGGGAGAAATTCAGAGAAGTTGTCTGAACAGCCAGGGATCAGGTTAGGAAAGCTAAAGCCCAGATAGAATTAAGTCTGTCCGGGGCAACAAGAAAAGCTTCTACAGGTATGTCAGTGATAAAAAGAAGACTAGGGAAAATGTGGGCTGTCTCTGGAAGGAAACAGGAGATCTGGTTACCCAGCATATGGAGAATGCTGAGGTACTCAATGATTTTTTTGCCTGAGTCTTCACCTGCAAGTGCTCTAGCCCCTCTGCCCAAGTAATAGAAGGCAAAGGCAGGGACTGGGAGAATGAAGAACCACCCACTGTAGGAGAAGATCATGTTTGAGACCATCTAAGGAACCTGAATATGCACAAATCCATGCAACCTGATGAGATGCAGCCATGGGTCCTGAGGGAACTGACAGATGAAGTTGCTAAGCCACTATCCATCACATTTGATAAGTCATGGCAGTCAGGTGAAGTTCCCATTGGCTGGAAAAGGGGAAACATAACCGCCATTTTTAAAAAGGGAAAAAAGGAAGACCTGGGGAACTACAGACTGGTCAATCTCACCTCTGTGCTTGGCAAGATCATGGAGAAGATCCTCCTGGAAACTATGCTAAGGCATATGGAAAATAAGGAGGTGATTGGTGACAGCCAACATGGCTTGACTAAAGGCAAATCATGCCTGACAAATTTGGTGGCCCTTCTACAACGGAGTTACAACACTGCTGGATAAGGGAAGAGCAACTGACATAATTTACCTGGACTTGTGCAAAGCATTTGACACTATCCAGCATGACATCCTTGTCTGTAAATTATAGAGAAATGGATTTGATGGATGGACCACTCAGTGGGTAACATGCTGGAGGGAAGGGGTGCCATCCAGAGGGACATGGACAGGCTTAAGAGGTGGGCCTGTGCAAACCTCATGAAGTTCAACCAGGCCAAGTGCAAGGTCCTGCACATGGGTCATGACAATCCCAGGCACAAATACAGGCTGGGTGGAGAATGGCTTGAGAGCAGCCCTGAGCAGAAGGTCTTGGGGGTGCTGGTGGATGAGAAACTCAACATTGAGCCGGCAATGCGTGCTTGCAGCCCAGAAAGCCAACTGAATCCTGGGCTGCATCAAAATAAGTATGGCCAGCAGGTCGAGGGAGCCGATTTTGCCCCTCTAGTCCGCTCTGGTGAGACTCCACCTGGAGTACTGCGTGCAGCTCTGGGGCTCCCAGCATAAGAAGGATATGGATCTGTTGGATCGAGTCCAGAGGAGGGTCACAAAGATGATTAGAAGGCTGGAGCACCTATGCTATGAGGACAGGCTGAGAATTCAGGCTGGAGAAGAGAAGGCTCCATGAAGACCTCATAGCAGCCTTCCAGTACTTAAAGGGGGCCTACAGGAAAGATGGGGAGGGACTCTTTATCAGGGAGTGTAAGGATAGGATGTGGGGTAACGGTTTTAAACTGGAAGAGGGTAGATTTAGATTGGACATGAGGAAGAAATTCTTTACTGTGAGGTTGGTGAGGCACTGGAACAGGGTGCCCAGGGAAGGTGTGGATGCCCCATCCCTGGAAGTGTTCAAGGCCAGGTTGGATGGGTCTTTGAGCAGCCTGGTCTAGTGGGAGGTGTCCCTGCCCATGGCAGGGGGGTTGGAACTAGATGATCTTTAAGGTCCCGTCCAGCCCAAACCATGCTATGATTCTATGAGAAAGGAAAAGGTTAGTTTTGGCTGTGCTGTTGTTACTTGTTTCCCGATAATATTGGCAGTCAGTGTAATTTGTGCTGTGCGTGTTTGGATTTATTGCCAAGGATTTGGGGCGGTGATTTCTATTATTTTAGAAAAAATAATCTTGGATTGATTATTTTTCTTTAAATAATTCTGTTACGCAATGTTTAATTGGTTGCACATATTAATCATTGTGAGTGTCCTGCCCAAAAATGTTTCTACATCTTTGATTTTTAACACTAGTGGACACACAGAGCTTTCAGTTTCTCTTGATTTTTAAGGTTTTCTTCATTTTTTTAAACTTGTTGATGATATAATTTAGGAAGAGTATACTTTAAACTAACTTAATGTCAGGCTATTAACACTTTCTCTAAAAAACGTCTTTTATGTTTTGAATTACAGTTTGATATACAAAAACTGCGAATCTACTGTGACCCAGAGCAAAATAATCGAGAAACAGTCTGTGAGATCCCAGGATTTGTGAGTATGGCAGATAAACTTTTGAGGACTACATGGCATTTTTTTACAGATCATTGTTTAAAGCTGACTCAATGAATTCTTAAAATAAGTAATACTGCATTGATTCAGCTGGTGCGAACAAATGCCTGTTACCTGTGCAGTGTCAAGTGACACAGAACTTGTCTGTTTTCAGCCTTAATTTTGCACAAATGTATTTTAAAAGTTTTTTTAGTTTAGATATTTGATGGTGGACATTTGACAGCACTATAGAAGAATCTCAGAATCTTCTGTTACAATTTAAGATTCTAACCATTATTAATCAATAAAACTACTAGATTACAGCAGTGTAAAATACTTTAAATATTACTTTTTAACTTATCTGATATACTTCTACTTGTCAGGTCATTTAATCTCTGAAAATTTTGTACGTATCCAACAAACCCATATTTTAAAATCAACTTTTCCTATCAGAAGTATCTATGCTGATGTTGGCGTTAAATATCGCATTAACTGAAAAGTTGCCAAGTTTTCATTAAGTATGTTAGGGATCAGACAAAAATAAAATCCCGTTCAGGATGTTATAATTCGTGTACACAATCAGAAAGCTTATGGGGATCATTTGACCCTCTCTTTGCCCTCTTAGAGTTAATTATGCAATGAAATGTAAAACACATGCAAACAGATTTGGTAACCATTCATGACACACAGTTGGAGCCTGATTTTCGAAAACATTCAGCTCCCATCTGAAAATATAAGTAAGAGATTGTTTTATACGTAACCTGTGAATCTTCAACATCCAGATACTTTATTTCTTGTCAGACCTGCACAGACCCCCAGCTAGTCTGGTTTTCTTCTGTTTATTCCGGGCTAGTGTGTCTATTGCAATCAGCCCCCTTATTAGGGCTTTTTCAAAACTCACAGCTTTCATTTAAGTAACGAGTAGATGGATTATTAGCTGTTCCAAAATCTGACTGTGTGTCAAGTACTAATGGGTCCAGGAACACTTTTGTAAAGTTAGTTTTAAATCCTAAAGTAATTTTGTTATTTGTTCATTTAACTGCACCACATATCTTTTTGCTCTTTATAAAATAGAAGTAGGATATGAAAAGTAAACAAATGAAAAAAAATTTTGCATAAAGAAAGCAAACACCAAAAGTCCATCATGTCTTGCCTTCTCTGCGATTTGGGAAGAAGTCCAAGCAAAAAGATAGCTTTTTGCTAATTTAGTTTCACTTGCTGTTGTCGTAAATTAAATTTGGACTTTACCTGTGAAATTCTTGACTCTTCCATAAAATAAAAATGTTGCACGATCTCCAAGGAGGAATATGTGGTTCATGGTTGTATTCTGTCAGAGTGTGGTTGTCGCAGAGCTCCTGAACTAAGCAGAGGCTGTATGTACTAATTACAGCCTGAATTCGCTTTCCTGGAGATACCTAGCTGCACAGTAATTTTAAGCTCCCTCTGTGGTGAAAGATAACCTTCTCTAGAGGTTGCCTGAGATGAAAATGGAATACAGAGGAAGCTGTCTCTCTCCACAGACGGCGTATGAAGTCTGTGGTGACTGTGTGCATTAGAAAACTCCTGTATGTGGTGCAGCTAATGGTGGTTACTAAACCATTATGACAGACAGTTTCATGGTCGGTATGCTGAAATATTTGGGGCTGGATTGTTCTGTGGTCTTGCAGATACTGGAAAACTCAATTCAATTGATAGCAGTGTCTACTGCAGTCACACAGGAAAGTGGGAAAAAGCTAGCCTTGCCTCTGTGCTGCCGTATGTTTTCCCAGATGCTGGATTCAGGCAAAGATCAGAGATTTTAGAAATATTTTGGGACGTTCTCTGACATGAATGAGTAAGCAGAGGATTTTTTTGATGAGATGTTCATCATCCTGGCAAAAGGTTTGACCCAAATCTAAACATTTAGTGTGTAAATATTTACATGGTTCAGTATTCATTCTAGTTCTGTCATTGCCTTCTAAAAATTGCTACTGGTAGATCCTGTCGAAAGACCCTTAAATGAAATGAACTAAAAATTCATATGCATTGATAGAAGCTGCACATAAGTCTGAGAAATTCTAAAATTGTGAATTATAATTCCTTGACAGTTATAGCCCTAAATTTATGATTGTTTTTCGTAGTGTTTACAAATGAAAGGATTTTGCTTATTACAAATAGTACTGTACTCTTAAACTGTGTTTCTTCTCATTTCAGAATGGAGAGGTAGGCTCAATCCTAAACTGCTCAAACTCAGTTTAAGGTAGTATTTGACTTTATATAAACTTCTTATTATTCTAGGTAATATACACTTCATTTTGAAAAGTGGACAGAGGTTTGCTAAGTTTAAAAGTGCTGGATTTCCATTAATTAAACTCTAGACAATGGGCAAATTAAAAATTGGTTTTCTGAAGAAACCTACTTTTATTAGAATAAATGGCCTGATTTTTTCCTCTGGTTCAATTCAATTTGCAGGGCTGGATGCTGTTGCAAAGTGAATGGGGATATGCACAGTCAGGTAGCTGCTACCTGCATCATGCTAATGGGAGCTCCTTGAAGGGGAGCTTGTTGGAAGGCTTAATATGATAGCTTCTCTAACCATCCTCGTAACTCCACTTGGTACCGTTGCAAAGGAAATGTGGATTTGTGTTTTGAACGATCTTGACCCTGAGAAGAATTCCAATCAGAGAACATTGTAAAAAGTCTGCCTTACTTTAGAAAATATGAGTAAAATGTTGTAGAAAGCATTTTAGATAACAAATACAAAATCTGCTTTTTTTTTTTTTATCTTGGATTCTTAAATTTTTGCCTTTCCATAGCTCTAAGAGCTTGCTGGGTGAAAAAGAATTGTAACTTGAGCATATCGATGCGTTTAAATTTTGGGTTCCTGACCTTGGGCAAATGGATTTCGTCTAGTAGCTCTCTGCTACTCTCTACAAAACTGAGGTTTTGTGTGGTCTCAATGGTGAGAAGTAAATACCTAAAAAATCCAACAACCTCTAGAGGGTGATGTAGTCTGCCAGGTTTTATTATTTACCACTGTTTGCATAGGGAGCATAGTTTGGAGGAGGTCATCTAATGGTCTTTGGACAATGGGCACCCTGGGGGCCATTACTTGTGACTTGTAGGAGTCAGTGGTAACAGCCATGCCCCACCTTTCCTCAAGTAGCTTCGTAGTTGGGACGCATGTCCAGGAGGTAGGAGACTTGGGCTTTACATTCTTTTCAGGCTTGCTACACGTGATAGCACGCCCATTGGTTGTGGTCATTATGCTATACGTAGTATTTATTAGATTCTTTTTACAAACGTTTATTAAATAATTACATAATTGATCACACTTCAAATGATGAATGTCAGTTAGTTTAGGAGAAGAGTTTTGCATGTTGTTAGATTTAAAATTATCAAAATATATGACAAAATATTTGTGAAAAAGCAAATAGAGTTTCAGATGTCAGCCCAATATCGGTACTTTCTTTTTTTTTTTTTTTTTTTTTTTTTTTGAAATGATGAATTCATGCATGTAAAGTAGTTGGAGGGCAGTAGTCAGGTAAGCAGAAGAAGATACAGCTGAACAAAGGAGTGAAAGCCAGGACCTGTGCAACCTAAGGAAAATCAGCTTTGCATAATGTTATGATACGTTTGTTGAATGCTCTTGGCATGTGTATTGATGGCTGGTTTCACTCTTGGTAGTGCATGAATGGTCCTAGTGATGTAGGCTCAACGCCTGCCCCCTGCATATGCCCGCCAGGAAAACAAGGACCTCCAGGCCCCAAAGTAAGTTTCCATTCTGTCTTATTGAGCCTACACGACTTTTTTTTTTTTTTTCCCCCGAAATCTTATGTTGGCCAGTCATAGTGAGGCAAATTAAAAAAGTAGGGGACAAGTTCTCCTAGTTCTGGTTTCCAATGTATGAATATAGTGATTAGGATCCTCAAGGCCAGGTTTTGCTGCTGTGACTCCTAATAATACAAATGCATCTTTTAAGGACAATGCTCATGGATGTAAAATCGTATTTCCTTGCTACTTTTCAGGAAATGATCTTGTACTGTTAATTGTTTGAGAATGAAATGATTTGCTAATAAAGGTCTTTTAATGGAGAGGTTTTTTTCCTTCTTTGTTAAAGAATGGATTAGATGCCTACTGGGAGAGTTCCACCTTAGCTGTTCTCGTGACCTCCCTTCAGTGTTGGTGAAGGACTAAAATGAGAACCAGACTTGAGTCTCAGATGTCTAACATGCCAAACTCAAATCCCTAGTGTTTTGCTGTAGTACCTTTCTCAAAAACTGTGCTAAGCAAGGCTTCCAGAGTTACTAACTTGCCTTATAAGGGCAGACAAGAAAACCCCAAACAGTTTGTCTTTCATTAAGCAAATGATTAAAAAACATCTACTGTCATCATAAGGGATTAAGTCAGCTGCAGCTACCTCAAGTCAAAGGGGCTTTTGCTACAATGGTAAGGATTTCTAATCATGGAATTGGAAGCCACAAGATGGAGATCATTATTATTTCATGTAGTGGAATTTTTGTGGTCAAATTGGGCAAATCGTGTCTGACAAATTTGGTGGCCACCTACGATGGAGTTACAGAGTTGCTGGATAAGAAAAGAACAATTGACATGATCTTATCTGGACCTGTGCAATGCACTGTGCCACGTGACATCCTTGTCTCTAAATTGGAGAGACATGGATTTGACAGAGGGACCACTCAGTGGGTAAGGACTTGGCTGAATGGTCACACTCAAACAGTTGTAGTCAATGGCTCAATGTCCAGGTGGAGACCGGTGAGGGATGGAGTTCCTCAGGAGTCAGTACTGGGACCAGTGCTGTTTAACATCTTTGTCAGTGACATGGACAATGGGATTGAGTGCACCCTCAGCAAATTTGCCGAAGACACCAAGCTGTGTGGTGTGGTCAACATGCTGGAGGGAAGGGATGCCATCCAGAGGGACATGGACAGGCTTAAGAGGTGGGCCTGTGCAAACCTCATGAAGTTCAACCAGGCCAAGTGCAAGGTCATGCACATGGGTCATGACAATCCCAGGCACAAATACAGGCTGGGTGGAGAATGGCTTGAGAGCAGCCCTGAGCAGAAGGTCTTGGGGGTGCTGGTGGACGAGAAACTCAACATGAGCCAGCAATGCTCACTTGCAGCCCAGAAGGCCAACTGAATCCTGGGCTGCATCAAAATAAGTATGGCCAGCAGGTCGAGGAAGGTGATTCTGCCCCTCTACTCTGCTCTGGTGAGACTCCACCTGGAGTACTGCGTGCAGCTCTGGGCCTCCCAGAATAAGAAAGACATGGATCTATTGGAGCGAGTCCAGAGGAGGGTCACAAAGATGATCAGGAGCACCTATGCTATGAGGACAGGCTAAGAGTTCAGGCTAGAGAAAAGAAGGCTCCATGAAGACCTCATAGCAGCCTTCCAGTACTTAAAGGGGGCCTACAGGAAGGATGGGGAGGGACTCTTTACCAGGGAGTGTAATGATAGGATGTGGGGTAACGGTTTTAAACTGGAAGAGGGTAGATTTAGATTGGACATGCGGAAGAAATTCTTTACTGTGAGGGTGCTGAGACACTGGAACAGGTTGCCCAGAGAAGCTGTGGATGCCCCATCCCTGGAAGTGTTCAAGGCCAGGTTGGATGGGGCTTTGAGCAGCCTGGTCTAGTGGGAGGTGTCCCTGCCCATGGCAGGGGGGTTGGAACTAGATGATCTTTAAGGTCCCTTACATCCCAAAGCATTCTATGATTCTGTTATTCCTTGATTCCCAGGAAAGGGGTTACGAGATGAGTTATTTTTTGCTGTTTTATTTACTTTATTTACTTGCTGTTTTTAATTACTCCTCAGTAGCAGGTATCTGGGCTTGTAGCCAGTGTTTTGTGGAATATATTAGGGTTATGGTTGCTCTGTGCTAATTTTAAAATGCTCTTTCATATCTTTTGTGTGTTAACATATTGCTTCTCCATAGGGTGACCCTGGGCAGCCCGGGAATCATGGTTATCCTGGTCAGCCTGGTCCAGATGGTAAGCCTGTGAGTACTAAAAACTTAGTCATATATTGTAAATGCATAACTAACAGGAGAAAAAACATGTAATTTTTTCTGATTGAAATCAGAATCTGATTTCTGAATTCAGATATCAGAATCTGATTTCTGAATTCAGATATCAGAACCTGATATCATATTTTCAAATTTAGATGATTTTTTCTCCATTCTTTGAAACTGTGCATGTCACTTAATCGCTATCTGAATGTAACAGTTCTATGAATATGTTAATCATAGTATTTTTGTTTCAAGCTAAAATATTGTAAATATGATAGCATGAGTTAGGCACCGTTGTAAAGCAGAGAATAGGCTATGGGTGCTCCTGTTGGTCTTTGCATCAGTTTTCAACAGTTACCGCCTTCTGACCTTCAGTCTTTACTGCTTAAGAATTTTTCATTAGAAAGCACTTTAGGGCAGCTAAAATCCCGCCTATTTTGTTTTAGGGATTGCTTCTCATGTTTAAGCTTCTTTCATTTAATTTCTTTTTAGACTGCCTCAAGTAGTCCATCAGAATCTGCAGATATGCATATACATTGTTAAAAATACAGATATTTTGCAGTTCTAAACATTATGTATTAAAACATACATCATAAAAATACCTGTATTTTTCTCTTACCCTAGATTGTATTTTTTAAGCTGGCATTCCATTAGTATGGATGATAAAGACTGGAAGAAAGCAAATGAGTAATATATGTCCCTAAAGTAAAAATGACAGATTTGGCAATGGCTCATCTGGTCTTCGTGGCTAACATTTTTTTTGTAATAAATGCAAATAAATATATAAAAATAAGGTTTCAATAAAAAACATATTAGATCTCTGAATCTAATTGGAAGCCTCTAAGATATTGACAGCCAAGCTTCTCTGTTGAGTAAGGTTTTGTTAACGCCTTGCAGTTTTTGTATCCCCAAGGTGGTGGTGTGCATGTGCCTCTGGTGTGTTAAGAGAAGACAGGCCGAAAGCTGGGAGGCTTGACCACTCGTGTTTCTTTTCTAAGAATGTGGACCCTGATGTTGCTTGCTATTCATTAGAAGCTTTGTTATTTATATTAAAAAAAAAAAAAGAAAAAGGAAAAGGTAAAAGACAGGTGGGAGCATTACAAATAATTTGCTTCTGAAAAGAGGGTCATTTCTCTGCTTGGGTACCAAAAGCAGGGAAAGAAAAGTGCATGCACGTAATAGAAATTGTTAATTCATTGTAGCTTTTCATTCTTGATGTGAGGACTAAATTTTATGGTTGAGTCCTTGTAGTGTTATTCTGAAATTTCAATGGTGAAGTAGAAGAAGTGGTAATCATCATGTCTTAAAATCCACAGAAAATACAATTAGGGAGGAGTCCCAAATACAAGTGATAACAAAAATGTAAGAAGATGTCCCAAAACGTTAGAAAATGTAAGTGGAAGAGCGCAGAGAAGACAAAATCATTTATGAAAGGAACATTGCATTATGGACTGGGGAACTAATAGCCTATGGGTTTGGTTGAGACTTAGAAGGGATATTAAGTTATTCTGGGCCATTTAGGTCCACACTAGGCAAACTAGAGAGACTTCACAAAAGGGCAGCAAAGGGCTGGATTGGACCTTTCAACTTCACTCTTTTAGTAATTTTTCTGTCCTGTTGAAAGATTCATGAGGATATTGTAACTAATCATAAGTCTTTCCCAAATCTGTCCTTGCTTATCAATTTTAGTACCTCTAGCATGTTATTTGTACTAAAGAGGCACTACCCACCAGCTTTGATGGATGGCTTCACAAAAACACCTAACGTTCTATTTTTGTTAAGAATTTTTAATACTAGTAATACATTTCATTTTTATGTCAGCTAAAGATGGAAACAATGAGATTGATACTTACTTGGAAGTGTGTATGCTGTAAGGGTAGTAAATATTACCAGTTACAAAGAGAAAGCTCTGTGCTATGCATTATAAAACGTTCACATTTCTCCTATTTTGTTACTTAGTTATATGCTGGCTTTTCCTTAGGGATAGCAACTGGTTCATTTAACTGTGGTGATTCCTTTTGGAAGCAGAATTAGTTTGACAGGAAAAAAATAGGCACTGAAAACAAGAAATGCAATTGTTTCTAAAAATTGAAAATTCCTCAGTTTTAAAATATGGGACTTGGTATATTGAAACCTGGCCATGGTAGCCCTTTTGGCCCAGGAAGGCAGTGGGTACATGAATTTTTCAGTAGTTGCACAAGCGAAGGTCCTCATTTTTCCTGTGATATTAAAGCATTTTTATGCTTTTGCTTTTGTCTTAAACAGCTTTTGATAGCTATTATCTTCAAAGTTTTTTGGAACTAGAAATAGAGAAAACAATCTGAATTGAAATTGTCAGTGCTATAAAATGCTACATTTTGGTTCAGACAATCATGAAAATACAGGTTTTAAAATAGGAATGGGTGGGACCTGAGCTGGGGAAGTATGATCTAATCAGAATAAATTTTCAATTGATTATTGATGGTGCTAAAGCTTCTGAAGAGTGGTCCTGTTCTCCTGTACAAAGACAGGTATACAAACTGTCTCAACCCGGAGTTGCATGAGAGGTGGTGTCCATCGCAGTTTGACCATGCCAACTGCTAGAAGACTCGTTTAGATGTGGTGTTAAGGGATATGGTGTAAGGGAGGACTTTGTAGAGTGGAGCTGATGGTTGGACTCGATGATCCCAAGGGTCTTTTCCAACCTAAATGATTCTATGATTCTATGATTCCAAGTAGACTTGCAGTATGGATAAGCGTAGCAGAGCTGTCTTTAATCCAGCTAACTCTGATAATTTGAAAAATAAAGTGATATTGTGTAAGCTTTAGTGAAGCCAGAATGGACTGGATATTGGTAGGGAACTGTCAGTTTCCATTCTCTCTTTTATGAAAAATAGATTAAGACTTTATTTCTGAAGTGTCCAGTCAGCTGCAACAGTATTGTTTTAGAAACAATTTGTTATGACTTTTTCATACTTTTATTAACAGGTTTCCACTTCAATGCTATATATCTTCCCATAAGCACTGAAATTTGTAACTGTGACTCATGAAGGAGAAATAAATTCGTACTGTAGTCTTTTTGTAACTTTGCAATCTGGCAGTTGCATTTTTTTTTCCCTGCGAGTGAGTCATAATGTGCATAGATGGGCATTCTCTGAACATAAAAAAGGTTAATAAAAGTATATCAGAAAATTAGAAGAGAATCAAAAAGCCCTGCTAAAGGAGAAGTTTTACCATTTTGCTGAATTGTGGTTCATGTTACTTGAAATGCTTACAGTTAAATCCTATAGCTTTATTAACTGACTAATTTTTTTTAAAAAATCAGCTGTAGCGTTTCGCACTTGTTCTTTGTAAGGACATAATTGCAATCCTGTTAGATCATCTGCAGCATTGGCCAGTACATTATTGTTCCTTACAGTGTGAGTGCTTTCCAAGCTAGCTTTTAGCCATGAAACAATGGGAGACCCTTTAGATACACTGTGCAGGAAAACAGATTCCTCTCTCTGTCTTTTTCTTTCTGTTTTACTTATTTATTTGTTAATATGGCTTGCATGTTTTCTGTGCTGTCAGGGATTTTCCTGGTTTGAGATAACATTGCTCATATGAATCTTTTTAGCTGTATCCCCTGAAAACCTCTGAAAAGCAGGCTCTTAATTCAGACAGCACAATAGGCTTACAGGTAATTGTGTAGTCAGCGTTGTTTAATCAAATGGCTTTTGCATGAAAAGCTTTTCCTGGAAAGTCAGTCTTTTCTGTTCCCAAACACATTTTTATGTTCTTCTCTAAAGTTATTCCAGTTTGCCTATCTGGTATTCATTTTCTTGGAACAGTATAACTGGTCAACAAAATGTTTCTTCCTCTGAGAAAGGTTTTAGGCATGCATTTATATTACTGTATGTAACTGATTTTTAAAGTAAAACGTCAAAGAAAATTAGTTTATTGTTTGTGGGCTGGCTAGATTGTTATAATACTTAAAGTTAGTTTTAGTCCAGAAAAATACAAAACAATTCCCATGCATATCTTCCAAATTACCAGAAAATAATTGTTCACCTGGTATTACCCAGTAAAATTGTTTGCTGTACTATTTAGGGAAGTGAACATAAACATGACTAATTTTCAGTTGTTCTTTAATTGTTTTTTTTTAAATAGTCTTGTTTATAGGTTCTTTGTTTTTTCCCTTTAATTGCCACCTCTGTTTATTTTCCATACTCCGGTACATACAGAAAAGATCAATTGAAGTAACTGGAGAAAAGCCAAAAGTGAGAAGCATAATAAGTAATGAAAAGACATTTTTTTCAATCAAAAATATCATTCGGGACCTGAAATGATTAAATCTCCTTGTCAGGAGAAATAGCACTGGTAAATAAGCACAAGGGTAAAAATAGTATTTGAATCTCAACTGGAACTCATTTTAATGGACATTATTCATCAGAAAGATGCAGCTGGAGCAGCTGTTGGCCCTGAGAATGCTCAGCAGCCTGACTGTGCGGTCACAAAACCATTTTTTATTCCAAAGGATACTTTACGCGTACTGGGGAAAAACTCAAGTTAAGGGGAAAAATAAATGAAGAGAGTCTATGCTGTGGTTAATAGAGGTGTTAGGTTATCGGTCTGCTGAAAGAAATAAAAAAATAGACTTATTTGTCAATTTTGAACTTTCAACCATGCAGCTGGTAAATCTGGACAATTTTCCTGTATTCCATCTAGTTTCATTCATGCAAGTTTGGAACCGTTTGCCTACTGTGTCCACAAAGAATAAGCAGTTTAAAAATAATCTGATGAGACTGACTTTACTGATACACCCAGATATGGAGTTCATAAGGTATCAAAAACCTCACATAATAAGTAATTTCTGATCACTACAATATTTTTTAAAAAAAACTACAGAACATTATTACAGCTGTACTACCTAGAGTTTGATAATGTCTGGTGACCAGCTGAGGGATGAACTTAGTATAATGGCAACGGCCAGCTATTTCAACAGTACTTTCGGAATAAAAATGGGTAATAGTTTCATGTATACATAGGATTACCTGTGCTATTGGGTGGTTTTCATGGGGATTTAAGTTGATACAAACTCTGCAGCTACTTTTCTCAGGAAACCTCCACAGACATAGTTGATAATTCAGCTGTAAAATGCTGCTCTCAATTCCAGAAAAATACATATTCCTCAATAACACTGAGTTACAAAGATGATCAAGGGACTGGAGCACCTCTCTCATGAGGAAAGGCTGAGAGACCTGGGTCTGTTTAGCCTGGAGAAGGGAAGACTGAGAGGGGATCTCATCAATGCTTATCAATATCTAAAGTGTGGGTGTCAAGAGGATGGGTCCAGACTCTTCTCAGTGGTGGCCAGTGACAGGACAAGGGGCAACGGGCACAAACTGGAACACAGGAAATTCCATCTCAACATGAGGAAAAACGTTTTTACTTTGAGGGTGGCAGAGCACTGGAACAGGCTGCCCAGAGAGGTGGTGGAGTCTCCAACTCTGGAGATCTCAAAACCCGCCTGGACACCATCCTGTGCAACCTGCTCTAGGTGATCCTGCTTTGGCAGGGGGGTTGGACTAGATGATTTCTGAAGGTCCCTTCCAACCATTCTGTGATTCTGTGAACACTGTGACCTTGTTATTCTCAGAGGAAATATCTTTGCTCCATTCTGATTAAGACAGTCATGTAATGGCTTCACTGAGACCAACTGCTTTGAAATCAGGGTGATGCCTGATGCTGACTTGTGTTGCTTACAGCTACATATTTCAGACAAAAGACCATATGACTGTCTTCAGCAGTGGCCAAGGACAGATGATAAGGATGAACATCAAACAGCGAGCGGCAAGTTATACTCCCTTGGTACATCATCCTATCTCCCAGAAGTCTGAAGCTCGGGAACTTTTTAAGCTGGATTTATGACCTTTTATTTAGTAATCTTGATGTATTTTTTTTTCCTTTGTGATATTTGAGCCCCGAACATCATGCTCAGGTAAAATATAGCAGCTCTGAGCTGTGAAAGCCTTGGCAGCTGACAGAATGGCCAATGGAAGGAAGTGTAATCAAATGGAGAAAGAATTAAACAGGCCAAAACAAACCAAAGCAAAAAAAGGCAACAGAAAAGGCAACGAAAACTCTTTTCTGTACTTCTCCCATAATAATATTCATGTGATTACAATTCTTTGATCAGGAGTCACCCCCAAATTTATGTTGGAGGGTAAAAGCTGCATTTAGTTACATTTAAATGTAGTAAAACCCCCTACTTTTAGTTATTAGATCACAGCATTTGTGATCTAATGCTGGTTCCGCCCTTCATTTCCATGTTTTGGTATGTGTAGACAGAGGGGCTTCACTGCAGAGACAGTTCAGGTAGCCTGCAGAAGCAGGTGACATGAGAAGTCCTTCTACAGGGCCTTGCTATTTAAAAGAGGGAGGAGAGAGATGACACTTCTTCTGACCTCCTGAGTTACCACTGCTTAAGAAAGTTCCAGAGAAAGGAGTAAGGCACAGGCTCCAGACAGACCTGGAAAGGACCACCTGACTGATCCACATGTCCAAAGGGGCAGGAAAAAGAGAAGCAGTAGGCAGATGAGTACAGGCATAGAGAAGGTTGTTTGGAGGGTGGGATGGGAAAAAAGCTCCTTGAGAAAAGGAGGAGGAAGGACCTGAGGCAAAAACATTAGATGATAAACAACTTCTTAAAGGCTAAAACACTTAATTCAAGTACCTCAAGTACTTTCTAACATTTCTGTAGGCTCGCAGGATTTTAGTAACTGATATTACCAGTGAAGGAGAAGGTCATAGCATGGCTGCAAATTTGAGCGTAGGCGTGGATACATGTCTGAATAGCTATAGATATTTCTGTCCTTTAAGGTGTAATGTATTTTATGAGAAGAATTTGAAAACTTCTCTTCCAATGCTTTAGATAATTGTGCTTTAATTGTACTAAAGATTTTCCACAGGAGACTTCCACAAAGAGCAGACCTCTCTGTCAGGATGTTTTCCTAACACCAAGTTAAATTTCTCTTTCGTAGTTGAATTCCATTATGCTTAGTTACATCACCCTAAATAGTTCTATTTACTTAGTGTTTACAGTCCTTAAATATCTTTAGACCATTACTGTTGATCCTTGGTTATTTGCTAGCCAAATTGAGCTTGTTTACTTCTCCCTTGTCTTTCCCGAGTAGTCCTGTTGTCACGCCTTTGTCATTTATGTTGTTCAGTGACTCGAAAAGCTTTTCAGTTAGGAAGTGTGCAGTGCAGTTGTCATTGCCTTATCAGTACGTCCTCTGTTTTTATTTTATATTTGTCTGATGTGATACACATATGAAAGCTGTCTGAACTTTTGTCCCTCAGGCACACAAGTGCATTGAAGATATACTTCTGAGGTTTACTCTGCTCTTGCACCTAAAAGTTCTTTGGAATTTGTACTTGTTATATGTCTTTCTTGCTCAATTTTTTCCCTCACTCATTTTTCCAGCAAACCTCTTAATTCGCTGACGATGACGGTATTGCTAATTTGTCTGTGTCCTTTATGTAAGTTCTTTGGCCTAAGAAGTCCATTCAACTTTTTCCTTAGAATTGTATGTTATTGCCATTTTCTTTAAATTACAGAGTTAATTTTATCTGTGATTTTTTTTTTTAAAATACCCAGCCATCTGGTACAAAACTAAGCATCTCAGTATCTTGCTGGTTATCACTTTGCCCTTACAGATTTTCAGGCACTAGAAATTTATCAGTAGTGTTCTCACCCATAACAAATTGAGAGGGAGTTTTTCTATGATCCTGATTTCAGTTGCACTGATGTAAAATAATGAATAAGAATATAAATGAAGTGCTGTGCAGTAGTGCTCATTGACAACACTGGTGAAACAGTGTAGGTGAGGTACAGTTTAAGACACCTACATTTAGTGTTTACAGGTGTACAGTGACACTAGGTGTCTAAATTCCCATATTAGTCAGAAGATATTTAACTACTATACCCCAAGAGGTATGGGAATCTTACCCTGTAAGGTATTTTGTGTTGCCCCTGCTGCTGCTTCAAAAGGATGAATGTCTCCCAAATATTTTGTGCCACTATTTTCTAACACTGGGTGGGTGTCTAGGGAATCTCAAAAGGCAGGAGCTGCTTATGTTTAGGCAACTGGATTCAAAACTGAGTATCAAATTCAGGGTTAGCGGTAATACTTTTCACACCATCTATTTGTCTTCTGAAAAGCTCATGAGAGAAGACCAAGTGCAAATAAAAAGAATTTTTTTTGGTGGCAAATTTAGTGCTTTCACCTTATTTGGAAGTGAACTTTCAGCCCTGAACTCGTCTGTGTCGGTTGAAAAGGGGATTTTCACTTCTGTCCCCTTTACATAAATTGTCAGCTACGGCACAGCTGTTCTTGGAGCATATGTATGTGTGTCACATACATACTCCTATTGAGGGCTTTGAGGTTAGGGAAAGAGGACTTGAGCTGATTTTAGTGCAAAAAAAATTGTAGGCATTAATATACAGATTGATGATCCATACTGCAAAAGAAGTAGCGATAAAAAGACATGCTCAGTTTTTTATGAAAGGTGGTTTTCATAATTTATAGAAGGTGGTTTTAACTCATCCAAACAATTGCTACGTTATTTGTACCAGACAGTGATTCTCATTTTTGTGACTTTCTGTGAATTTCCTTTTGAATCTTCTCAGTTCCGGCTTTCCATTAAACAAACACACTGACAATGTGTTTGATTTGCTCTGAAATCACATTACAAGATCTAGCTCTGAGCTAAATATGCAGTTTTGTAAGCTGAAAACTCTGCCATCCTCCATTCATCTCGTGAATTTTGAAATTCAGTTCAGACAGGAAATTGTCCTCCCCTGCTTCTTCCCCTACTCAGAAGGAGAAGGAAGGGAAATTGCATTTCAGAGATCTAAAATGTGAAATAAAGTTTTATTTATATAGAATTATATCCTACAGGAAGTCATACAAACTTTTTGCTTTTTTTGGAGAAGAAATAAAACGATAAACTTTTAAAAGCAGTTTTTGGCTTGGTGAATTGTTTCAGCTACCCGGGAGGCTTATAAGCAATCTGGGAATGCTACACCATTTACCGTTAAAGCTGATTTTGCTAGAACTGCCTTGAGCACTAAAAGCTTGATAAAGGATCCATGTATGACAGAGACCTAGAATTCTGTTTACTTCTGTACTAAACATTACCAGCTGGCTCATCGGGCATTTGCTCAAATGTCTTTTGGGAAGAGGGCATAGCAAGTACTCTCTTGTATCTAACCCAGCAAATAATTTTAGCTCTGTTTATTATTCTCAGGAAACTCTGACTGATTTAAAGAAGAAATCAGATGTTGCCTTCCTTGTGTTGAAAAGGTTCTGTTCTCCTTTTTACCAGTGTGGAAGTCCCCCCATTAAATTTTGCACTAAGTTTTTAAGACTGAAACTAATTTAGAAATAGGATTATTAGTTCTTTCAGTTCAGATCCAGATCAAATTCTGGGTATTTGAAATTAGGTAGACCGTGTTATGGGATTTATCAAATTCAGTTGGAGCAGCCTGTTAAAAGGTCTGAGCCAAGTAGCCTCAGAGTTTTATAGGACAATTTCTGTTCTTGTTTTTTATGTTTTCTCAAAAAAACCCTCTTTGTAACTCATTTTGTCCGTTGGAATGACCTGTTTTTAGCGGAGCTAGGTAAAATTCCTGTTCTTCAGTTACTGTCCTCTGTTAAAGGATTCTTCTAAAACAGTTGTTAATTCTGCATAAAAACTGTCTGTCTTTGCTGTACTCATTGAATCCAATCTACCAGAACACCTCAGGCATGTATTTTGGGTTCTGTAAGTGTTCTCTTGTTCTGCCAATGTTGACTTCTAGTAATGCGTTCCTGAAATTCTCTTTTCAACTCATGAATTATTTAGTATTCCTTTTCGTAGTCCCAGTCATTCAAATTATTTTTTTTGCTTGCATAGCCTGTTACATACCTTCAAGTTCATACCTAAGTGCTTAGTATTGAGAATGGAATTTTTGTTATTTAAGAGAGATTATAAAACTAGCTGCATAATGTATTAGAACATGCCTTGTTTGTTAAAGCTTACTCCTGTAACTGGAAATAAGCCTTTAAAAGCCCTGGCATTTTTCAGCTATTTTTCTTGAGAGAGAGAAACAAAAAAGTGTGTACGTATGTGGGTTAGTTTGCTTTTTTTTTTTTTCCAGTGGGGAATAAGACAATATGTTTGTTACATTCACATGTAACAATTCTAAAATAATGGATTTTAGCATAAAGTCTGGAGGCTACAAACTTCAGATGCGGAGACTACCATTTCTGAAAACTGAAATCTAAATCTCAAATGTGTGATTGTGATAGCAGTTACTGAAATTTTTGACCTAAAATGACAGGGTTGTGACAACAGTTCTCTGGTAACCAGGAGTACTGTTTTTTCCTTAAAAAGGTGTTTGGAAATTTGTAAAAATAACTTAACGAAAAGTCACAACTTTTGGTTTCTTTTGCTTAGGGATATCAAGGATCAGCAGGAACTCCAGGTATCCCAGGAACTCCAGGGATTCAAGTAAGTTTCTGTTTCATTCATTGAGAGCTGAGGTGTGGGGAATGAAAAGGGCTCAAGGGATAGCATCAAGTCAGTGGCCATCCTAGGGTGAATCGCTTTGGAACTAACATGGCTTCCGGGTTTGTACGTAGGCTGACAATTAGACTGCAAATCTAATCATTGCTAGGTAAGGCCTGCAGGAGCAGGACTCAGCTGGGGCTTAGACATTTTCATCCTGATCTGGTAGCCAAACAGTAGAGCTCCTTCCTTTTTTCTGTGAATCAGTAACAGTGATCTGAAGCATTGCCATGGTGATTACCCACAGTTGGTTTCAGATAAGCCCAGATGGATGGAGGAGAATTCTTTCTTCATTGTATTAATTTAGCAGCCCTTACTTGGACTGGTTGGAAACCAGTGCTTTTTTACTTGTGGCATGATCCAGTCTGGCTGGAGAGTTGAGGATTTACTAATTTGTTGAATTAAATATCTGAGAGCATGCTGGGGCCAAGAGCAAGCCTGCCGCCTGGCATATGTGAAGGCTGTCTGATGGACATTTGAAAGGAAGGGGACATCTCTGGACTAGTACAGGCTGTGCGAAGCCCTTTTTTCCTGGGGTGGTCCTTGGTTAGAGCAAAGAATTCTTTTGGTGTTCCCCAGTCGTGGGTTATGATAATGTGCCATATTCATACACGCTGGGTACATTTGTGCTTAGTTCTGCTTTTGTCTCCAGTTAATGAAATGTTGTGATCAGCCAGCTGACACATCACTCCCCAGGTCATGTTGTATTACATTTCTGTGTCTCATTCTGTATCAGATTGTATTACTATTTGAGCTGGTTTTCATTTTTTCTCTCTTAGGGACCACGTGGCTTACCAGGTATCAAGGGAGAGCCGGGGAAAGATGGTGCTAAGGTAAAAATAATAATAAAAAAAGAGTAATAGATAAAAAGATTTTACTCTTACCATTTATTATTTCTGGTTGTACAGTTAATAGTATTGGTATTTTCACGTGAGGCTTCTGTGAGAATTGTTTACTAAAAAGGTAATAAGGAATAAGAATCCTAAATTTAGAACGTTACTCCAATTCTGAATCTGGTCTGCTTTATTTAATAAAGTTTATATAGGCTTTAGCACTGCCAGTAACACCTTTATTGCACTTAATAATTTATATTTAGAAAGCATATCTAAATATGGGTACCTGGAGGTATGATAAAGACAATTGTCAGAACAGTTTCATTCTATCTCTTTTCACCCTTTTTCTCTTTAAGTGAGCATCCAGATGAGCTAGGTAGGAATTTTTGGATGGCACTTTTTATCAGAAAACACTGACTAATTGAAACCAAAGCTTTTTGTGGAAAAATTGTAGCTGAGGTGTAGCCAGTAGCTTGGGGCTGCAGGCAGATGTGGAAGCTTATATATAACTCCTTTCTGGTAATCAGGATAAACTTGAATCTGGATCTCCTGTATACACAGTGAATAAACTAGCCATTGGCTGTTGGCAAGTCTCATTGATATGTAAATATCTGTGTCCACCCTTCTCTCACACTTTTGTCCTTTGTTTAGAAAAGTTCTAAGTTCATTGTGATAAAAACGTATTTTATTTTTGGCTTATTTAAAACTTCAAAGCCTTTTTTATAAAACAAACATTTGTTTTCCAAGCAGATTTTACTGTAGAATTTCCTTCTTCTAAAGTTCCCAATATTAAAAGCAGGTCCTTAAATTCATCACTGTTCAGCAGAATTCTCAAATGCATGATTAGAGCTGGAAAATGTGTTTATGTGTTCTGTGCTTTAGGCACCTTAGTCTAATTGATCTCAGATGTTAATCTAACTGATCAGTCAGTATTGGTCCATGTGCAGAAACTAAGATACTGATGATGAAAACCTCTATTCTCCTGGCAGGGCAGGTTTGTGACAGATAGATAGAATATTTCCTAATGCTCAGTCCAGCCTTGTTTAAAATGTGCCAAGAAATAGGGCTTCCACCACGGTTTTAGAAAACTTCTTCCATTGTAAAATATGTCTTGCCATTAGAATTTTTTTCCTGATGAATCAGCCCAAATTTTCATCTCTTAATTTCATCCCATTACTTGTAAGGTTTCTGTAGCAACTAATTTAAAACTATTTCCATTGCCAAGTGTTTTAGTTTATCCAATAACTGAATCACCACTCTGAGCAGAAATCGAAGCTCCATTCTTTTTCATTAAGAAGCAATGGATGCATGAAGTGTTTATTTCATAAGCTTTGCTGATTTTTTCAACTCCATTCCACTGTCTGTTTTCAATACTTATTTGTTGAGAGATATTTTGATAGCGTTAGCCCACAAGCTATCATTCCTGTGGTCATGTTCCTCTCTTCTGTGAATATGTGACAGACCTTTTCAAATCTGATTAGACACGATGGTTTTGATAAATACCCCTGAGACGTGTTTTCTTTTTCCCTTTGTTTTAGAACTTGAAATATTACATAAAATAACTTTCTGAGCATAATTTACTATTCCTCCTTTATGACTGAAATATATTAAACAAATTGAAATATATTGCTTAATATAAATTTAGATATTAACAGAGGGAAAATTTTGTGATTGACCAAAAATGATTTGGTGATTGGCTCTTTGTTCTGAGTGAAGTAGATCCTGTCTACTGAAACAAGTAACTCAGCTTGTTTTTATTGTTTCAAGTCAGGTAGTGCCAAGTTATAATTTAGCTTTTTGTTGTCATTTCCCAAGGGAGCTTGCAGGCAAATTGTCAGATAAATATCTTCAGTACCAATAGCAAAAATTTTGGGATTCCTGCTATCTGACATCTATGAGGACAATAAAAAGAACTGATGTTAGATTTAGGGAATTTTCTTATTCTTTTGGAATTAGGAATGGATGGTAGAATTATCACAGAGATTTTCAAAGCTCTTTTCAAAGCTTTTTCCTCTTGTCAAAGCTAAATTGCTACTTTTGAACCTCTGTAAGCCTTATTGAGAGATTACAGTAAAATTTATTCTAAAAAATTTAGTGACTTTTTTATGTATTTGGTCTTGTTTAAAGATCAACAAACTCTCATCAGTCAGCATACCGATGTTATGTAGTTGATATGGCAAGATATGATGTCTTTCCACTATTTGTTGATCATTGAGAATATGAATGTTATTATAGCCTGTTACTATTACTCTTATACATATAAGAATTTAAAATGTTTGGTCTTTTAGGGTGACCGTGGGCTACCTGGTTTTCCTGGATTACATGGGATGCCAGCACCAAAGGTTGAAATTAAATATTTCTCATTACAATAGTCATGAGTTTCAGCTTGATCTATAGTTTAATTTAAAGGAAAAATAAGTTTATATAAAATATAATGTCAGTGCAATTGATGAACTACATAAAATGAATAGATATGATGCTGAAATTGAAGGAAGATACATGACATGGAACTTCACTACATACATATCAAGCAATGGGAACCGCCTGTTTTTTTTCATTTTTGTTCTGTTCTGTGGGATTCTATATTAATTACTTTGAACTTTGAGTTTACTACTACTTAGAACCTTCTTCATCACAAATAATGTGTCCAAAAAGAAAAGAAATTATAGAATTTTCTTGAAATCGTTCCAGTTGAGCAACAGCATTTTGAAGGGTAGTTCTGGTCTAACCCAATGAGTTTATTTCACGTGTATGTTCCCCAAAACATCATCAACCGTGTGTTTTGCTCTTCTGTGTTAATACTCAACTGAATTTACTTAGTTTTTCCAAATTTTATTTTAAACTTTTCAAATAAGGTCTTCAGAAGAATGCAGCACTTTTCGAAGAGCTGAATTTTCACTTATGTATCTCCCTGTGTTGAAGCAACCAGAAACTCAAAGTGCCTTCCATTGAAAATAGAAGCATTAAGCCAGCAGTGTTGGACATTCTGAGCTTCTCCCCTAAGAGAGCTTGGAAAAGTCAAGATTTTCATTTACTGTCTTGAGCATGTTTTTTTATATCAGATGGAGCTTTTTGCCTGCTTCATTTTATGCCTGCTATACATTCATACTTTGTGTATATATATATCTCTCTCTATATATAACTACTTCTATTTTAAAAATTAACTTATTCACATACATTTTGTCTAGGGAGAAAGGGGTCCTAAAGGAGATCAAGGAGTGCCAGGAATATATGGAAAAAAGGCAAGTAAATTTATAATTATAAAATAAAGCAAAATATTATTAGTATCTGTGGTGGGATGACCTTGGCTGGCTGCCTGCCCCCAGCCACTCTCTCATTCCCCTTCCTCAACAGAACAGGTGGAGAAAATAAGATGGAAAAGCTTGTGGCACCTTATCTGGACCTTATCTGTCCAGATAAGGACAGGAAGATCACCTACCAATTACTGTCATGGGAAAAACAGACTTGACTTTGGGACTGCCGACTGAAATAGGTTTGGATAGTGAGAAGCAAAGACAAAAACTAAACCACCTTCCCCTCACCCTGCTTTTTCCCAGGCTCAACTTCATTCCTTCGTGGATGGGGAATGGGGAGCAGGGTGGGTGGTCAGTCCATAACAGTTCCTCTCTACTCTCCTTCCTCCTCACACTTCTCCCTTGCTCCAGCATGGGTCCTTCCCACGAGCTGCAGTCCCTCAGGATAACCTGCTCCTGCATGGGGTCTCCATGGGCTGCAGCTTCGCTACCACAGCTCCACCATGGTCCTCTCCACAGGCTGCAGGAAAATCTTTGCTCTGGTGCCTGGAGCACCACCTCCCCTCCTTCTTCACTGACCTTGGTGTCTGCAGAGTTGTTTCTCTCTCTTTTTCCCTCACTCCTTACTTCGCCTGTGTCATTGAGGTGCTGAAGCGTGTTCAGAGGAGGGCAGCAAAGCTGGTGAGGCATCTGGAGAACAAGTTTATGAGGAGCAGCTGAGGGAACTGGGGTTGTTTTGCCTGGAGAAAAGGAGGCTGAGGGGAGACCTTATCGCTCTCTACAACTACCTGAAAGAAGGTAGAAGAGGTCTCTTCTCCCAAGTAACAAGCGATAGACAAGAAGAAATGGGCTCAAGTTGCACCAGGTGAAGTTTAGATTGGATATTAGGAAAAATTTCTTCACCAAAAGAGTTATCCAACATTGGAATGGGCTGCCCAGGGAAGTGGTGGAATCACCATCCTTGGAGGTATTTAAAAGATGGGTAGACATGGTGCTGAGGGACGTGGTTTAGTGGTGGTTTTGGCATTATTAGGTTGATGGTTGGACTAGATGATCTTGAAAGGTCCCTTCCAACCTAGATGATTCTATGATTCTATGTGTTTGCCCTTCCTTAAATATATTTTCCCCTGATGTGCCCCTACTGTGGCTGGGGGGCTCAGCCGTGCCCTACGGTGGGTTGGTCGGAGCTGGCTGGAACCGGCTGGAACTGGCTGTGTCCAGCTTGGGGCAGCCCCGGCCTCTCCTCACAGAGGCCGCCCCGCAGCCGCCCCTGCCAGCACCTGGGCACCTGCACCCCATACAGTATCATATTATATTTTTATTATAGGTGTATTCACAGAGAATTTAATTAAATATATTTTTTGCAAATATGTCTATGCCTTTAATATAGGGTATATGAAATAATTATATTGCAAAGAAGTCTGTGCTTTTTAATACGTAGTAATGTACATATACATATAACCAAACGGCAGAGTATTTATTGGTCCAGAGTTTTAAGCAATTCGAAAGTGGGTCTGTGCTCACATTTCTATAGTTTAGAGCATATTTAGGTTTCTGTAACAGGGTAGTTAACTGACCACTGTGTGTGTTAAGAAAGAAACAGATCTGCCATACATTTTCAAAAAAAGAAATAACATATATGAATTATAGGCTAAATGTACTGAATTTGCAACGTAAACATTGAGCACTACTTACTTTTTGTTTGCTGTGTTTCTCAGGGTTCAAAAGGAGAGAAAGGTGATACGGGGTTTCCAGGAATGCCTGGGCGATCTGTAAGTTTTGTGAAGACAATTTGCCTTTAACTTTTGCTTGTTAATTCACTTACTGATGACTGTTAACTGTTGCCACAGGGAGATCCTGGCAGAAGCGGGAAAGATGGATTACCAGGAAGTCCTGGTTTCAAGGTATGTACAAATGTATATTCATGTCTTGCCAAAGCCTTCAATAGCATTGCTCTTGGTCTAAATCTACTCAGTTTATTCTGTGGAGAGTTACTGGAAGTTAAAATAATGTGTGTTACTCAGAAATGCCAAAGTTTACTGCAGTCAGTGGGCAGACTTCATTGATTTCAGTTGGTTTGTGAGTAGGGGCAAAGCTTTTATCAAGAGTGTATTAGTGATCATCAGACATTGTTTATCCTTTGTCTCCCTTATCCTATTTGTGTTTCTCTAACTCAGTGAACCTGTTAATGAAATTTATATACAAGTATACACTGCAGAACATACCTGTTGTGTACAGGTAAGAGGGAAGTAATCTAATTACTATTATTAACTGCCAACAAGGTGGATCCAGCAGGATCCCAGGTTCACTCAGGCTGGAGCACACTTTGGGGCATCTTCTGGACCACCTTCCTGCTCACAAATGGGACAGCACTGAATCCATACTGCTCAGCTGGGTCTTGATAACCTCCAAGGATGGAGACTGCACAACTGGGCAGCTTGTTCCATCCTTTACTGTCTTCATGGTGGAAAAAAATGTCTATGTGTTGACAGCTGAATCAAGCTCTTAGTAAATATAGTAAATGAAGCCTCCAAAGTAATTCAGCTGCTGACTGTTAACTGCTATAACTTCTGCGAGATCACTCATAAGTTTGCAGTCCTATTTGCTGTTTATGGGTACCCCACATGACCTGGAAGTGCCATTGCAGAAGGGCACAGGTCTCCTGTACACCTACAGTACCTGCCAGCCCTGGAGGTGGGTTGCCTTGCCCAAGTGGAAGCCTTGGCTGCCCTAGAGTACCTCAGATAGCACCAGGCATTTGGGATTTGGTAACTGAATCAAGCCTCTGTTCACTGCAATGGGATCTTAGACCCCTAATGTATCTCTAGACAACTTCAGGTAAAAAAAACACACGTAAGGCGTCTTAATTTGAAGTTAGAGGGGGGAGTTATCACTTACACACAACACTACAGCACTGTTACTCTAAAAATTGCCCAACTTCAATGTATAACTAAGCATCCTGCAATGCAAAAATTTATTAGGAGAACACATCTAAAATAACAGCCTTTAAAAAGTCTGTATAAAATTTAACTTTTACAGTAGGTCAACTCAATATTTACTATTTAATTGTTCTCTTTGGAAGGCCTAGTGAGACTGTGCTAAAAGGTAATGGAATAACTTTATTTTATGTCAAGTTGGTGTACTGCTTTTTTTAACTGACCTTAAGTTTACACCCTTAAAATACATTAGTAAAAGAAGTTGTAAATCTTAATTATGGAAAAAAGTATTTTCTTATTGCTTAACTTCAGCAACCAACAGCAGATTATTTCTACAATGCTGAAGGACTTTTCCATTATTTGTTACTTGGTTTAGTTTTAAATACTGTGACATTCATTTAATTTTCATCTTCAATCCCATTGATACCTGCTTACAACTTGTCGTTATTCATATGTATCTACAAGAGTATGTATCTCTGACACTTGCAAATATGTCAGGCAAAGACAATTTAACACGCATTCTTAAAACACTCAGCTAAGTTTGTGTCTATGGAGCTGTCTACATTGCAGTTAAAGTGTATGGAGGTCTAACCAGTAATTCCAGTGGAGTCTGGAGAGCAATTCAGCTCAAAGGAGGCAGACTTGTAGGTACCAGTTTAGTTGCCTACATAAAAGCATGCATCTGGTGCATGCATTAGTGTCCAAAGCATCCTAAAGGAGCTGACAAATATGACATAAGTCCTGTGGAAGGCCAGTGCCTCTCTGGAATGGGAGCAGGAACCCAGAAAAGACACCCTTGGGTATCTGAAACAGGACCAAATGTCTATGTGTGGGTAATGAAATTGAGCTATGAAATTGAGATGGCTGGTCAGCTGAATCAAGCCTCCATCAGTTGTCTTGACTAGACTTCTGTTGGCTGTGATAGGAGCTTAGTTACCTACATGAACTGATTTCAAATTAATCCTGCCTTATTTTCAATATGTGTATATATACACACACATATATATATACAGACACAGATACCTCTGCTAAGTTGGTGGAGAAATTCCTTCTCTGGTACTATAGAAAGTAGAAAAAAATAATTAGGTAATAGATTTTTTTCCTCTCTGGTATTTGATAACAAGGACAGGTAATAGTCGCAGCTGGTTAACGTGAAATTTTAACTGTCTCTGGTGGCCCTTTAGAGTGAAGTATTATGTTGATAAAGCATGAATTTGGAGAGTATTTCAATCTGCTTTTATATGTGTAAACAATATACAGATCATTCAGTATACTAGTTGTGTGAACCTGTGTACATTTAAACTGAAAGATGTTTTCTTGACTGTTTGCTTAATTTAATTGTTGTAGTACAAATATATGACATACTCATTAGTTTTTATTCCTCTTATAATATAATAGTTAACAGAAGCCATATTCTTCATTCAAACATTTTGTCAGCTTGACTTCAACATCTGCTTGCCATAAAACATTGCTTCGTTCCGCGTCTGTAATCAAATTCAGAGCAGTAACAAACAGGCTGTCTTTGAAGGAAATTTCTGCTGGAGCTTTCCTGTTTTCTTACAATATTCATACTGGGAAAGAATGTGGAAAAAAAACATGGCTTGAAACCCAGATGCTAGGCATTGTTACTTCAAGTCTAGTTTTTGTAATTTTAGGTTAATTATTAACAGATTATTTTTTATATATGTAGTAATTATTCTTTGCATTTTTAAATGTGCTTTTATTTCTGGAATTATTCTTCAAATTTTCAGAATATTTTTGGTATCATATATATTTTGAATAAGGACATGAAGATTTTATCATGCCTGGTACTGCCCTATTGTGGAGTGCCTTGAAATAGTTTTCAGACTGTTAGTTGTACTAACAATTAGATAATAGCAATTTATTACTGTTTTATGTGCTTCTTCAACCAGTAGTTGCTGTTCTGGTTCAAAAGACGATTGTCTCTATCTCATCTCTTTTTGCAAGCCGTCTGACGGCTGTCTATCGGAGGCAGCATAAGGGAATATCGGATTGACAACACTTCTTGCTGTGTTTCAAACTGTTTTTAAGACTTGTTTTTTTGATGAAGCCTTGATCACGTGTATCGGTTTTACATTTTACTTAATATTAAAAATAATAATTTACTATCTGAAATAATAATTTTTATTATGCAAAGGAAGGTCTTTTTTTTTTTTTTAAAATACTGTATTTAACAGTCTTTTTTATTTTAAAGGGAGAGGTCGGACAGCCTGGATCTCCAGGCCTAGAAGGACATCGGGGGGAGCCTGTAAGTGATTAAATTGCTGATATTATCCTTTTATACGGATTTGTTTGGTTTTGGGTTTGTTTTTTTTTTAGTTAATGGCTGTTATACTTCATGTTTCATCCATATTCATTTGAATTGGTTGATATGTCCGTTTTTCTAAAAGTGCTTTTTTATTTTCTGGTGTTCATATTTAAATATGGATTCAGTAAAAGAAATAAACAAGCCTTTAAAGTCAAAAATGCCTTAAAAGAAAAGATTTTTAACTATATTGCTGTTATATACCAATTTGTATCTATGTTATAAAACTGTCACATTATTGACTTCTTTCCTATTGATAGGATGGTACGGTTAGATACTGGTAGTTACTTACATGAGGAAAGATGCCAGGTCTTTTTAACTCTAATTTCTGCAACAGGGTATGTGTTCTTTCATATACTTGTTAATTGCACTTTTAAAGTTTATTTTTTTCACTCCCCCTCTCCTTTGCCCAGTTTTGTTGGTCTTCTTTTACTTCCTCGCATCGTGTTATACCGTCACATTATCTGTATCTCTGTTCTTCTTGCTTAGCTGGGGAACATGCTGCTGCATTTCTGTTTTGCTTGTTTCCAAAGACATTGTTCCTCCAGTGGTGTTCGAGCAACTCCTCAGGGCAGCTCATTTTTCCTCCTCTTTATATGTGACAGCTAGGTTTTGTCTTCCTTGTTTCCTTGTTTGGTTCTTTAAGGCCACCAGACTTTGCTTGAAGCAGAGGAGCCAAGATATCTGTAGAAATAGCTGAAAGCTTTGAGTGCCGAGAGAGTGCCAGCTGTCTTCAAACCATCAGTAATTCTTCTGTAGGCCAAGAGAAGTAAATGGAACTCAGTTTGTGGAACACCGCCTTCTAGATGAATTACATTCTGAATTACATTTTGAATTGTGATATAAGGAGATACAGATTTATAAATTCAGAAATTTTTGTGGTATTGAATGTAACGACAGGCAGTATGTGTTATATGGTACTGAGTCTGGTAGAGAGTTTTGATAACTAGCAGATGGAAATAAGACTCCCAGCTGACAAATTCTCAAGATCTTTCATTTAAATTTTTTATATATTCACCAAAACCTCATAAAAGACTGTGAGTAGACTGCAAAACACTGGGCAATCATTCCCAAGAGACTTTCTTCCCACGTGGCTGGCTTAAGTGAAGAACACACATAATTCCTTACTTAGTTTTATTTTTTCCTCTTTTTCTGACCCAAATAACTGTGAGATCTATTAACCATTCACAATCTATGATATCTTCAGATATAAGAAAGACTGAAAGTGAATGCTAATTAAAAACCATAAAATACAAGTAAAGAAGTCTTGGTATATTGTTACCTAGTACACCATAACAAATGTGTTGAGATAATAACAAGACTTACGTTATAGTCCCTAGCCTTGTTTTATCTCTTTTCATTTTTAGAAAAAAATGTCAGTTGGTCATTGTGATTTTTTTAAAATTAATCTAAAAAATAGGAAGGAGAAGGTATTTCTGACCTAGGGAAAACTAAGTATTTAATATTTTAACAGCTCTCTTTCTGATCTGATAGCTTTGGTTAAGTCTGATCTATATCTACTAAAGAAATATTTTTTGGTTTAAAATTAATATAAATGCTTCACAATATGACATTTTAAACAGCAATGCAAACTCATCGCTTAAATCTCATACTTTTGCTTTAAAAAGAAATGAAGTGACAGATTAAGACATTAAAATCATTAAGACGTTTCTTAAAATCACCATAAAATAATATAGAGGAAGACATCCAATACATAAACAATTAAAAAAGATTTACACAATCCCAGCAGGGCAAGCCAGATAGTGCTATATGCTTCATTTATAATCAGTGGAGGTTCTTCTGAAGTGCAGAGTCTACATGCTGACCAGGAAATTGCCTCGAGGTAACCAGTTGGAAATTTAAGACACCTAGTCATACCTGCTTGCTTACCTCTATTGCTGGTGTAGCACCAGACTGCACGTGCAAACGTGGTCCTCCCATCTATTTAGACGTGCAGCAAGTTTGTGGTAAAAGTGTGTGCTTGGGCTGTGCAAGATGAAAGCTATCCTCAGCCATGGGATATGGGGGCTCCCCAATTCAAGTAGAGGGTATTTGGCTTTCATCTGGTGGAAAGAGAGATGGATTGTGGGGGCTGTGAAGGATGTCTTGTGCAACTTACTGCTTCCGTTGTTTCTGTTCTGTTGTTCCTCCAATGTGTATTTGATGTATAACATCTAAGCACTTCCTCTCTGCTCTTCTTCTGTGCAATTCAGTGTGGTCTTCTCTGGTGGGACACCCTAATAGTTAGAGCACTGATAGGAGAGCGAGCGACTGAACTCTGTTGTGCTCTACCTGTGAGACCTAAATAGGATGCCTAAGCTCAAGACAGGCCTTGGATGATACTGTTGAAGGTGTATGACTCCATATCATTGACCAGCCAGATGCAACTGTGGCCCTGGGATGGCTCAGCAGGTTGCGTGGATACTCCACCCACACAAACATACACGCAAACAGTCTTTATTTCTTCCATTCAGCCACATTAGTGTTAGACATGGCCTAATTTGTTAAGTTGGTCTTTTTAAAAATAGCCGTCTTATGATCCCTCTTGCTTTAGCAAATAAAAAGAGCATGGTTGTGAAATGAATGCATTTGAGACAACATCTAAGAGGCAGCTGTCTAGGATGGGGAACACAGTTGAACTGAACTCCCATTGCCTCTAGCCTCTGAGAGGTGTGGTTATTTTCTGGACAACACGCTTTCTGGTATTTTATTACTCTTATTAATCCCCAAATTTATGAACAGGAAAAAGTAGGTTGTAAAGCTAAGTAAATAATTCCAAGTGATGTGGTTGTTTTCCATCAATAGTGCTATTTGGAACTTAAGTTAGCCAGACCATCTCAGTCCTACCCGTTCTGTGTAAGAATAACATCTGACAGTGTGGACAGAATAATTTAGATAGCATTTAGTAAAGCTAGTAATCATCAAGCTCATTTTACTGATGACAAAAATAGGCTATGCTGTCACTTGAGTAGTTTAATGGCTAGTCATCTATCTTACTGATGACAGGCTGTTTTAGTAAATACGTTTTTTTGAGGGGCCAACTGTCTAAAGGGTAGAATAAATCAAGATTTATTTGAGCTTAATTTCAGACTGGCTGTCCTTTTTAACATAGGTAGAGTTTGGTTTCAGTGGAAGCTGTGTTAGACTTCTGCTTGTGTTTACAGTCATGCAGATGGGAACTCTGGAGTGAGTGCTTCTGGGTGAAGCTGGCCTCTTCTAGGCCTAGCATATGCTGTCCTGCCACAAGTAATATGTCTGAACATTTGCAACTGCTCATGTTTACTCTCCAGAAATCATATTTTTCAGAAATACAGCTGCAAACACTTAAAATGGTAGAGTTTGCCCTTAATATTTAGGTCACATCACAAGACCTCAGATGTGGCCTCATTTGTGCCAGCAGTAGCAGCATAACATGGGTTTCGGCTTCTGACCCGACTCCCGCTGTTAGACTTATTCTTCTGGTTTGTCTGTTGATCTCTTATAACTGTATCAGGAATGCCAGATCAATGCATTCTCTGAAAAATATGTGTTTTATGCTAGGGTATGGTAGCAGAATTCTTTTTGAAATATGTTCAGATACACTAAGGATATAGAAATCTCCAACAGAAGTTGCTGTATTTTTCTTCATAGAGCAGAAATCTCTAAAATACAACATAGAAACTGGTATACCCAGGTAGCCTGTATATTTGGAAAGCAAACCTAAAGTTAATGTAATTCTACTGCATCTATAGTCGTGCTGAGATTAATGGAAACAGGAACCAAGGAAAGAAAATTCCTGACTTAGTTATATGGTAGTATGCAGAAAAAAATATTTTTGTGTGTTTTTTTTCTTCTTTGTGCCATGTGATATTCCTCCCCCTCCCTTATTACACACTTTTCCAGATCTCTTCCCTACAAACAAATTGGATTTACTGGGACCCTTAGAGGGCAACACCTTGAGGCAAGATGGCTTGTTAAATAGTCTTGTGTGCAGTGTTGCCTCTCTTGTCCTTCTTTGCGTAGGAAACAATGAACGAAACAGACACAAAACACTACTAGCAACTGTGTTACCTGTATACTGACAGTGTTTCTTAGGGATCCTGTTGGAACAAATGCCTTGCAGCCAATCATAATAATATAGGAAATAATTATATTTACTTATTAAAATGTAAATGTAGCTCATTCTAATGAACTTTCTTCTTCTTCAGTACAGCTTTACACATATCACTGACTGTCATTTCATAAACTAACATATATAAATGAGCCAATATTTTGAGAATGGAGAAAATTCTGAAAAATGATATTTTGCCTATATTTACCTACAGCAACAAAAAGTTGCACCCTTTTATGCCTCTACCCATGTGTACATTCTCATAAGAATCACTGAGGAAAGAAATATTAACACCGTAACCACCATATTTGAGTGAAAAATGTGAAATTAATGAATGGTGTGTAAAGAGAAACATCTTTTATAAGATTATCTAGTATAATTAGATGAGATGTGCAAATTTTAAGGTGTTAAGTCCCCCTTCAAGTCTACATCAGAATCAGAAAGTAATTTTAATATGATTTCTGTACATTTAACTTGGTTAAGTTAGGTAGACCATATGAGAGGGAAAGTAGCCAGTTACCCATGGAATAGGATGGGACTATGAATAATGTAAGACTTGGCAATTGTTTTGAACTATTAATGGAATAAAATGTAAAATTCATAGTCAAAACCTTTGCAATAGACAGTGGAGTGTAAGAGCTATGCGAGTTTATTTAGGAGGAAAGCTACTATTCAGCTTTAATAAAATAGCTCAAATTTTGAGCTTTTAGTGGTCATATTTATCAACTGTATTTGCAGAGTTGTTTCTGGTAACAGCCATATTTGAGAATGCAGCATCATGTGTGAATACTTTGTCAGTCCTATCTTCCTGTTTCACAAATAGAAGGAGCAGCACAGTGTGTTAGCATTGACTGAAACACTAAGTGGAAGTGGAGTTACTTACACCACATGTACGTGTAAATGTGTTTTTCAGTGATCACAATATAGAATCATAGAATTGTTAGGGTTGGAAGGGACCTTAAAGATCATCTAGTTCCAACCCCGCTGCCATGGGCAGGGGCACCTCCCACTAGGCCAGGCTGCTCAGAGCCCCATCCAGCCTGGCCTTAAAAACTTTCAGGGGTGGGGCTTCCACCACCTCTCTGGGCAGCCTGTTCCAGTGTCTCACCACCCTCATGGTGAAGAACGTCTTCCTAACGTCCAGTCTGAATCGACCCATCTCTAGTTTTAATCCATTCCCTCTTTGCTTTGCTTCCCTCTTTGCCAATGCTTTGCTTGATGTGCTTTCTGTGGATGTTATGTTGGTTTGTACCAGTTTTATTTAATAAGATGCCATTTACTCAACACTTAGGTTTTCTGCTTGCATTTATATACTGAGTTATGAAACACTTCAGTTAGAAACAAATCCAAAAACTCTATAGTATATCTATGCAATAGGCCTTGTGAAAAATTTCTTTCTTTCTGAAAGTGTTACTTAGTTTATTTTTTAATGCACCTAGTCTGATTATTGTTGTATTTCTATTTTTAATCTCTCAGCAGATTAAAGCTTAAAAAGCCTGTTGTATTTCCAGTGCGCAAAAGATCATGGTTTGTGTTGATGTAATACTTGTGAAAATGTTTCATAGAGTACTAAATACTCATTCAAGTTTTATATGGCCTTAAAGTAGACACTGCTATAAAATGGCGCTCTCTTTATAAGTTATATATTTAAAAGAAATTATTTCCTGTCGGACTTTAAGAGAAAAGTGATCGGGAGACTCAGCAGAATGGTTGGTGTGAGACTGTCAAAATTCTTAGGTTCAAATCTAATATCCATGCCTTTCCGCTAGTCTGAGATGCCTCAATAATAGCAGTTGAACTCTGGACACTGATGGCCTGCTATTCAAAGGTGTCAGCATTACAGTCATAAAGGAAGTAAGGACTAGTATTTGCTCTGTGAATTATGCTTTGTGGGTCTCAAAAGAATAACTTATTTCTTTGTTGAAAATTCTGACTTTGACCTGTAAATACGTTTATGTGTAAAGGGAAATGTTATTCATATGGGGTGTTTTTTCCTACATAAACAGCTGATACACTAATGCTATAGTAGGCATATGCCATACATCATTATTTCTTTACAAGTAGGCTTGGTTAGTTGAATTAGGGTTTTAGTGATTGTTTCTTTATTTCTTCTAATTTCTGAATTATAGTAGTAGACAGGGTAGAGTCTTTCTGATGACTTTCTGCTTGCTGGAGCTACTATAACAGATGTTGCTAGTCTTGTTCCCACTTGAGGAAGGGGGAGATGACAGCTTTGACAGCACAATACTTTCAATGATCGTTCTTTAATTATACAGTACTTGTTGTAAGCTCAACCACATTTTTTAGACTGAGTGCAGGTTTTCCTGTCAATTACAGCTTTTAGGTCCACTTTAGATGTATATATTTTCAACAGACTTTATTTGCAACCTAGGTTATCTTCTGACTGACAAGTTATTTTAACTAAATTAATTCCATACTGCATTTTCAGCAGAGTTAATTGCTATTAAGAAGATAAATACGAGAATGGTGCTGTAACAAACAGGTAATTAAAGACTTCTGGAACTTCAGGCAGGCAGACTACTCTATTATTCCCAATTGTCAAAAATGATATAAGACATGACAGCATAGTTGCTGATCCAAAATGTATTGAAGTCAGTGGAAAGATTCCCATTGAATTCAGTCTGGACTGGGGCCACAGTAAATGCTGTAATAAACTTGGACCCACTGACCTAGTGCAACTTGGAAAATAATGCCTGCTTTTCTAAGTTGTAAAACTAACAGTCCTTTCCCATCTAATTCTCACTTTCTGTCTGCTCCTCATCAATTCTAATTTTTAAATTTCTGTCTTCACACAGTATGCAATTACATTAATTATATTTGTTTTCTGTAATTATATAGTATCATTTTTATTTTGTCTACAGAGACTTAGGAAAGTATTATTTTTGGATTTTTTTGGTTAGTACCATTTCAAATTTGATAACTTTGGAAAATCAAGTGGAGAAAAGGTGGCATACCTTGATGCTATTTCTTTAAGATTGTTTTATAGATGCTACGTTAAAAAAGACAATTTCTTAAAAGGTGTAAGGAAATATGAAGGGAGCTGTAGTTGTAAGCCTATTAAGGCCATGAATGGCTTGTGCTATAAATAGTTATAAACAGTACTCAGAGTAGTCTGTTTTATGTTTGTATGCTGTAGTGACTATTTTATGGCGATGGTAGCACTTTTCTTACTAATTCATGTACTGATAGAAGTTACATACCAGCATTCCTCCTCCATTGCAGCTGCTTTGTAAACATAGTGATAAAAATACCTCTGACCAGTGTGTTGTACCAATTTAAAATCTCCCTACTGACTTGCTGAGCTGTATTACAATAAACGGATGCTTGTTTGTCCTGGTTTGAGGTAAAACAGAAGCAAGTTTCTGTTCAGTGACTTTACTTTTCAATTAAGCCTCTTCTAACTAACTGAACTCTCTGAAATTAACAGCATATTTTTTCAACAATGTCTGCTTCCAGAATGGTAAGACCTGATTGTTTATAAGTTATACCAAGGAATGGTATGCAGAGAGGCTCTTGCTTATACTTACTGCTATAACAACCAAGGTCAGCTAACTTTGTTATTTGCCCCGTTGGAGGGTCAGAAGCAGAAAAACGTAGAGGGGTTGCACCTGCGGGAAGGAGCAGACAGGACAGGTGACCCAAAACTGACCAGTGGGGTATTCCATCCCATCTGCATCATGCTCGGTGTAAAAGCTGAGGGATCAAATAGTTGGCCCTCTTTCTTTAATGGCCAGCATCCAAGGAGGACTCCTTTCTGTTTGTCTGCCTTTGATCCCGATCTGTGCATTCCTGAATCCAGATCCAGAATCCAGTTCCCGTCCATTGCTGAGTCCAGTCTAGGACTTTCCCAGTGCCTGACGGTGATGTGACTGTTATCCTGGGAGCTCGATATGGTTTTGTATATATTGTGTATATATTTTGTTATTTTCTTTTTATTATTTTATTAATATTCTCAATAAAGTAGTTTAGTTTCTTTTTTAAACTCCTAAGTCTCTTTTCTCTCTCATCCTTCTTTCCCTGAAGGGAGATGCTCTCCCTTCTCTGAAGTGGAGAGAAGTAAAAGAGAGGATCTGTTGTTCGTTTCAGTGGCGAATCTGGCCCAAACCACGACATTGGTGTTTGTTAAAGTGTCTCTTAATAATTTTTTAATCTTGTACAAATTAAAAAAATCTGTTAGAACAGTGTGATTCTGAAAGAATTGTCCTCCACCAAACACTTGAAGGTGCAGCTTTGTTAAAGAGTGCAGTAACTATCTTCTAAGCACAAAATTATTGGTAGTGCTTCTTTATTTGTATTCCATGAGGGATTCCAGTGAATTAGTCCTGTTTATACACAGAACCACAAACTCTTCTGAAGAATGTAATTTCTTCCATGCATTAAAATAATTTTGGATATTTATTGGAAATTTTCATGTACAGACTTTAAACTTGATATTGTACTTACTAGTTATCTGTACTAGAAAGTGCGCTTAAATTCCCAGATGAAGTGCTTTGGCATAAGCTTATACTGTCTGTAGAGTAAGAGCTGTGACACACATTGTTGCACCTGTGTTTTTTCCCCCTGAGGAATGATCATATTCACTTCATACTGCAGCTTCAGCCTTCAGCTGTTGTGTTCTCAGCTTGGCTAAGGTGGAGTCTAGAGATCCAGTATGAAACTAATCAAGTGAATCAACTTGGCAGTATGGATGAATAGACTACACATCAGATATCCCCTCTCACGGTGATATTACTCAAAAATACTAATAAGTGTTCGCCCATTAAAATGTTTGTGCATTTAGGAGATCCTAAAGATCTTCGCATCATTTACAGAGACTTCAATATGCACATGCTTACAAACATCACTACTTTTTTTCTGAGTATCAGAAACTAGATTTTCTTAGTGTTAATATTGCAGTGGGTCTTTCTATAGATATGGTTTATCAGTATTTGAACATTATAGCTATACAATTTGAGTTTTAATGTATTTCTAAGTGGGAAAAAGCTTCTACAGGTACGTCAGTGATAAAAGGAAGACTAGGGAGAATGTGGGACATCAGCGGGAGGAAATGGGAGACCTGGTTACCTGGGATGTGGAGAGAGAAGGCTGAAGCACTCATTGACTTTTTTTGCCTGAGTCTTCACCAGCAAGTGCTCTAGCCACATTGCCCAAGTAGCAGAAGGCAAAGGCAGGGAGTAGGAAAATGAAGAACCACCCACTGTAGATCAGATTCGAGACTGTCTAAAGAACCTGAAGGTGGGACCTGATGGGATAGACCATGGGAGCTGATGAGATGTAGCTGTGGGACCGGAGGGAACTGGCAGATGCAGTTGCTAAGCCACTATCCATCATATTTGAAAAGTTGTGGCAGTCCAGTGAGGTTCCTGCTGCATGGAAAAGGGGAAACCTAACTCCCATTTTTAAAAAGGGAAGAAAGGGAAAAAAGGAAGACCCGGGGAACTACAGGCCAGTCAGTCTCACCTCTGTTCCCGGCAAGATTGTGGAGCTTATGTGTATGCCTAAGTGTTTAATTTAATTTGATCTGATCTAATGCTTTCCAGGCACAATGGGTTAATTAACCCCGCCAAGAAGAGAATAATCTCTAATGATCTTGAAAGTTATATAGTAAAACTGGTATAAAATAGGTATGCCTTAAGTGATTAACAGTCACTTCCTTTTACATGTCATATGTAAAAAGGACTCATTTGCATTCCTTTGGATCCACCTGATGTTGATAATAATGATATTTGGGGCATTCCTGAACTTGTATGCTGATTTCATACATCCAAGGATGGCTTTTCTGAAGTAGGAGGTGCTTAAAGAGAATGTTTGGAGGTGTATGTTGTGTATTGGACTGACGTCTGCTATTTTAGTGCCAGGAAGGTTGGTGTTTATATTTCCAGTAAGTAATGTTTCACATGTGCTGATTGATCTTGAAACAGCAACATCTGTCCATTTTTCTTGCCTGACAGTTTTCTCCTTAACTCCCACAGTTTTCAAGGAACATTTCAAGACATGGTCAAATCATTCAGTAATACAGATAACACATTGGAAATTACATACAAAATGGATTTTGTATGTTCCTCAACAGAAACGTTATGCCTAGGATCAGAAAAATAAATACGTATATACACAATAAAATACTTAGAAATTTGAATGAACTTCTAACAGCTAACAGTACCCAACAGTCTTTTGGGTGACAGTATCATCACGTGATTTTGGCCTGATTTAGTCATACATGCATCACCTTTTGACCAAAATACGATATGACAAAGTATTTGAAATCATTGAAGTAACATTTTTGCAGTTTATTGGAAAGAAAGAGCAAAAAATGAAAATAAGTTCTTTTATAAAGGAGAATATATTTGACAACCAGTGGAGTAAATATCCCATTTGTGGATCGTGGTAGAGGAGTTACAAGTAAGTAAGATGCAGATATTTTTTTCGCTTTGTTTTTAAATATTTTGCAGCAATACAAGCTTTACTATTTGTGTATGTCTATGCTAATTTTCTGCTTTCACACATATTACAGAGGTAGGATATAAAATACCTTATTTTCTAGTATCTTTACTAACAGAATTAAAAATAGGATCAAAAAATATTTTTAGTAAAATAAATGGTCATTTAGACAGTAGATTTTATGCAAAAATACAATGCATAGCACATACCAGTTTAGTTTACCAGATTATAAAAGAGGATGTCATTTTTGCATTGCTTTCATGTGTAATTCACAACAATCATGTTCAAGATTATTACTGAGCAGCTGTGTTCAATCACACAGAACGTGTCATGTAAGTTAAACTACATTAGGTTGCGAAATGCATGAATATGTAATTAATATGTGCCTGTCCTAAGTGGCAAGTCCCTGAACACTGTGCTTTCTGTGTTCTTTCATTTTGTCAGGTATCAGAAGCAAGCTATGGAAAATCAAGATGGATCTGGATTTTTTGGCATTGTTTTAACATATGCTGCAAAATGGAAGTGTTTTGAGTCTTTAAATATTTGTCGGAAAATAAAGTTTTAGCTCTAAGATTATCATATATAGTGAATAAAAGCAGAGTGTGTGTAGGGTTTTTTTCGTCTGTTTATGATGTATAAATGCAAAATTCAGACCAAGTTTTTTAAACTGTGTATTGGCAATTCCATGCAGTCACGGGCAATGCTCTGGGAGCTAATGCTTCACAATGCAATTTCTGCTTGTGTGTGCAGTTTCATATTTCATTTTTAGGCACACACATCATTGATTGTCACTGGTTTGTATCATTGCATTTTCGTATAACAGTAATATAAAGTGTGATTTGCATCTTAGTAGTATGGCTCAAGGACAAATTCCTAGATGTATTCATATGTTGCTCCATAGAGCACAGGGACATGGTGTTTCAGGTTTCTAGGGAAAACACCCTCTTGGTATAATTTGTGTCTCTGTTAATGTTCATGCTAGAGAATAATCCAAAGAGACGTCTGAATGCCTTTAACACATCCCCTAAATATTTCTGTCTTTCCTAATACACTCTGAACATTAGGAATTAGCATTTTGATTTACAGCTAAAGTAAATATCTGCTGGAGTTTCCAGTGGCTCTGGAGACCAAAGAGAAACTTCCCTCAACTGATTACTATACTTAGAAAACAAACATAGGCAGTAGGCTATGAATGAAGAGGACACTCAGTTAGAATGTAGCACCCATAAATATCTATTATTTCAGTTGATTTAATTTTACACATTGCTGTTCTATTCTGTGCTGTCTCAACATGGGGTTGTTCAGTCTGGGGAAAAGAAGGCTCCGAGGAGACCTTCTAGTGGCCTACCAGTATCTTAAGGGGGCCTACAAGAAAGCTGGTGAGGGACTTTTTAGGATGTCGGGTAATGGTAGGACTAGAGGGAATGGATTAAAACTAGAGATGGGTTGATTCAGACTGGACGTTAGGAAGACGTTCTTCACCATGAGGGTGGTGAGGCACTGGAACAGGTTGCCCAGAGAGGTGGTGGAAGCCCCACCCCTGGAAGTTTTTAAGGCCAGGCTGGATGGGGCTCTGAGCAACCTGATCTAGTGGGAGGTGTCCCCGCCCAAGGCAGGGTGGTTGGAACTAGATGATCTTTAAGGTTCCTTCCAACCCTAACTATTCTATGATTCTATGTTTATGGTGAGTTATTTAACCACAAGTAGAAAGAGAATTACTGGAAGGATGTTTCACTTTCCTTCTTCTGATCCAGCTTCAGCAGGGTAGTAACAGAATAGCCAGTTTTCTTGCTAGTTGTCATTCTTCTTCAACCTATGGGACTAGCCAGAGAAAAGATTTGCTGTACCTATGTTCTCAGAAGGTCTGAGTTACAGCCTCCGTGAGAACTGTGGCCAGGGTGGTGATATGAAGAAATCTAGCTAGAACTCCTTTGGGGCTCCAAGTGCTGCATGTGGGCATCTAATCTACAGTCTACTCTGATAATTATCCAGAACAATTTTCATTTCACCTCATATAGTCAAGTAGACATGTTTAGTCCATCTCTGTGTTATGGTTCTTCTCTGATATGAAACTAATATCAGCACAGGATTATTCATCCCACCGTGAAATAACTTATCTCCAATAGAAGGGGGCGTTTTCTTCTGAAGTTGCCTGTTTCTTTTAACTGGCTGAGACAGTTTGGATTTTTAGATTAGTAGAAGTTAATTGAATTGAACCCTTCCAGAAAATGTGGAAGGGAAAAACAAGCAAACAACTTAAAGCAGGACTTTGTTATTTTTGTGTTCACGTGGTAGCTGGGCTGTCAAAGTAACTAGTTTCTTGTCATGCTTCTTCCATGTGTCCTTCATGATCAATAGCATTGCATTATTCTTGTGCAGTAATGCTCAGGGTCATGCCAATTGTTCAAGATAAATTGTCACATACTCTGTAGTGTAGAAACAGGGAAAGATATAGTGAAGTTAAATAAGGGAGATCTGTAGTATTTGTGAGCCTTAAAAATCCTTTCATCAGAGAAACCACGGCAGTATTGCTTATGCTCAATATTCTTGCTATAAAGAAGGTGGTAAAGATGGTTTTATAACTGAGATCAGTTGGTTCACCTCTATTCAGGAAGAAATGGAGACAGACCCTGTACACAAAGAGCTTTAAGCCTGAAATTGAGGAGTGGATACTCAAGTCTCAGGCACTCAAGTAAATACCGAATTTGGGGAAGTTTGGTGCAGCTGGTGTTTTCATTCTGGTAATCTTTATGTATTAAAATTACAGTGAATGGAAAGTCTTGCCTGAATATAGGCTGGCTTCCCATCCATAATGAAACAAAAACTAAACAATCTTTAATAGGAATGAATTTACATCCATTTGTAAGTTTTAATTAATGTTTCTCGTTAGGATTAAAATATTATGGTGGCATAAAACCTCTCCTTCCCAATCTGAAAAACAGTCCCATGCTAAGAATACATACTTTTTCGTTGTAGCACATGTTGTTGTATTGGAAGTCTTCATTATTATGTATGTTATGACCAGCATTTGGGTTTTTTTGTCAGATAGATAGTTTAAAAATATTGTATATTTGTGTTTAGCCATTGTTCTAAAAATATTAAATATCACAAATCAAACAATACTGTGGGCTAATTAAGCACAAGGAACTCAGTGCTTACAGGATCCTGTTCTTAGATCAGTCTTAAAAAAAATTACTTTAGGATTTTGACATATTTTACTCATATGGGACCAATATGGAATAAATTAGTACAGGACCAGCAAAATCAAGGTTATTAGATCCACTAAGACCAAGAATAAAGAAATGTACTAAAGAAATATTAAATGATTTAAGAAACAACCTTTGACTTTTATTGCGCAAATTAATTTTTGCTTTATTAATTAGCTTTAGTAATTCAATTTATTCTTAGTGATTGCTGTGTGAATCAAGGTGTGATTTTCCTTCTTTGTGCTCTGGAAGGGTTTCATCCCAGCCTCTGCACCAGCTTTTCTTAGCTGTTTCTTAAACAGATAAGAACTGCCAAGCAGACTCAGACTAAAGGAATTATCACAGAACTTCTTCTCTGACAATGGTTAGGAGTATGTAGAAAATTATTTTTTTTCGCCTGTTATTTACTGCCAGATTCTGTCTGTCAGAGATTTTGGGACTTCCTTAGCCAGAAATGCATGCTGGTCCATCCTACTTAATAGCCAGCAATGGACCAATTTTCTAGCAATTTTACAGTTCTTTTTGGAACACAGTTTTACTGTTTTCGTTTGCTACATCCTGTGACAAATTTCACAGTATGCACCATATGGAAAAAATGCATGATTTGTGGCTAAACCTACTCACTGCTAATTTAACTGAGTGGCTTCTTACTACAGGAAAGGGGGACAGCTGAAAATTGTGTTCTTCCACATCAGTGTGACCTGTGTGAACAGAACTGCAATTCTTTAGTGTCAGACATTCGGGTGTGTTGGGTGCAAGGAGCAGAGCAGCAGTCAGTGCCCTTTGAGGAGGCTCTGCTGTCCTCAGCTTGCCCTCTCTTACATGTTCAAGTTGCTCAAATTGTGTGACCCATCATAAGCTTTTCTTCGTAATTTAAGTAGTGGAGAAATTTTAAAACATTTTGAACTGCTTGAATATCAATGTGTTTATCTGTAAGTGTCAAACATGGGTCAGTTTGTCAGCTGTTAGAAGTCAGTCTAAACTTTTTAGACAGATTGGATGGTGGTTTGCAAAGTCTGTAGGCTGGTGCCTGGCTTGGCATGGCAGAGGGAAGGCATCACAGTGTCACCTGCAGAATTGGGGGTTGGAGTTTTGTCTGGCCACCTTTGGATCCACAAGTCTGATACTCATATTATTTTGAAGGGTATTTACAAGAAACAGTGACACCAGTTTCAGCCTGTGTCAGGATAGACACAGTTTTCATTTTCTGTTAATATTTCCAGCTTTCAAATTACAGTTTTCCAAGGTCTGTGTTGTTGGCAATGCAACAGGGGTCACTGTGTTCCACATTTAACATATGTGTGTTTTATTTTTAAAAACTGATTTGCCAAAAAAAGTGTTTGCAAACTCTGGTCTTATAACTGCAAAGATCTTGGTAACGCTTTTTCCTTTCCTGCGTTTAATTTAAAGCTGCTATGCTAGTCCAGTGGATGCTCATTATGTCTGTGGGAATGCTTCTTTGTATTTGGCCCATTTTTCTTTGTCATCAGTTCCAACTACTCAATAGTAGCAGATGCAGCTTCATTGAATTTCTTTTATATATACTTTGCTCTTTTCCCCAGTAGAAAGTTTTATCCATTATCCAAATTGGGTTTGTGTCTTTCATTCTATTAGGATTATCAGGGATTTGCTGTAATCTTTTAAAAAGTATCTTGACTGTTGTGCTTTTATGCAAATTATGGCTTCACTTGTACTTTTTTACATACCTCCAGTAAATCTCTCGTGTACCATCAAGTAAGGATCAGTAATACATAAACAGTTGTATTGTTCAGGTGGTTAAAGGGATCATGGGAACATCTGGGTGGATAGATATCTTTTGTGAATCATGTTCTATTGCTATAATTCATGTAATGTCCTTTACTGTCTTCCCAGAATCAGAATTGCAGATTTTTCAGAGTGGAAGGAGCCATTTGATTGAAACACAATTCAGAGAACTCATATAGACTAGGAAAAAATGTCTTTTAATCAGTAGTTGTGACATCTATTTTAAACCTGATCATTCATCTGACCCTGATTAGCAGTTACCCTGTTGAAGAAAGAGTAGGGTCAAAATGAGCACCATTCTGGCAATCTTCTTAAAAAGCCTGCGGACTTTTTAAGACTGAAACTCTGATTACAGTTTCTCATTGCCTTGCTGGAGTCTTCTGTGAGGCTTGTGTCACTGCCTGAATTATGAATGATCATTAGGGATACAGTTTGAATTTTTGTTGTGTAAATGGGCAACAGCATAGAACGTAACCATCTTTTAACAAAAGTTCATAAATGTTACTCAATGGATCAATTATTAAAAATTAATTAATTATTAAATTAATTAAATAAATTAATTAAATTAATTAAATTAATTAGTAAAAATTAATATAATTTAAACAAAGTAGAGTTACATTCCCCCCTCTGATAATGACCTCTGAAATAAAGTCTATGTTTACCTTACATTTTACTACTTTTTCATTTTTTTCAGAAGGTATCACTGTTTTAACAGGAAGTATTGTTTTCTCATAACTTTAAAAATCATGATCATTTTTGATAGAGAAAAATTATATTATTTTAGGTATTTTTGTCTTTATGTTGAAAGAAGAATGGATAGTTTGAAAAACTGTTCCATAGTGATTTGGATAAATACTAGACAGTATTTATCAAATGTTTGACACATTACAAAATAAGTCCAGATGTACCATATTCAGTGAGGAGCCTGTTTAAAGCGGTATGTTGAAAGAGTGTAGTTTCATATACCTACCCTAAGAAAATAAGATAATAATAAGATAATTATACTGACATTCTCTTAATCTTCTTGGGGAATTGACTGCAAAACAGTTTGCTAATAACAGAGGAGATTTTGGAAATAATCTATAATTTTCCATTTTCCAGAGACAGAATGTTATGATAATGGATGTTATCTGTAGTCTAGAAACTCCTACGTTCCATACTAGAACTATCAGCAAGTACTGAATAATGAAGTCCTACCAGGCACTGAAGAGATGGGAAATATTAAAGACAGTAGCAGAAAATAGAGAACAGAATGGCTAATTTTTGTTTGGTTTTGTTCTGGAAAAAGTTTTTATGCATGGTTTCTTCTGCTGTTTTCAAGCATAAAATTAAGCCTGAAGGAGATACAAATAATCCATAATATTAGCTAGAAAAAGTGTGAAAAATATTTTGAGAAATGTAGCTTGTGGCTTGAGTGAAAATGCTTACACCTAGTTGATCTGTATATAAGGCCGCAAGCAATTTACTTAATGGATTTTTTGTGGGGCTGTGCGGAAAAAAATGCAGCTGTTTAATATAATCCAAAACAAAAATAGACACTTCATGATTAAGGAAAGCTACAAAAAAGATTTTCCAGGAATTGTGAAACCATGTTCGTTTTACAGTTAAATCCATTGTATCTGCCAGGTGTTATCAAGGAATAGAAGTTTTATTTAAATTGCTAAAACTGGAGTAAAATAGAATATTTATACAGAATTGAAGCTCATCATCGCAATAGAAATGAATTCGTGCTTTTGGGTGTTCTGAAGTCCCAGCTGGGGGAGGGGGAGCTGACGAAGACTGCAACAGGGTATTTAGTTGCATACCCAGATGAGCTAAATTCTGTGATGAAGCTGTGAGACCCGTGGCTAAACATTGCTATTTCGCTCCTTTTACCTTTGGATAGCCTAGTTTTATACTTAATATATCTTACGATTCTTAGCAAATACGAAGACTTTGTCAGAAGCGTTGGCTATCTGAGCCTATAGAGACTTACCGGCCTATACAAACAAGCAAAGAAAAGGGAAAAAAAAAAAGAGATTATTTTTGCTCCAGAGAAAAGACATCAAGGAGTGTGGGATTTTGTCACCTAGGCATTGGCACTGAGAACCATTTGAGATGTCTGAGGGCAGCTGCAACATCTGGCACGTACAACTCAGTTCTTAGAGCAGACTGACATCTTTTTCAAAGGGTAGATCAGCTATCCCACAGCGCCTACAGTGACACCAGAGACATTTTCAGTTACCTACATGGCATTCACGTGTCACTTCAGGTTCTGGGGGTACCCTGCAAAGCCTCCCCAGGTCTGTAACAAGAGCTTAGAAAGCTGACAGGGTCCTAGGTACGCATAGGTAACAAGTCAGGGTGGAAGGTAAATTAATAAACAGGCAGAGGAGGCTGAATAAAGAATAAAGACAGGAGTGTCTCAAAAAGTAAAAAATCTTGGTTAGCTGCCAGACTGATCAGGATGACTTTAGTTTATAGGCACAAACTCAGCAGCGTGTGATAAAATGCAGTTGAGAATCTTTAGAATAGACACGTTTACTAGGCTATCTTGCTGACTTTAAATTTCATGTGAATATAGCACTTGCTGATTAAGGCTAAAATAATGAATAATATTACAGGCTTTTATGGCATAATGGAAGACTTCCCATTTAAGGGAAAATTTCAGAAAAAGGAGGAAGGCCTTTGAGTGAAATGGAGGTAGTTGAGAAAGTCGGATTGATGATGCTGAAGGAACTAAGGCAATGGTAAGGCTTGCAATAAACTTCATTTTTAAATATGAAGAAACACTGAGTAAACCTTAGATGAAATTTGATGTAAAAGAAGGGGAACAAATTAACCGATTCAGAAATGTAAGATGGTCCAACTCATGTAAGGATAGAAATCACTAAAGCACAGTAGTTACTTTGATTTTTAGCTGTTCTGTCTAGAAATGTAATGCTATATTTTATTGGTAATATAACTGCATATATGATAAATACAAACCATTTAAAACAAGTTTTATGGAAAGACAAAGAAAAGAAAATCTAGAATTACAACTCCTTTTTCATATTTCATCTGAACAAAATGTTGCTTGATAGCTTTGCAAAGAACATCCCCAAAGGCAGTTTTTTTCCGTAGGCCAGTGAATCATGAATTATTCCATAGCATTGATTCTGTTACTCCCAGTGGGTGGCAGTTTTCCCATTTGTAGTAGTTCCAAACATTGTGTTTCCCTTAGTGGCAGAAAAATTGCATGATGAGTCTGTTTCATATTAAGTTTTGATTAAACACAGGCATTTGTGATAATTTTAGTTACAATATACTCTTCACAAAAATTACGTTTTTATCTTACAAATGGGGTAAAAAGTAGTTGCTTCAGCTCATGCTTTAAAGTAAGAATACATTTCCTGATAACTAGAGTAAGTTTTGTTTGATAGTTTAGTTAGTGTTATGTCACCCTATTAAACATAACTTCCTAGTAAAGGTGTCTTATTACTCATAGCGGACAAAAAAAATGGTCAGATTCTGAGGATTTGTACTGCATGTGAAATCTCTGTTTAGGAACAAGACTCATTTCCAAGGCTTGGTTTGGTTTTGGACCTAGAAATTAGGGAAGAAACTCAGCTTATCTAAACTACTTTTTAACCTTGTCTTCCGGGAAAAGTGCAAATCATTCTAATTAACACAACCAGAGATTATGCATGTAAAAGGAAGTAATAGATTGGGAATAGGTAATGAGAAGGAAACCAAATTTAATTTTTAGGCATCCTGGAGCTCATCCTACAGAAATTAGTCTTTGTAATTACTGAGCCATAGAAACTATACAGAAAAATAACTGTCATGGGAAAACCTCATTCTTTATGACCAAATTAGCCACTTCATTCTCCTTTTTTTTGTGCTAACTGACATGAGGAGAATAACTGAAAATCTCCACCCCGTGTACTTTGGGAATCACTCACATTAGCATAAGTGATAGATTCATTCTTAGCTGAGTGAATGTCAATGAGCCATAAGAGAAATTTAAGGGTCTGGACTGGCTCCCGCTGAAATAAGAGCCCAAGTTCTGTGTGCTTCAGTAGTACGGAGTCAATCAGAACACAAAAAAAAAGGAAATATGACTTAGTTTTACAATTTTTGTTTGTTTAGTTTTATCCTTCTTTCCTACTGATACAAAGGTAAAGTTAAATGTCTTGTATCCCTAATTTCTTTTAGGCAAGAAAGTTCAACACAGCACAGTGGGACATTGTGTTTCTTCTTTTAGGCATACTTTTATAATGGTAAATCATTCGCTGTGTTGGATAAGTACATGGAACCGTCTTCTTTCAGCCCTGCAAATAGCATAGAAATGTAACCATGGAAAGCTTTGGTACATCCTTTCAGTACGAGAAGATTGCTGCCTAGTGGGAGTTTTTTTCAGCATACATGAAATTCTGTTTTGTATTACAGGTACAGGTATTTATAATTTAGTTTTATATTTTACAGCTACGGAAGTTAACTGTTAAATAATTATACTGAAAACTCATGGACAGGTCTGGAAGTTCCTAAACGAGGTGATAAATATGCCCTGTTTCCCATTTCCTAATTTGTGGAAAAGATCTAAGATGGTTTTGCACAAAAGTTTAGCAAGTAGATTTATGTTACACAATGTGAGTAGAAGTCTCAGAATGAGGCGTTGTTTTCCAGTTCTTTTTATTATATTCTTTGATCTCTTCTTTTAATGATAGGTACATTGGAATTTTGATGACCTGTAAAATACTCAGGATGTCATTGTTAACTCATGTGCCATTGACCATTGAACTGTTTCTGCTTGATGGGGTCATTATTAACTAGAAGCTGGGTGTAAACTGCAAAACAATGGAACTATCTTTTCCAAGACAGCGTTGCACAGATGTAATCCATATGGAAGCTATCAGGTTATTCCTGGTTGTGACATTCATGTTAAATTTTTTTTCCCACAGAATGTGTTTGTTTTGGTGGTGTCTAGAACAGACCTCTTGTTTTCACTGCAGCGTATTAATTTCAATATTAGATTTAAATGTAAAATCTGTAAAACAAATTCTTACTGCAGATTAATGATGATACAAGGAAGAACACTGTCTGTCCAATATATTTGAATAGTTTTACTGAATAGGTTAACTGAATAGATTAATAATCATAATAAATTAACTGAATGTAGACTACGGTTTTAAGTATATATGGAGTTTTGTTTTAAAACTGGATTATGTTCAATTAAATGATCACTGTAAGAAAACTGAGATGTGCTGTAGATCTAAAATGAGCAATGATGCTGAGGAAATGACAGAGATCTTCAAGTATTTATGGAGGCAGAAGCTAACATACATAAAATATAATTATAGCTATCTGCTGTGTTCTGTTGCAATCACTGTATTTTAGGTAGGAAAATAGGATTTGTCGATTCATGGTCTTATTGACCAGGACTTTGCTTTATCTTATATGAGAAATGTTATGGATAATGAAAAGTGTTTTCTTTCCCTGTGTCACTCAAGGTTTTCAGTAAAGCATTGCAACCCTTGGTGGGCAACCGGGAGCATGTGAGTCTGCCCGGTGGCAGACATGGACTCCTGGCATGAAAGCACTGGGAAGTAACTGAACATTAGTGTTGCACTGTATTCCCAGATGAAATATTTTGCATGTTTCCAGCTGAAGGTCTTTTATGTGTGTTTTTTTAAATTTTCTATTTCCTGCCTATATTTTGAACTCCAATCATATGGCAAATGTTAAATTTATGAGGACATGAAGAGGGGGTTAAATATTATTTTCTGGAGAAACTATTCTATATATTTAAAAGGTTTTCTTTCCCCCCCCTCAGGGAATTCCTGGAATCCCTGGAAATCAAGGAGCAAAAGGACAAAAGGTATTACTGACAGTTCAAAACCGTGTTAAAACCTGTGCCTATATATACCCATTCCAAAGTAAGTTCAGTCTGTGTTCAGAGGAGAGCTTTCATAGTGGGGGTTTAGGACATCAAATCATGCCGCAAATAAATGGAGACATGCTCCAAATTATTTGTGGCATGTTTGAAAGTCTCTCGTTCGGTTTTATTTCAACTATTCCAGAAGGAATGAATAATTTAAAAGTAACAAAGTTAATTTCATAATACTTCGTGAAATAGTCCTAACTAAATAAATCTGCATAATTAAAGAATATTTAACAAATTTGTTAACTATACATGCATTAATCACGTAATTTTTCTCTTTATATTAAAAATATAGGGTGAAATTGGACCACCAGGTCAACCAGGAGCAAAAGGGTCACCTGGGGATACTGTAAGTTTGCAAAATGGTGTTATTGTGAACAAATAATTCTGATGCTGTCATTCTCTACTTGTAATAAGCAAATAATCAATGGCAGATAGAGTAGTATCCTAGCATTTTCAGGTTGGCAAATATGATCAGACTAAGTCTAATCTCTGAATTCCCCCCAAAATATTCTATACCCACTTTTCTTTTAAAATTGATGATTTCCTCACTGCATGTTGGATAAACAAATCCAGGAAACACACTAGTCTGAATTTACTCTCAGAATTAATTAGCTTTGAATTAACTTTGAAAGTACTCAAGTAAATTTATTGTGAAAGTTAAGACTGACTTAAACATTGTCATAGTGTGCAATGAATTTCTGAAGATTAATTTCAGGATGCTTTTGTGGTAGTGCTCTTTTGACAAAGACTGCAAGAAGAGCTGAGATCACCGAATTCCCAAAATGCTTAAAGAGTGATTTTTATCTTGAAATGCATGAAACTGAACATAATTCATTCTTTTGGGACAGTCCACCTTACCATGTCTTTGCTACTGTCTTAGTAGGGTGATTTCCATGTTCTTTATAATCCTTTAGAAATCACAGTAGTAAAATAATTGTTTTTAAAGTTGGTGCAAGTGCAGGTAGACTTTAATAAACTTTAAAAAATGGAAATTTTAAAGGCAAAAGAGGCAGCAGCTTAAAACTAGTGAGAGATCTTTCATTAATTAGTAGGAATTAATTATCAACACTAGTTGAACATATACTGCCTTAAAAATAATTACCTTTTCTATTAAAAAGTTCAACAATGTTTACATGGTTCCATTATGAATCATCCTCACTGTGAACATGTCTTTTTGCAGTTTTTGTTTTGTGCTTGAGATATTTTATCTTCTTTGCTGATATATTTTCTCTTTGCTGGCTAAAATGCTTCTGACATTCCTGAGATACATGGCTTAGCATCATAAATAAGCTGTTTGCTGTGACTTTTTATTTAGTTAAAGAACCTATGTATTACCTTATATTTCACCTCAAGCAGATCAATATAGACTATTACTGCTAGAATGAAGTAAATACTGTAGAGAATGAAGCACAGAATTGACTCATGCTATTATCTCTATAGACAATGGAACACTAAATGACTAAAACGTTTTAAACCTTCTAAGAAATTTGTTGTTTATTCTTACTGTATATAGCCATATGGTAGTAAAAGAGATTTCATGCAGTTGTATTCAGGCTACAGAATTAATACACTTGTCAGGGAAAAAATCAGCTAACACTTCTTGATTTGTAGCTGAGTGATGTATGCAAATGTTTTAATGTGTGACAACAACGGGAAAAATATCACTTGCTTTTTTTTTGCCTTGTTGCCCCATCTTGAGATTTGTTGTATGCTGTGGATGTAACGGGCTTGTCCATGGCCAGTCCAAATAGAAGGAACTTGTTTCTCAGGAAGCCAAGAAAGCAGTTCAGTGAAAATATTTAATTGGGAAATTTCAGCATTTCTGTAGTGTTATTACTGGCATAAATATGATTACATTGGAAACCATAAGATACTGCTTAATTTCTTTAGCTTGGAAAATGCGTTTGAAGGTAAATACTCACCAAGTCCAACTCTGTCTGTGATTTTGATAATGACAGTGATCAGTTTTCTAATATCTAAACTGAGAAGTATCAGATTCTTATAAATGCTTTGATAGCTTTGCGTTGATAAATAAGAGACTAACATATAAACGCTTTTTACAAAAATTAGTCTCAGAGCAATAATTAATTCTGTCTGAAATGGAAGGGTAAAAGGAAGTAGTAAATGAAAGTATCTGGACAAAGCTGAGGGATTTGAATGGCAGAAAGAATTCAGAAAAATCATTAGAAATAAGCAGATGGCATTCATGAAATGGAAGAAGAGACTGAGAAGCTTACATAGTGATGCCTGCATTGTAGGTACAAATGACGCTGACCATTTTATTCCTAAATAGGGAAGCTATGGTTAGCTGTCGCAATATTCCTTCTATCAGCAGCAAAAGACAAGGGTGTGGCAAATGTGAGTTTTTAGCCTGGTGGCATATTTGAAGTGTGGAAACTGTGAAAGCTGTGAACGGTTCTCTCTGCTGCCCTTGCTGTTACGCTAAGCCTCTTGATATTGTGGTAACAGGTGAGAGAATGTTGCTATAGGTTCTTGGATTTTGGCAATTGTTAACAGATTGCATTGTTCAGTTTCATAACTTGTCTGTCTGTCAATTTATCTACCCCATCTCTTTTCAAGGTCTTTACCTATGAAAATGCTTCATCAGCTTCAATCAACTTCCTCTTGACATCCAGCTGTCAGGCTAGATTTCATCCATTCCAAAAGACAAACAGGTTTCAGATGCCACTTTGTGGTGTTAAAAGTAGAAGAAAGGAGAGGGCCCATTCTGAACTTAAAGAAATCCAGACTTATATCTGCAAGGTCAAATGCAAGAGAGTCAGTGTCTCTCTAAAAGGGGCTTGATGTTCATTCCTCAGTCATCAGGATGTCTACTGTAACACTGCTAAGCCCATCTTACTGCTGGTATCTAGCTTTCATTGCAGGACAGGAATAATCTTTTCAGGGACATTTCTGTTCTGCTCTCGTGACGCCAGTGGTATTTTCCGAGTTGTTGTGACTCATTTTGGTGGGTGATGGGAACCTTGAAGAAAGAGACTGCCGAGTATCTCCATGTGGACCTTTTGATCTTCTGTTGTCTTTGCTGAATCTCTCAAAAATCCCAGTTAAGGTTACCTTCTTCTAGAGTACATAAGGGCAGACGTGATATCAAAACTATTTGGGGCTTACGTTCCACTGCGTCATTCCCCATTCTAAAGAGAATTCTTGTTTGGATAGAAGTCAGCAACACATATGTGTGACCAGGAGTCTTTTCTCCAGAGAAAAAGAAAATACACATTGATGTATTGGAATTCAGAGCTTTAGGAAGAGTTTGTTTATGGGGAGCCCAGGTTAAGCGCTCACTGTAAGCAAATAGTGACAGAAAATATGATCGTTTCCATCCCCAAGCAAAGTAATGAAAGGGTTTTTCTTCTTTTCTAGGAAGATACTGCAATTGTTCTGTCAGATAGCTAAGTCACATATGAGTCTTGAACATCATGTCAGACATTCTCATTCACTTTAGAATATTGAATCCAGAGAGGGAAATTTGTTCTTGATGTCATGTTAATGAATGGGGTTTTCCAAAATTTTCTCTTTTTTGCTTTCAACTGGCAATACAATCTGCTTTCCTTTAGAATTCCACAATTTTGGAGTTGAAGTCACAGAGAGAGATAATGCCTTATGACTTTTCCATTGCTGTCTAAGGATCACCAAAAGATTAATTCAGATGCAGTTTATCAGATTTTGTCTACATCTGGCCAGCTTGGATTTTCTGAGCTAGGTGATGAGGAGTCCCATGCTCTTCTCAAACCCAGCAGACTTGACAATAAAGGATTTGGAGAAGACTGTATGCTCCACTTACAACACAGGTGGATGCTGGAAGGTTCTTTATTTCTAGAAAGAGCCTATTCTTCTCCAGGTACTCCTGGTAATAAGAGCAATATATGCCTACCTCGCTAAATGGAGCATGTACTTGGCCTAAGGATTATCTAAATCTGAGTTCTCTCTATCCTTGCTATTTTTTATTATATCTTAGCATTGAAGTTTTGATTATGTGCATCAGCTCACTTAAAGTCCTTTCAGTATCTGTAACACCCGCTGCCATCTCCCTGAAAGCATGTCTTTTTTTTTTTTTCTGACACAAATTTATTGGGATTTTGTCATTTTATATGGGATTATTTGGGGAGAGGATCCTTGATTTAGTAGAATGTTATGTTGATTGTGGGAAGGCTTCTTGTTTTTCACTGCCCATTTGTTCTCTGTTTTTCTGGGAAGGTTGCCTGTCCTCTCCAGTCAGAATGTGGGTGAACTTCAGATGCTTAAAGCTGAATAGTAGTCTAACTTAACTTTTCAGAGAGAATATATTTGCAGACCCCTCCCATGTCTCTAGTTGATCTTGCATCTGAATTGCACTTAAATGAGGTGCTAGACTTCATTTGTCATCAGTCAGGTTGTTCAGACTTCCAAAGGGAGGAATGATCACATGCCTTGTAAGTCAAGACTTGCTGTGTGTCTGTCGAGTAATGTACCTCTGTCCCATCACAAGTAAACCTCACCATTGTTGAGGTAGTTTTTTGGTTTCAGTTGTGCATTTGTCAGAATGATGCTGAGATCGTTGATTCCACAAAGGACTCTTAAATCTTTACTTTAGCATGCTCTGATTGTGCTGAGTAGTGCTTAGTCATATGGAATCCAAATGGATATGTGGATTATCACTTGAAGAAGCTGAGGAGGTTATTAAAATGTAAATAGACTTTTCAAAGTTGTACAGTTCACAGATCTCATGTTCTTTCACTTTGTTTCATTGTTTTTCATCAAAGAAAATTCCGAAGAGCTAAGGCTGTGGTTAGTGCTTTCTCCTATATCTCTGTAGAGAACCACAGACAAAGGAGAGCGCGCTGAACTTGCTCTCTGAATAATGCTAGGTTTAAAAAAACCTTGACTCTGGTTTCCAGATAACTAAGATTATATACAGGCATACAAATGTCTATAAGCGTATTGAAGAGCTCACTTCTTTTTCCGTGCTCACAATTCCTTAATAAAATGTCTCATCAAATGCAGTCCTGGTTGGAGAGAAAGATTGAAACCAGTTTTGGGTTTTACAAGTTCTGGGCTACTCTGTCTCCCAATACATTCAGAACTTTTTGTGCAATATACAGCTACCCCACATCCACCCAGCAACTCTTCCTTTCTTGACTCTACCATGGGCACGACCACTATATTACAGCTGTCAGAAGCCCTTTTGTATAAAGTGAGTACACTAGTTAATTTTCTTTTCATGAGCTTAAAGGACTTTGTCAGCCACCTAAAGATCTTTCTGGAAAGAATAAATTTCCTTGACAATCAGTTATTGCAGTTGCTTAGATCAAATCAGGACAAAACATTGCCTGAACTGAATGTTCAAATGTCCCTAGTCCTAGTTAACACATGCACATTTGGTATCTCACCTGTGCCTCTAATCACTTTTATTGCCTATTCCTGGAAGTCTTTTCTCCATTTCTTTCTGAGCAAAGTTGAACAAAATGCCAGAGGGAAGGCTGTATCATCAGCTATAATAAAGCCTTGTGGGATTCCAAAGTGTATGTATCCATTCAAGTAACTACCATGTTTTCTTCATATTCTATTTAGATAAATAACATCTGGTTCTTAATACGCTTGAAAATAATTTATTTATGTATCCTGTCAACTCATTTAATGTATTTTTTGTCACCTGATAAAATAATTAGGAAATTGATGCATGGAATATTTGAATACGTTATATGGCATTAGGGAATTTCAACCAGAAAAAGATAGTGGGATTTTCCTTCTATTAGTCACACTGAATATGTTTGTTCCAGAAAAAACAGATGGAAAGCTTGTGAAGGGTCTATTAATACCTTGGGAAAATTCTTCAGTAACAAGCTCTTGTTCAGTAATAACTATCCCTATTACATTGCCAATGTCAGTAATTTATTAATTTATCTGCCACATAAATAGCGTCAGCTCTGGAAAATGGGGGAGTAATACTGCATTTTATGTCCTTGAATTGTTCTTTATTTTTATTTGTGGCATACGCCTCTCTCTTAATTTTACATGCCATAGTTTTCAGATTATGTTCTCAAGCTTTTCCTATATTGCATCTGAAAGTTTTCTTCTTGCAGCGTACTGATTTCATGTAGTTGTCTTCCTGTCATTTTTTAAATGGAGTATGTTAAATACGGCCTAGTAAGTAAAGCGCAAGAAAGGAAGCCAGGACAACTGGGGTTTATTTCGCCCTTTCCTGCAGATGTATGCCTGACCTTTAGTTGTACTAAACATATTTTCTGATTTGCTTTCAGTAGTATATGTTTGCATGTCAAAGTGGATATATACATATCTGATTTATTTTTTAAAAAAGCTATTCTGTACACATAGTATTTCCACTTTGTATGATGTAAAATGAATGAGGGACATTTGTGATGAACATTTACCACTTCTGTAATCCAAGGACTGGTGTGTGCATAAACTAGAAGTGATCTAGTGTGGAGTTGGTAGAGGGTAGGCTCTCAGCATGTTACAGGACTTGAAACACGGGGCGACACTGAGGTGACAGTGTGAAAGGAGCCAGAAATCCCCCAGTCGCATTTCTCCCCCACATTTCTCTCTACTATCCTTCCCCAAAGTTGTGCTTGCTTTTCACTACTGATTAACGTGCTAGTAATGAGCACTGAACAGTAATCTGAGGAGAAGAAAATAATAATCTCACAATGGTTTTTGGAAAAGGAAGGTAGTCTTCAAGGAATGCAAAAAAATCACACAATGAAGAGACCTGTATTTCTGAAGAGATCAATAGATAACATGAAAATTTATTTAAAACAGCCTAATTGAATTAAGACTTACAGTGAAATGAAAATTAATAAAACCTTATTTTGCTATGTAAATAAAAAGAGAAAAAGTGAAAAAGCAGGCCTGTTGTAAAAGTGAATTAAGACAATCTTAATATAATCCAAGTTGGGTTCCAAAACCAAATTAATATTTGCTTACACTTACTGTAACAAAGCTGGTGTTGAACATAGGCCATAAGCAAATGGTCAATGGGAAGGCACTGTCTCTTAGGTTATGAGTTGAAGCAGACCTCAGAATCTTCACTCCAGCTGGAGAGGAATTGTTAGTTTCTATTCCAAAATTAGGAAAGAAATGGCATAGGGTATAGTAAATAAGTATAGTAAACCTTTATTTATCAAATAAAAGATTTTACTAGATTAATTGCATCATCTTTGATAAGATGATTGATTTTTCTATGCAAGTAAGAACAAGCAGATCTAATCTTCAAAGTTCAGGAAAGCGTTGGAAATTATGTAATGTACGATATTATTAGTTATTTTAGAGAATGTGAAGTTTAATGGACGAATTTTCATGTGCAATTGACTGAATGGGAAAAAGACTGAGGAAAATTGGCAGCAAAGTTACTCAGGTTTTAGTTTTGTGATTGATATCATTTATTTGTATTCACAGACCTGTGCCTATGGCCTAAAGAGAAAGTTGCTATGTTTACTGATGGGAAGTTTTGGTGACCAGTACTTTCTTACAATACAGCAGGAAAGAAAACCTGAGTTAATCTGTGCTGCCTCAGTTAACAGTAAAGCACAGGTGAAATACCAGAAAATTGATGAAATGCTGAAAACCCTGGCTACAAAGAATTACTTCTTGTTCCAAATGCTCTGAACTTTTTGCAGTTTCTGAGGTTTTGAGCTTTTGCAAAAACAAAGCCATCCTTTTAGTTTTAGCAAAGAAAGTTAGTAATTTTTTGGCAAAACTGAGTTACAGTCTGTGTAACATATTACTGTAGACATACATTTATTTTTGATCACATGTAACTTTTGAAGGAGGTCTGAGATAACGTCATAGAAGTGAATAGTTCCTAACATGTAGTACTAAGTGCAAGGTTGTTGTTTGTATCTATATGAAAGGAAAGATTAAATAACAATAATAACAGTTTTTGAAAATACTATCAATTAGAATAATTGATAAAACTTAATCTCTGACAAGTTTAATTTCCAGGCCTTATTTAATTGTCTGCGTTTCTCTATTGTTATGCTTTTATTTTATGATACATCTTAAGTACGCTTTTATAGCAGATCATATTTCAGAGTATATATGCAAGTCCAAATGAAACCATAACAATACATTGTTTTTATTGACGCATGCAGTTCTAGAGTCAAAGAGAAGTGAGGTGAAGTGGTGAGAAAGACATATATTAATACCAGATGTGGAAAGTACTGTAAATGGGAATTCCTTTCTGGAAATCATGATTTTAAAAAAAGATTTTTCTAATGTATACTTGAGAGTAGCTTTAAACAGAAATTAAGACAGACAGATATTTGATGATTTAACACCCTTTAGCTCCTATTTTATGTATGGAACAAAGACAACTAAACATGCCTTTATCAACACGTTTCCATGAGAGGAGTTCGATGGACTGTTTTGACAATTCTCTGACTTTGTATGTGTGACGAAGTGTCACGGTCTGAAATGGCAGAAGCCACTGAGTTCTTGAATGAACAGTTCAGTCCTGAAGATTCTGCAGAAGATGCAAAGGTGTGGCCCCAAAGTTAAGTGCTCCCGATAAATCTCCACGAAGTTTGCAAAAGGAGTCAAGGCATGGCAATCTTTAAGGGACACAGTCAGAAAGAAGGAGAATTATAAAATGCCACATATACTTTTGCTGGTTTGGGGAACAGTAAATGGAAACTAAGAAACTCTTGTGTCACTTTCAATTAGAGATAAGGTCATATTAAAGATATGTTAAAGATTAGATCACACAGGCGGGGTTTTGAGTTGCAGAATTTTTTCTCTCGGGAATGTTTCATGACAGTGCTGTGCTTTTTTCCTTCATGGTTTTTTCCATCGCACAGTAGCTCTTCCTTAGTGCCGTGGTTTAGCCTCAGACGGCAACAAAGAACCACGTGTCGCTCGCTCGTGCCTTCCAAACACAGGAAGAATCGTAAGAAAAGGCAAGACTCTTGGGTTGAGACAAAGGCAGTTTAACAGAACAGCAAAGGGAACAGGCAAACAACAACAACAACACGGATAGGGGAATATACAAACGCGATTACGGAACCGCCGCTCCCCCCGCCGCTCACCGCTCGCCGGCCGGACCCGGGACGCCCCAGCCCGCTTTTAAGCGGCAACTTCCTGCCCCCTCCCCCGGCAGCTCAGGGTGGGCGTGGCTCACATGGCATGGAATACCAGGAAAAGTTAACCCTATCCCCACCGGAACCAGGACATTATCCACCCCTTATTCCATACCATCTATGCCATGCCCAGCAGGTTCCAATGAATTGCCACCACTTTCCCCTGTTATATATATATATATATATATACACACATATAATACCCTTAGTTTATGGGTCATCCCTCCAAAGTGTCCGTTGAGTTCTTTTAATCCACGGCTTTGGGCTCCATCTGTTAGAACAGTCTCTCAGGGCAGGTGAGATGCTGGGTGGTGCTGGTCTGTTGCATGCTGTATTTTTCGGAGCTTGTGACTGGTGCACCTGGTGTGGCTCATGCACGCAGTCTGTAGGCTGAAGATGTAGATCTTGAGGAAACTGCTGGGCGCCGGCTGCTGAGATCAGTTCTTATCCCATCACCCCTGTGCCTTACTTGTAGTACAACTGATAGCAATGAGGACATACAGTGACAGTGTTACTTAGCAATTAACAGCACACAATCTGATTCATTGGCTATTCTCGCCCAAAATCAGATCTCCATGAGGTACACATCGGACTTCCCCATCCTTCCGCATCACCCACCAAGTGCACCCAGGTCCTTGGGCAAAAGCAATCCCACGGATGGGTTTGCCTTTGCCTGAGGCAGGACTAACCCAGACTGTCTTCCCTAGCATATTCTTCATGTGCACTACGGGGACTTTATCCCCTTCTACAGTACGTGGAAGTTTTGATTGGGCAGGGCCAGCCCGATTGTTAGATCCCCTGGTGTTAACTAGCCAGGTAGCTTTTGCTAAATGCGTATCCCAGTGTTTGAAAGTCCCACCACCCATTGCTCTCAGTGTAGTTTTTAACAGTCCATTGTATCGTTCTATCTTCCCAGAGGCTGGGGCGTGATAGGGGATGTGATACACCCACTCGATACCATGCTCTTTGGCCCAGGTGTCTATGAGGCTGTTTCGGAAATGAGTCCCATTGTCCGACTCAATTCTCTCTGGGGTACCATGTCGCCACAGGACTTGCTTTTCAAGGCCCAGGATAGTGTTCCGGGCAGTGGCATGGGGCACAGGGTATGTTTCCAGCCATCCAGTGGTTGCTTCCACCATTGTGAGCACATAGCGCTTGCCTTGACGGGTTTGTGGCAGCGTGATATAATCAATCTGCCAGGCCTCCCCATATTTGTATTTCAGCCATCGCCCTCCATACCAAAGAGGCTTCAAACGCTTGGCTTGTTTGATCGCAGCGCATGTCTCACATTCATGGATGACCTGTGCAATAGTGTCCATGGTCAAGTCCACCCCTCGGTCACGAGCCCATCTATATGTCGCATCTCTCCCTTGATGGCCTGAGGAGTCATGGGCCCACCGAGCTATGAATAGTTCACCCTTATGTTGCCAGTCCAGATCCACCTGAGCCACTTCAATCCTAGCGGCCCGATCCACCTGCTGGTTGTTCTGATGTTCCTCCGTGGCCCGATTCTTTGGTACGTGGGCATCTACATGGCGTACTTTCACAACCAGATTCTCTATCCGGGCAGCAATATCTTGCCATAGGTCAGCAGCCCAGATGGGTTTGCCTCTGCGCTGCCAGTTGCCCTGCTTCCACTGCTGTAACCATCCCCACAGAGCATTTGCCACCATCCATGAGTCAGTGTAGAGATAAAGTACTGGCCATTTTTCTCGCTCAGCAATGTCCAAAGCCAGCTGAATAGCCTTCACCTCTGCAAACTGGCTCGATTCACCCTGTCCCTCACTGGCTTCTGCAACCCGTCGTGTAGGACTCCACACAGCAGCCTTCCACTTTCGATGCTTTCCCACAATACGGCAGGACCCATCAGTGAACAGGGCATATTTCTTCTCATTTTCTGGCAGTTTATTATATGGTGGGGCCTCTTCTGCACGCGTCACCTCCTCCTCTAGTGACATTCCGAAATCCTTGCCTTCTGGCCAGTCCATGATCACTTCCAGAATTCCCGGGCGACTGGGGTTTCCCATTCGAGTTCGCTGCGTGATCAGTGCAATCCACTTACTCCATGTAGCATCGGTTGCATGATGTGTGGTGGGGACCCTTTCTTTGAACATCCAACCCAGCACCGGCAGTCGAGGTGCTAAGAGGAGCTGTGCTTCTGTACCAACCACTTCCGAAGCAGCTCGAACCCCTTCATATGCTGCCAATATCTCTTTTTCTGTTGGAGTGTAGCGGGCTTCGGATCCTCTGTATCCACGACTCCAAAACCCTAGGGGTCGACCTCGAGTCTCCCCTGGTGCTTTCTGCCAGAGGCTCCAGGTAGGGCCGTTCTCCCCGGCTGCGGTGTAGAGCACATTTTTAACATCTTGTCCTGCCCGGACTGGCCCCAGGGCCACTGCATGGACTATTTCCTGTTTGATTTGTTCAAAAGCTTGTCGTTGCTCAGGACCCCATTTAAAATCATTCTTCTTCCGGGTTACTTGATACAGAGGGCTTACAATTTGACTGTAATCTGGGATATGCATTCTCCAAAAACCCACAATACCTAAGAAAGCCTGTGTTTCCTTTTTACTAGTTGGTGGAGACATAGCTGCTATTTTGTTGATCACATCCATTGGAATCTGACGGCGTCCATCTTGCCATTTTATTCCTAAAAACTGGATCTCCTGCGCAGGTCCCTTGACCTTACTTCGCTTTATAGCAAAACCAGCGTTCAGAAGGATTTGGACTATTTTACTCCCTTTCTCAAAAACTTCTTCTGCTGTGTTTCCCCATACAATGATGTCATCAATGTACTGCAGATGTTCTGGAGCTTCACCCTGTTCCAGTGCAGTCTGGATCAGTCCATGGCAAATGGTGGGGCTGTGTTTCCACCCCTGGGGCAGTCGATTCCAGGTGTATTGGATGCCCCTCCAAGTGAAAGCAAACTGTGGCCTGCACTCTGCTGCCAAAGGGATTGAGAAAAATGCATTCGCTATATCAATCGTGGCATACCACTTGGCTGCCTTGGACTCCAGTTCGTACTGGAGTTCTAGCATGTCCGGCACAGCAGCACTCAGCGGTGGCGTGACTTCATTCAGACCACGATAGTCTACAGTTAGCCTCCACTCTCCATTAGATTTTCGCACCGGCCATATGGGACTGTTAAAGGGTGAGCGAGTCTTGCTGATCACTCCTTGAACCTCTAGTTGACGAATCAGCTCATGGATGGGAATCAGAGAGTCTCGGTTAGTGCGATACTGCCGCCGATGCACCGTTGTGGTAGCAATCGGCACCTGTTGTTCTTTGACCCTCAACAACCCCACAACAGAAGAATCCTCTGAGAGACCAGGCAAGGCAGACAACTGTTTAACTTCCTCTGTCTCCAAAGCAGCTATGCCAAAGGCCCAGCGGTACCCTTTTGGGTCCTTAAAATACCCTCTTCTGAGGTAATCTATACCAAGGATGCATGGAGCCTCTGGGCCAGTCACAATGGGATGCTTTTGCCACTCATTCCCAGTTAGGCTCACTTCCGCCTCCAGTACAGTCAACTCTTGGGATCCCCCTGTCACCCCAGAAATACAAATGGGTTCTGCCCCTCTATAGCTTGATGGTATTAAAGTACACTGCGCACCCGTGTCCACTAGAGCTTTATACTCCTGTGGGTCTGATGTGCCAGGCCATCGAATCCACACCGTCCAATAAACCCGGTTATCCCTTTCCTCCACCTGGCCGGAGGCAGGGCCCCCCTAATACTGGTCATAGTATCCATTACTCACTTCTTGCATAAATGACTTGGAAGTTCCTTCAAGAGGATCAGAAGCAAGATCAAGCCTTCTGCTTTGTCTGGGGAACGGCCCACTGGAAACTGGGGCGGCACTTTTCCTGGAGGGATCCCCTTTTGTGGTTGTCCTTCCTTGCAACTCCTGTACCCGTGTCCGCAGGATCGAAGTAGGTTGTCCGTCCCACTTCCTCATGTCCTCTCCGTGGTCCCGCAGGTAGAACCACAGGGTGCCTCGTGGTGTGTACCCTCTGTACTCTCTCTCTTGAGTGGGGAAATGCCTGCTTCTAATAGCTGAGATGCTGGCCCGTGCAGGTGGGGAGTAGGACATATTCTCTTCAAGTTGCTGGACCTTCCGCGACAGTTTCTCCACAGCTGAGACAAGGGGGGAAGAGAGACTTTCTTCATATCGCCGGAGCCGGCCAGCTACCTCATCCACCGTTGGTCCCTCTTCACCTTTCCATTCCATTACTGCCAGGGAGTTGGCATATGACGATGGTGCGCTCCGTACAAACTTCCGCCACATGGGCCTTGTGCATCGCACCTCATCAGGGTCTGTGGGTAAGTCTGCATTGTCCAAGTCATAATAAATCATCTCCCGCACGGCTAATTCTCTCAGGTACTGGATACCTCTTTCCATGGTAGTCCACTTGCTTGGCTGACATACAACATCCTCGCTGAAGGGGTACCTCTCCCTCACGCCTAACAGGAGTCGTTTCCAGAGGCTGAGGGCTTGGGTCTTTTTCCCGATCGCCTTGTCAATGCCGCCTTCCCTAGACAGGGATCCCAGCTGCCTGGCCTCCCTACCCTCTAATTCCAGGCTACTGGCCCCATTATCCCAGCACCGGAGCAGCCAGGTGACAATGTGCTCGCCTGAAAGTCGGCTAAAATCTTTTCGCATATCCCGCAGCTCACTCAAGGATAGGGATCGAGTAATTATCTCTGGTTCTGCCTCTTCCTCCTGCTCTCGTGATGGCCCTGGTTCATCATCATCTCTTACTAAGCGAACTGATTTCTTTGTGTACTTCTTCTTCTGTATGGGGGCAACTGATACTGGCATGGGTTGGTTCCCTGGTTCAGTGGCAGTGGCTACCACGGGGGTTGCAGTAGCCGCAGTGTCTGTCGCAAGGATTGCAGTAGCCGCAGTGTCTGTCGCAAGGATTGCAGTAGCTGCAGGGGCCGCCGCAGGGGCTGCAGCAGCCGCAGGGGCCGCCGCAAGGATTGCAGTAGCTGCAGGGGCCGCCGCAGGGGCTGCAGCAGGGGCTGCAGCAGCCACAGGGGCCGCCGCAGGGGCTGCAGCAGGGGCTGCAGCAGCCACAGGGGCCGCCGCAGGGGCTGCAGCAGGGGCTGCAGCAGCCACAGGGGCCGCCGCAGGGGCTGCAGCAGGGGCTGCAGCAGCCACAGGGGCCGCCGCAGGGGCTGCAGCAGGGGCTGCAGCAGCCACAGGGGCCGCCGCAGGTCTGGTTTCCATCTCTTCCCCTTGAGGGTGCTGCATAATTCTGAGCAGTGCCTGGTAGATACTGGCCAGGGCCCAGCACAGCGCGGTGAGTTGTGCCTCTCTAGAATAGCCACAGCATTTTCCCTTCAAATATTCTACCACTTTATCAGGGTCCTGTAATTGTTCAGGGGTGAAGTCCCAGACCATTGGAGGTGAGTAGTTCTCTAGGTACCTGCCCATGCTCTCCCACATGCCATGCCACCCCTGACTATCCAGCCTCGGAGCAGATCTCCGGGTGGTAGTCTTAAATAGTCGCTTAACCCAAAACAAGACCTGGAACGTATTCAGGAGACATAGCACTACGAACACGCTAGTTTGAGTATCCCAAGGATATTCAAAATTCTCAAAAGCTGTCATACCTGACCCGAAGGAGAAAAGGGAGGCAAAAGGGCTGGGGAAATTATTAACAAATTCTGAGAGACGGTGTCCAATGTACGGACAGGACAGCAAAACCGCATAAACACCCCAAAATAGCCGTCTGAACAGTGATGTTATCATATCATAAACAGATATCGCACAGGACAGCAGAATGATAATCCTCATCCCTGTTCCAGACATGGTAAACAGCATCGCAGGGAGTACATAAGCCATATAGGAATTTATGTAACACAGCCATGAGAACAAACCAAGCAACATGATGACCAGTGACTACTTACCTAATAAAATAAAGGCATACAAAAAAAAAAAAACCAAAACCGTTTTTTCCACGTTCTAGTTGGATTCTGTCGTTATCTCAACCCTTCGAGCCCCACGTTGGGCGCCAAAAGGACTGCCGTGGTTTAGCCTCAGACGGCAACAAAGAACCACGTGTCGCTCGCTCGTGCCTTCCAAACACAGGAAGAATCGTAAGAAAAGGCAAGACTCTTGGGTTGAGACAAAGGCAGTTTAACAGAACAGCAAAGGGAACAGGCAAACAACAACAACAACACGGATAGGGGAATATACAAACGCGATTACGGAACCGCCGCTCCCCCCGCCGCTCACCGCTCGCCGGCCGGACCCGGGCCGCCCCAGCCCGCTTTTAAGCGGCAACTTCCTGCCCCCTCCCCCGGCAGCTCAGGGTGGGCGTGGCTCACATGGCATGGAATACCAGGAAAAGTTAACCCTATCCCCACCGGAACCAGGACACTTAGGCCATAGAAGGTCTAAATAATCCACTGTGTATCAGAGCTACAGACTGCATAGTAATAAGATGAAAGACATTATATTTCCTGTCCTATTTATTTCACTATACAAATAGAATACTAATACTAATAATACTAATACACTATACTGAAGCCATTAGCTTAGTGCAGAAATGTCTCTGCCTTTTCCACAAATAAATAGGGTTTGATGGGACCAGAAGGCTCATTTGGTCTACCCGGAGCTCCTGGGCCTAAGGTAAGTGTTTATGTTAATTTGCTTATGACTTTGATAAATGACTGCCTTATAGATCACAAAACTCCAGGATTTTGCAGCTAATTTTTTGGTATGTTGAATATTGGTGAGTAGCTGTATGATTTTCCCTATATTACCTTATATGATAGTTCAGTCTCAAGAGAGCTTAATATAGCTCAGTAAATGGTGCCTGTCATCCCATGAGGTTTGGAACAATTGCAGAAGTGGTCATGAGACTTTATTTCAGCTTCGCAGTCCTGGAAAATGTTCTGCAATGCTGGGAGCCAGATAATTCTCAGTATACATCAGAACTTTCTGCCCATGTTAAATTTATTTATATTTTGGTTGTGTTAAATAGCGTTACGTGCTGCTTTTTCCACCCAAGGAGCCAAATTTATTTCAGATGTAACTTTATTGATTGCACTGCAGCTACAGCAAGAATTAATTTGACCCATGCTCTCAGAAACTAAAACAGATTACTATAAATTCAGATCTGTTAATGTAACCTTTTAATTTAATCCAAGATGAGTTTTGGCCAGTAAGCACTGAATTGTATGTCCTAGAGAAAATTTAGGAATATAGAATCCATTTCCTGAACTTTGTATTTACATTTAGATCCATTTCCACCCATACATTATTTTATATCCAAAAGCAGATATGTATTTATTTAAAATTGTATACTGAAGGTAGCATTTTTTAAAGTGCTCAATGTTTGCTAGGGTCAAGAAGATTGAATACCTATGAAATGACTAAAAATTAATTAGCTTTAGTTTAATTTGTGAAAAATGCTTTTGTTTTGCATATTTATCTCATTCCAAATATAAGCTGATCCTTACAAAATCATTCTTAGTAAGTTCATAATTACAGAACATTATGAAGTAATCAATAATTCTTAGATTTTAATGAAAATCCTCGCGCTGAATATATGTCTAATTCAGAGGCTACAATAACAACCAAAACATAAGTAAAACCAGAAGTAAATATTTTGTCTCAATTTGAGCCTCAATCTGAGGTTTCTCAGAATTTTATTAAATAATGTGGTGGAAATGTGAAGTCAGTACACACCAACATGGTACGACTGGGCAAGGGAAATCAGGCAGGTGGGGAAGGGACAGGGGAGCAGAGGCTGGCAGGTCCCATTTTGTCATCAGTACCTCATCTTTCCTCAGACAAAGTAAAAAATTCAGGTTTTCTGTACGGGAGCAGAACTTCAGCGTTTCAGTCACTACCTGTGCCTATTTTTAAGTGCCAGTTTCCCAGCAGTGTCTGTTCATGTTTGCTGGTCGTACCACATGTGACAAAACATACTGATGTATCAGCCGCACTCTTATATTGTTATATAGGGTGAGAAAGGCGAACCTGGAATACAGGGCAAACCAGGATCATCAGGAGCCAAGGTAAATATGAACCTGGAAGTATTCTAGTTAAAGAAGGGATTGATTTACTTTTCCATGATTTACTGATCTTCCATGATTTTCCATGATTAGTTACAAGGCAGTTTGTTTCAAAATAAAATGGTAGTTAACATAAAATTGCATCAGAATCCATTTGATGGCTTGTTCTTACTAATTTTATACTAGATTTTAGGCAATGTAAGTCAGCTGTTCATTAAGTTCAAACCTGAAAACATTGCCATTACTTCAGATAGTTTTATTTGTGTAATTTTGAAAAATTGACATCAACTCTATTAAAAGGCAGTTAAAAAAGACAGATACTGGAAAACTGAGGTTATTAGGAGTCCCTTTTGTGGCTTCTCTGTATTCAGCATCCGTTCATAAATTCTCCAGACATTTCAGTCATCCGCAGTTATAAAATTGCAAAATATCACAGCTAAAGCATATCACGTGACCTCAAGAAAACATGCAATATATATATATTTTACACACAGCGCTTGACTAACACAAAGCTATTGTATTACTCAGGGGGAACTAGGAGTACCAGGTGCTCCAGGTGAACCAGGCTACCCAGGCATTCCTGGTACCCAGGGTATAAAGGTAAGTGTTTTTTCCAGTTCTACATTTACTGCATCTTTTATTGGAAGTACTTTTCATATAAATGATCATTACTAAAGGAAATCCTTTTTCTAAATACATCATTATTATTAGAGAACATTGAAAGGCCCATTCTTTAGAAAAACAATAATTTTTGGAAGGCCCATGCTTGAAAAAACAATAATTTTTCACGGGTAGGAGAGAATGACCAAAATGGAGAAGCTGTTAGCGTAAAATGCTACGATATAGGTATCAATGAAATTTCCACTATGAATTGTAGCGCATAATGGTATGATCCTGTATTTACTTAATGTTATAGCAAGTGCTACATCTCTAAAGTCTATTGTACAAAGTCTTTTGTGGAGCAATTAACCCTCGGCAGCTGGGAGAGATTCAGCTCAATTAGCCTTAGCCATTAGGAGTTATCATCTGATCTAAACAAGCCGCCTGGGTTCTCTCTGTATTCAGCTGAGAGAGTCTGAGTTCCTTGGGGAGCTGTTAATTCACATCTCTTCCTTTCTTTGACTGTAGCTGAAACCTAGACAATTAACTATATTAAATGTTGAAATTAGGTTAGGTTAGATGGATCCTACTTCTGTACAGGTTGAAAATTATTTCTTCTTTTCAGGTGAACCTATGTTTATTCCTCTTGCATACTGAGTTCTCATAAAGATCATGCCTTCAAGGATCTCACCATCTCTTGGTGCAGCCGTACATCTATCAAACACTGCTATAGATGTGCTTGTGCTGAAATTCTTGATTGATGAAGAACTGTTTTGTGAACGCATAGTAAAATTTCATATTGCTGTTTGGCGTATGTGGATAGTCATCCTTAAAAGTGTAGGTATGTAGGATTTTCTGACAGTCACATGCCTTTAAGGAGTCCCAGGTGGAAAAGATTATAGGCAATATTGTTCTTTGATATGTTTTGAAATTCAAGCACATGGCTTTTTGCATAACTTAAAGCTGTAATTGACATTACGTTAGATGCTTTCCTAGAGATTTTCTTCTATAAGATGACAGCATTCTGCTGCAAATCTCCTGTGTGGTTGAAACCTCTCAATTTTGTCTCAGACAATAAGGCAGAACTTCCTGTTTGACTGGAAGCTGGAAAACCCCTGGAATATTTCTTGTTTTAAAATACTGACTTACCTTTATCTTACTACAACTCACAGGACTCACAGGAGCGTGAACTGAGTCTCTTGAGGAAAAATTAGCTGTGCTTTGTCTATAGAATGGAATTTAAGAACCTGAAATTTAGAAGTAATTGAAAATCATTGTTTTTTGTGCCACGTGGGTAACTACAAAGAACTTAACAGAGTTGTGTTTTCTAGATTATGTTTTTTCAGGACAGCACCTACCGTCTAGTAACTCTACCAAGAAAGACCAAGAATTTATATTTTAAATAGGCTATTAGGCAAATTTATGTGAAAGAAACAGTACATGTTTATTTGAAACAGCTGGGGAAAAAATAGTCACTGTTATCTTCAATGTCATGATTTCAGTAGAATTTCAGGGTTGAACACCTGTCAGCTCTCATGGTTCAAAAGTGGTTGAAGTCAAATTAGTTCCATTGGTGTAAATCAATTAATTCTAATTGTAACGGAAGCTCTAACTTGTATCCATTACATTTTTAGTCTAAAATTTAATTAAGGTTTCTTTATTCTGGAGACTTCTAAAGCAATCATATGTGCATCCTGAAAGTCAAATGTTTCACTGCTTTGCAAGATAATGAGTACCGCTGTTACTTTCATTATTTTATTGTATTTTTATGGGAAAATATGACAAAGATTTTTTTTTTTTTATAGTGAGTTTCTTAATTTGCATATTCGAGTATAAACCTTACTTTAATGTTATACTATTTCTTTGGAGCAGTGTAAGTGATCTGATGTCATGTAAAAGATAGACTGGTTTCCTTAGAATATAGTTTACTATAACTAACAAGCTTTACCTGCAGCTATTCAAACTAGATATTTATTCAAGCAACCAGTTATCAATGCTAAAAATGTTGCTATATTTGCTATCAGCCCAAATTTAATACTTAAATGTAAATTTTAAATTTAAGCATTTAATATTGCTTTTAAATTAATTAAATTAACACAATTAAATGAATAACAGCTCATTTTTAAAATTATATTTGAACGGATTTAATAATAACTTCAAATTTGAATATCTAGAAAAAGATTATATAAAAATAACTTAAGTGTGCTTAGGTAATGTATCTGACACTTGTGTTGGAAATCTGGCAATGTTTCCTGGGAAATGTTGAAGCCTCAACTATGCAAAGATTCCTCCATTACGTATTTAAATGACAGATTTCAGAATAAACAGGAAATCCTGTAAAAGCAGAGGAAGCTCAGGTAAGGTGTCAGATAGAAATAAGCAGTTAGTAAAATATGATAATGCGTCTATGTAATATTACCAGCAATGCAGAAGACCACCTTTTGAAGGATGAAGCCCTTCATATAAAGGCATTACAGAAATAGAGTTGAATCAGGTACTTCACTGTGGAAAGAGAAGTTGAAGGGTAAAGAACCACTAAGGGTGGTGTTATATTTAAAGTTTTATGAAAATCCCATGCAGAGGTATTCCATTTGACTTCAGCTTCTGCTCCAGAAGGGCACAGGTTTACTGTATGTCCGGTGTTGTATATGCCAGCCGTGTATGGATGTCTTAGGTATGCTGGAGTTTTTCAGATGTGAGTAGACACATATGGGGATGCCTTGGGTTGCTCTAAGCATCCTGAGTGCCTATGTTGAGACAACTGAAGCAAGTTCCCTAGTCAATGGAGGCTAGAGAATGATCCAAATTTAGATGAGGTTATCTCATCTAAATGGGATAATGGAACCAAATGCATAAGGACAAAGATTTCCTGGCTTAAGTCTTTCAAAACATACTGTAGCCCAATGGAACAGTGTCTTGATTTGATTTAGTGTCATAACAATAGTTCAATTAGTTTCATTATCACCATATATTCAGTTTTAATATCTAAGGGTCATGTAAGGTACATGTATCCAAGACAGTAATACTGATTTTAAGAAGGGAGATTTTGTTAAAATTTATGGAACCTCTCCAGATTTTAAACTGAAGATGATTTTGCAAAAGTCATTATTCATTTTACATGAAGATGCAAGTCAGAATATATATTGCTGGTTAACTGGAGTTACAAGTCATAAGTATGACAAACTCTTGAATTATTCAGGAAAAACAGTACAGTTTGGGCATCTGACAGTAGAAGTGAAATCTTTCAGCTATAGCTTATTTTAAAACTTGAAATCAAACCAAATATTTTACATTCAAGTACAATACAACCAAATACGCTGGCATAAATACCCTCTTATGTTCTGTGATTTTTGATGAGGAAAATATTTGCCATAGCCAAAATCTCCTCTTTGCTACTGTTTAGCATTTAACTAAATGTTCTCTTTTTCAAAAAAACAACCAAACACACACATGTTTGGCTCTTACAAGAAAATTGGCAAAACAGATCCAAAAAATTCCATCCTAATTCTTTTCTTTATTAAGTGCAGTTTTGCACACACCCTGCAGATCTGTCTTTTGTTTCATGAGTTGCTATGTTCTCGGACCATTATTTTGGTTCGTGTCTGTTTGGACAGAGACACACTGATTTAAGAGGTCAGAGGTAGGGCAGGAGCCACCTCCCATAACTTTAAGTTTCCTTTTTAATCAATGAAGAGAGATAGGCATGTTCTGGGAGTACTTATTTTATACCTCTGCATGAATGGTTTTCAAGAGGTGCCTCTTTCTCTCCATTGTCAATTAGATGGTGTTCAGACAACTTGATAAACCTAGATAACTGCTTTTCAAGAACCATTTGCACCATCTGATTACCAGTCACCCCACTAATGTTTACTTACTGTAAACACTTCAATGAAAGTTAAAAGGAGTGAGTGGAAGTGGAACTTAGTTCTTACACAATTCTGATTAAATTTTAAGTATTTTTTTTCCCATTAAAAAAATATTATCTTCTTTGATGTGTCATGTGTAACTTCTGCAATTCAATTGGTTTTCAGTAAGTGCTACAGAAATTATTTACTCTGTTCTCTCTGGGTGAAGGCAAGCATACTTAGTGGTCAGCATTCAGATGAAATTTAAGCCATCAGAAATACCGCCCTTCTCCCTGCGTGCATCCTCTCCACTCCCATGCACTGAGTGGATAAAATGCTGCTGGGTTTGCCACCTCATTATGTTGTATTTTTAAATTTTAACTTGGTATATGAGTATCCGCTTTCCTTTTTGGTATTTATTTCTGTGACAGATTCCCTTCTTAGTATAACGTTCTGTACTTTTGTCAGTTTCTGTACATGGGGATAAAGTGATTTGTTTTCAGTATAAATAAAAGCTATTAGATGCTTCTCTTGTATTTACTGTGTTAAATTAAAACACAGACTACATGACTTTGAGATGAATCATGTTACAGAGAAGACTTTTCTTCTCATATTTTACAGGGGGACAAAGGAAACCAAGGTGAAAGTGGTCTCCAGGTATATTAACTTTGTTTCTAATTAAATTATCTTGCAACACTATTAATACAAGTCTTAGGTGTTAATTCTGGAGCTTTTTTCTAAGATTAAGCTCCACAGAAGGTTTGCTCGGAAAACAGCAGCACTGAGCCCTAACTGTTCTTCAAGGAAAACTGTCCACTATGCCCAATATGAATTTCCATCTGCGTTTCTGGGGCTGAGAGGTCTATTGACACCTGGTGCAGAGACGTGTGGTCCTAGAAATAGTGCAGGCTCAGGGACATGGGTTGTGCTGCTGCCCCAGGGCCCTGGGACATGACCCAGCCCTGTCCTGCAGTGGGTTCTGTCCCTGCCTGCCCCAGGCACTGCAGGGTCACATAAACGCTCGTAGTCAAGGTAACACCACCTGGCCTCTGCCTACCTGCTATATTATAACAAGTGGGATTTTCCTCCTTGTTATCTAGAAGTCATGGAAATACCTACAAGAAAAAGAAGAGTACCACGTCACTGCTCAGATCCTAACTTGGCTCCTCTGTGTTCAGAGTAGAAATTGTATCCTTCTACACAGTTTCTGGTCTGAACCCTTGAACTTTGCAGATTGATTTGGCCTCGTTTAGGATGAGATTTTAGGGTTTATCTCTTTGTGTTATTTTTGATAGTTTAATTGTGTCTCCCAGATAAATGTTTATTTTAAGAAAAGGTGCTGCTTTTTTGAAGGGACTGAAAGGAGAAAAAGGAAGACAAGGAAATCCAGGCTTACAGGTACTGTTAAAATCAGGTACAGGTACTGTTAGTTCAAGAGAGCCATAATTCATATTTGTTTCTTAAGGTTACTTCCATCAACATGGAGAGTTCTTTGCATCGGGTGAAATATATTTATGTATAATGTGATTACATAGTTATATAAATTACCTCTTAAACAACCTTTTTATTTTTAAAATAACAAATACAACGCATAGAGAAGATGGAGCCACACTTTTCTCGGGTGTGCACAGTGGCAGGATGAGAGGAAATGGTCACGAGTTGGAACGCGGGAAGTCCCAATTTGATATACGGGAAAAGCATTTTGCTTTGAGGGTGGTCAAATACTGGAGCAGGCTACTCACAGAGATTGTGACCAAACCTGTCTGGACAGGGCGTTGAGCAGCTTGCTCTAGCTGGTTCTGTTCTGAAAAGGAAGTTGAGCCCATGGAGGTCCCTTCCCACCTACATGTTTCTGTGGTTCTGGGATATCATATCTTGAGAAACAGACCCGAAGTATATTTCACTATATTATTTTATTAAATCCTTAATTATGGAAAATTTTCATGAAACAATAACAGATAACAGCACAAAGTGGCTTTTGCGTAAAGGTTGTAAGAGGGATGCTTGAGATGTTAAGATTTTGCATGTACTGTACTACACTTTCATGTAGTTCATTATCTCCTAGACTATGCTAGGAGTCATTATTGACATTTTCTGTACTCTTAAATTACAGATGTTTCCTGTTTCAGCTGTAAATCAGTGAGATCCGGTTGTTTCTCTTTAACTCTGGGCCAATGTATTCTGATTGTGTCATAGTTGGCTATCTTGTTATACCACAGAAAATAACTGTTAATATTTATAAATACTTGTTAACTACATAATCTATGTTGTGTCTAAACAGAGAAGTATTTGTTAGAGGTACATATCTAAAACTAGACTTGGAAGGAAGTCCCAGTTGCTTTTTTCAGAATTACGACATTGATACAGCTGCCTGTCTAGCCAGAAGGAGCTGATGGGCATGTTGAAGGAGCAGTTGAGCATGGCCAGGAGATCTAGATTGTATGTTAGCCTAGTTTTGTCACTTTCAGGGGTGTGTAGGTTGCCAGGAGTCTGGTAGTAAAGCTGAGCAGATATTTCGGAAAGAAGTAGTTTAAATTAAAAGGCTGATCATTTGTTTCAGCTAAATGTAATGTCCTATTCTAACATTTTACAAGTTAAACTTTCTGGTTTGTCATTTTGCAAATAATGAATACATTTTTCATGTATGTACTATTTTAATTATAAGGTAAAACAAAGCAATAGTGAAATAAAATCTTTTTGTTTTTCAGACAGTGTGATGGAACTGAATTCCTGTTGCTTGCTTCTTTTTTCTCTTTTGTTTGTTTGGGTTTTTTTGGTGTTGGTTTTTTTTTTTTTTTTTTTTTTTTTGTAGAAAGCTGAAAAAGATAACACAGGCTTGGTCCGAAATTGTTTCCCGTGTTATCTAGTTTGGTCAGCAACCAAAAAATCAGTTGTTCAGATACTTCTGGTAGACAGCACTAGGTCCTTCCAAGGTTTCTCAACCCTCCAGGACTTCTCAAAAATACAATAAAGATTCCCTTGTCCATAAGAGTACATCAGAAAAGTGAAAAAGCCTGCGTTGAGCTGTCATCTTGCCGTGGAACTTAATGATCAATAACACCTTTGAACCATTTGGCAGAAATGACGCCAAAACCATTTGCCAACATGCAAAATCTGGCTTACAAACTGAGTTTGTATTTTAAAGGCTCTGAACTCGATTTCTGTCTAGTAAGACAGTATTAAGAAGGTGGAATCAGGAGTTTTCTTTTGCTAGAACACAAAATTTTATTTCTTTTTTCTTTTGTAGAGTGAATAAGGTTTTGTCTATATGTCTATATGATGTCTATTTGTTTAGAATATGTATGATATATTCCCAATTTATCCTTTTGGTATATGGTATTAAAGGTATTACCAAAGTGTTAATTCACCATGATATACATTTTTCATCCCTATATGCAGTTTATTTTATTGTACAAATTGTCATTTGTAATTGGCATTTGTAATTAATTATTGAAAACAAAAGACAAAAATATTAGTTTTTGATTCCAAGTAATTTGTCTCACCTCGTTTTTTTGATTTTTTTTTTTTTTTCATATTAATTCCTAAAGGGAGTAGAAGGATTGAGTGGAGAACGTGGAGAGGTAAGTATTTTATAATAACAAATATAGTATTACAAAATTATTCCCTTTTTTTCTGCAAATTATGTAGTCTGTAAAATGTGTGTTTACAGTCTTATTTCTGTACTCACATCTCTATAAGCAACAGAAAAAAAGTAAATTGAGAAATATCAGAGAATAGAAAGAGGTATTAATTAAAAAGTGACATAGTGAAATACGTATTTCATTAAATGAAAGATTAAAAAAATAATTAAAGCCAAGTATATAAGAGAATTAAACAAACAAAATGAGAAGGAGCTGGTTGAAGAAGCAAAAAATTAAAGAAAAAAAAAATCTAGAGATTCTAGGTTAATTGAAAAATAAAAATATATTCATAAAAGAATACAGAATGCTTGAACAAAATGATCCATATTGTTTAGCAGCAGCCAATAATAGAAGGGCAGGATCCAAAACTAAAGAACAAGATACACAAAGAAGGTCCTTGTATACCTTCACTCTTTTGGGCAGTCAACAAAGGAGGAGGATTTAAGCTAGAGATCAAGATCATTGCATTTAATGTCAATCTTGAATTTGTCTAATTCATTTTGAATTGTGCTGATATACTGTACATTCAGCTTTCATAAAAGTCTGTGGTAAGGACTTCCACAGCTGAACTATTTGTCTTGTGCGTTTCAATCTTCACCAGTGAGATTTCTTTGTATGCCTTCATTTCAAAGCTAGTGAAAAGGAGTATCGTGAAACCTTTACAAAGATATTTTTCAGAGAGGATTCTGTCTTTGAGGCTGATTCAGGAAATGCAGGGCAGAATTCTTTCTGTCTACTACTAAATTTATACAGGAATAATTCAACTCAGCCTGAGCTGAGGGGCATAAGGGGAAGCCTGTTTGGACTGCTCTTGGTCTGTCAGAAACTGCACTTGTTGCTCTCCAGGATCTGTTTAGAAGTCCCATCTTTTTCTTTATTTTTGTTGTGTTTGGCTAATGTAGATATATTTATGGCCAGATCTGTTAATCTTTAAACATGTTGTTTAAAAATTGGTATTTAAAAGATTCACTTTATTAGTTATTTTTTATTTATTCCAATATTTAGTGAAACTAGGGTACACGCTGTCCCATTAATATAATTCTCCTTCAACTTTATTCAGCGATGTCTTTGTTCGACCCTTTTTCATTAAAGCATTGTTGCATATCAGTAACATTGGAATATTGGAAGCTCAGTTCTGATCATTAAATAATTTTATGCATTTAAACATATAAATTGCCCTATATGCTGCTGTGTTCTATGAAATACTTAAAATTACTGTCTGGCTTATAGGTGTTTTGCGAAATCATTGCCAAAATTGGTAAAAGATTCCTTGTATACTATTGAACTAGCCTCTTTAAATACTGACAATCATGGTAATAATATATTTCTTCTGAAAAATCCTTTTAGTAATATTCTTACTATACACTAAGATACAGTGATGTCATTGTGTTTACTTATCAGACCTATAAAATTAGTTTATTTTCTGTTTTTATAAAATATGTTGTCTTTTGTTAGACTCTGACTCCTCAATAAGAAGTTTCTTCAGTCTGTAATTCTCAGCATTTATTGAGCTCTCTTCCTTTTCTTTTCTTTTCTTTGCCAATAGCAAGGGTCAACAAACAAGGCCACACATGCGATGTGGCTGAGTATTACGAGACCAAGATATACTGCAGAAAATGTTCCCTCAGCAGTTTCATTTACTTTGTGGCAAGTTGTGCTGATGCTTCCAACATTTTGCTCTGGTGTTTTTATACTGGCTTCTTGCCTGTAATGTTTTTCTACAATAGATGCCATTTTCACAATATTTCACTGGTTCTTAATGATTTCTAGCCCCTTTAACATTTAGCCCAAATAAATCAACTTGTGAGTCAGATGTCTTTTATGTAAACATAGTCCATAGTTGTAGAAGTAATTAAAACCAAAACAAATAACTTGTAGCTACAAGAACAGCATGATTTCCACATCCCAGCACGTATAGCTTCTAATATAGCCCAAGGCAGCTACATATGCTCCATATATTTATCTCTGAGCCTTCCTGACCCTGTTAAATGAAAAAAAAAAAAAAGGTAATTATGTAGTAGAAATGAAGAAGTACAAATGTTCATGGTGTAACTAAGAGTATCAGTTCTCTATGACTACAACATTCAAGTTGACAGTATCAAGAAAATCAAATACAATTACAACCTCGGAAAAAGTCAGTTCTGAATTAGTGTATAACTTTTGTAGTGGGAAGAGGGCATGGACTGCTCTTCACTTCATGCATGGCCTCTTACTGGTGGCCCATCTTTCCAGCAGTACTCACAGGCACTTGACTGACATCTGCCGCATTTTCTCTCATTTCTCTGTTTTTTTAAGAGGAAAAACTACCTGCCTTATTTTAGTGGCTAGCTATCTGCATAAAACTGAGTGATCCCATACTGAATTTGAAGCTTGCTACCCTGTAATTATTCATGTGGAGAACTCTGGGCGTTGTTACTAATTCAGACCATGCCAGAAAGCTTTGCATTTTTCTGATATAAAGAATTTTGATAAGTACTATATAGAATGATACAAAGTAATATAAATACCATAATTTAAAATTCAGTATAAGTCTATGAAGACTGTATGCCTAAGTGCTTCTTAAACTTGCATTATTTGCTCCAGTAAGTTTTGTCGTATATAGTAATCCTGCTGCTTTGTTTCCATAATACCATGTAAAATAGCTGGAAAGGGCGAAAGAAAATTTTGAAGCACCTGATAGCATTATGCAGAAGCTGTGCAAAAATGGAAGGAAAAAACTCATCAGGGAGCAAACATACTATACTAACTTTAATCTTAGGCACATATCAAATTACATTGTACTGATTTTTCGTTGGCTCCAGCATAGGGAAGGAGTTCCACATGAACTATTGCAGTAGGTAATTTCACGCATAGAAGAAGCATTGCTTTAATGAAGATAGATCAAAATATTTGCCAGTATTATTTTAACATTTTCCAGTGAAGTAAATGGACTACAGTTGTTATCAATCATATGGAGACTAAATGAAGTCAGAAAAAACCAAGAAAACCCTACCTGAAATAAAACTATTTTTTTCCTTTGTCTTATACACTACAGGCGTAGGGTAAAACCTTGATTATTATAGTAAGCTTGCCAAGAACTTCAGTGATGCCAGAATTTCACTTCTAATTTTTCCAGCCTTCTAACGATTTTAATGTTCTGTAACAAATGATGTAATTCTCATGAAAGGTGAATAAAGCCTTTCCTTCTATATGTTAATAATGAAAACTTTTGTTTTATATTAATTAGTGAGTAAAATGGGTCTTTAAGGTTAAAAAACCATAATGGTAATTTATTTCTAGTTATTTTTGGTAAATAATTGTACTAAAGAATCTGAAAACTTCAGTACATTTTAGTAAAATAGATCTCATAAGTATCAAGTTAATTTCCAGTGACAACTTATATTCGTTTTATGAAGGTCATCAATGAAGATTTTCTCAGAATATATTTGCTTGATGCTACCTAGCTTCCAAATGGTCTGTGAAGATATGAATCGCTTTTCATTGGTTTTCATTGCAGAAAGGTGAGAAAGGAGATCCAGGTATTCGAGGCATCAATGGACAAAAAGGAGAATCTGGTATCCAGGGTTTGGTTGGACCTCCTGGTCTCAGAGGTCAGCCAGGAGACAGAGGACCCCCAGGACCACCTGGATCAGATGGAAAACCTGTATGTATAGGACCTCAAAACTTGTTATTTTGGATACCCAAACAAATGCATGCTCTCTGTTCTTTTTAACTGTTCTCTGTTCAATTCAGGCACGAGAATTTTCAGAAGAATTCATTCGACAGGTGTGTTCAGATGTGCTGAGAAGTAAGTTTCAAAGCCTTTTTACTGTTCTTTCCTTGTTTAAATTGCTGAAGAAGTTTCCTGATAATTATAAAGATGCTTTCTTGAAAGTAAGATCAATATTGCTGATTTATCATTTGTTTTCCTGCAGGTTGCGTACTTTACTATTTTGTTTTCTAAAGGCATCATATTCTCTAAAGAGAGGAAACTACTGTTGTATTGGTGGCTAGGGGGCAATATTTTTATATTTTATTGTTACAACACTGAGCAATTTTTTGTTTGAATTTTCACAGCCCAGTTGCCTGCCATCCTCCAGAGTGGAAGGCTACAAAACTGTAACCACTGTCAATCCCAAAGTGCTTCCCCGGGACTTCCAGGACCACCGGGTCCAAGAGGCCCTGAAGGTCCAAGAGGATTTCCTGGTTTACCAGGAAGTGATGGCATTCCGGGCCTGACAGGCATCCCAGGTCGTCCTGGGGCTCGTGGGACAAGAGGTACTGTGTGAATGTGTCACAGTGTTAATGGCCTTTATGACTGTTTTCAGTTTCGAAGGGGATTAGTGCAGGGTGGAGCAAGGGAATAGCTGGGTTTGTATCGCAAAGTGTAATTGATGACATGGTGTAATGTAAATGTTTCACCTCTTACAAAGAACGCATGTCAGAAGAAGAGAAAATAGAAGAACGCAACAAGATAGCTAGTGTTCAGTTCTACTATAGTCAAACTTTGTTTTGATCTTCTTAGAGAATCCTTAGTCTCATGTAAATGTTTTAAACTGCAGTTAGATTAATTTCTTTTAGATCAAATATGCTTAGCCATGGATTGTAGTGTATTTCCATGTTTTCCAGTTTCTTTTCTTCCAAACTTCTTTGTTTCTGCTATTTTAAAGAACAGTATTTATTCACTGGCTATTTACTATTTGCTACCCTATAGGCTGATTTTTGGCATGCAACAACTTTTATACTCCCTCTGATTTCCTGGGTTTTTCTCCTTTCTTTCTTTTTATCTCATAAGGATTTTTACTCCTTTCTTTATGCTTTTCTTAAACATTCTGATTTCTTTTTAGGCGAGCTAAGGTTTATGCTTTCAGGTAACTCATCCATCTGAATATTCCAACTGATTTCTGTGATGTATTTGCAGACTTTAAGTTAAGTATGCATATATAGTCTGGAACTAGACCAAAAGACTGGGAGAAGTCCATAATTTGGTAACTGGTCCCAGCAGCCCCTGAGTTTCCACACTAACAGTTCTGCCTATTGCGTAAGAGTTGGAAAAATGGGATACCTGTTTCTATGAAGAAACTGAATTTATTGGGTTGTACTAGTGTAAGAGAGCACATTATTTTGCCCCTCTCAGTATTTCTTTGGTGGAGACTTAATTTTGCCATATGTTGTGGAAGATTGTCTATATATTTTTTATTCCACAGGGACTGTGGTGAATACCTTACGCTTCTTTCATACAATTTCTTAAAAAATTTGACAATGGAAAGGCAATGACAGCAAATTTCTTAATTGCCCATCATGTATTCCCTCTGCTGATAGTGGCTGTCTGCTTAACAGGTGCTACATCAGCTCTTAATTCAGTAGAAATTATGATAATTTAGAACACAGTTATACTGTACAGGTTACAAGGAAATGCTTATTTTACATCCCATTATTTGCTTTTAAACTATTACATTTTTTTATTCAATAAGAATTATCAAATGCTGACTTCCTAATTCATTGGGTGAAAATATTCTTAGTGTACAAAGATATACATATGTTTGTTAATCCACAGGACTGCCAGGGAAAAATGGCGCAAAAGGCAATCAAGGAATTGGGGTTCCTGGGATCCAAGGCCCTCCAGGACCTCCAGGTGAGGGGTGGTTCAGCTGTGCAGATTCAGTGCATGCTATTAATTTCCAAAAGAATGTGGTTTAGAAAAAATGTTGATATAATTTGAAAAAATTTAGATAGTTTTTACACATCGTAATTACAATATATGGTTTATGGCTAATGCCTGTCTCTTGCATGCCTTTTAAATTGTCATATAATACAATATTTAATATAAGACAGGTCTTGTAGAGATTGGTACCGGAGACTGCTGTTTCTTGATAGATGGATCTTGAAGTCAGCCATTATCTGAAAACTGAGCCCTGACATGTGGCTTGTAAGCATTGCTTAGTGAAGGAAGATGTTCTTCCTAAAAGTAGTGTTTTCTTGCAAAATGCAAAGTTGAGTCGAAAAGATATTAGGGCCTGATCCAAAGCCATAGAAACTAATAGATAAAGGGGGATTCTGATTCACGCCACGGTGGTTCCAGATTATATGATAAAGTATATCAGCGTGCTAAAGTAGACTTCTTATATTTCCTTAGAAAAGGTATTTTTATTTCAAGTGTTTTCTACATGCTTTAAAAAAAAAACCTCAGTAAGGTATCATGTTGCAGTTTATGACAAGAAGTGCCTTTTTTAGAAAATAAAGTTTTCTTAATCTGTATACTTCACCAAAGAGCAGGGGGTTTGTGGGTCCACACTTGCTCTTCTTTTCATTTTAATAAAAATACTCTGTAATGTATTTCTTTATTGCATGTGTGTCGTTAAGGTCCTGAAGGTCCGCCAGGTATGAGTAAGGAAGGACGTCCTGGAGAGCGTGGGCAGCCTGGTAAAGATGGAGATCGTGGCAGTCCTGGAATTCCAGGACCGGTTGGACCTCCTGGAATTTGTGACCCATCGCTATGTTTTAGTGTAATTGTGGGGAGAGATCCGTTTAGAAAGGGACCAAATTATTAATTTGTGATACAATAATTTAGAGGAATAGGTATGGTGCTTGTCTTTTATGGTCTTTCAAGTCTCAGGAAGGTGACCAGCAATAATCCCATATGCAGGAACAAAAGTACTTCTAAAACTAAAAATATATAATGATCCCAAAGGTTTACACATTCCTTTAAAAAAGAAACTCCAATAATTTTTTTATAACTTGCATCAATTGAATCTCAAGTGTTTTTAAAGAGATCATCAGTTTTAATAGGAATAAAATTAACTATAATATTTGATATTTAGTATTTAAGTGTCCTATCATACTCCTGTTACCACTGAAGTCCTTTGCAGAATTGCTGGAGATGGCACTGGGAGCAGGATTAGGCCTGAAATGGTATAGGTCAGGTATAAATTACTGTGACATTTTTCACATGCAGACAACATATACAGTATTTGATTTTGAAAGAATGTGGCTGGCTTTGACTTCATATGTGTGTGAATCTCATTGGCTTGTGTACATTTCATATGTCATAGCTCCAAGTGTTCTGTGAGTGAAAGCATATATCAGATTTTTATAAATTAAGCTAAATATCTGGACTTACTATGGAAGTAATATCACCTATTTTGCCATGCAACTCTTTGCTTAAAACCAAGGTGAAATGCAAGAGTAGAACTACTGGTTCAAGAAGGGCCAAGTACCATTATATCAAGTGTCTTTTATTAAAGATGGTACTGTCAGCCTCCAAAGGTCAAAAGGTTCCATGTGGGTGATAATGAAAATAGTATTAAAAATAAAAAAGAACAAAAAACTGCTATCGCTGGCTTGTAGCTACGATTTGATAAAAAAAAAAAATAATTAAAAAAATGTTTGCACAACTCCAACATAACAGTTCTGCGTAAATTAAGTTATATACCCTTTGCTGTTTCTCCCCAAGGACTGCAGTTGCTAAACTGAAGATGCAGGTTTACAAGGAGAAAGGTCTAACTGCTGGCTGACTAGCTCCAATGTTTGTTACGCTGTTTCCTTTTTCATTTTAAGCAAGCTATGTGTAATTTTGATTGTATGCTTTGCTAATGAGGTGTATTGCGGGCTTTTACATAAAGAGCAAAGGCACAGTTCCCAGGAGAATTTAAAATCTGTTTCTTAAATTAAGGCAGAGTCTTGTATTGAACTTAATCGACGCTTTATAAGTGGCTTTTTCTGATGTGTTGTTTTTCTGTTGTCCTACTATCAAAGATTGTTGATATGCTTGACATTCAAGGTAAAATAAAATTTTGTAAAGAACTGGTGGTAGTTTGATGAGCGATTGCAAAAGTCACTTGTGTCCTGTGTCAAAGAAAAGAGTGATGCCTGTAATACATGGAGGGATTGTTCCACCTTACAGCTGTGCCTTTTTTCCCCATTGTCCTTCCATTTCCTCTGGATAAAGCACCGTCCCTGGGAGCATCACCTTTCCACTGGGCTCCTGCTGCGTACGGGGCAGGGAGTGGCAGAGTGGCCAGCGGCACTGGGCCCAGTGGCTGCTGCCCGACCAGGGCTGTGGCCTGCAGAAGGGTGTTTGCAGTGAGTAGCTTAGCCTAACCACAGCCTTGGTTATAGCGGCATGCAATCATTAGTGTCTCATAAAACCTAGTCTAAATCTAAAACCTTCTCCAGCTTGTCCACATCTTTTTTTGCTTAGCAGGGACCAAAATTGAACACAGTGTTCCAGGTGTGGCCTGACAAGTGCTGAGTAGAGTGGGATAATGACTTCTTTATCTCTCCTGATGATGCCCTTGTTGATGCAACCCAGCATCCTGTCGGTTTTCTTTGTCGCAGCAGCACACTGGTCGATCATACTGAGCTTGTTGTCCACAGAGCCGCTCCCCAGATGGGTAGATCCCAGTCTGTGCTGCACTCCTGGATTATGTTTTCCCAGGTGCAAGACCTAATGCTTGTCCTTATTGAACTTCACAAGGTTCTTGTTAGCCCACTCTTCTAGCCAGGTCTTCCTGCAGGATGGCCCTCCCTTCTGAAGTGTCCACTTCCCCACTCAGTTCAGTATCATCGGCAAACTTCATCGGGGTGCACTTGATCCCATCATCCAGATCACTTCTGAAGACATTAAACAGCATTGGGCCCAGTATTGATTCCTGGGGGACCCCACATGTGACAGGTTGCCAGTTAGAAAAGGAGCTACTTATCACCACCCTCTGTGTGTGGCCTGTCAGCCAGTTCCCCACCCACCGCACAGACCACTTGTCTAGACTGTAACACATCAGTTTCTCTAGGAGGAGGCTGTGGGGAACCGTGTCAAAAGCCTTGGAGAAATCCAGGTAGGCAATGTCCACCGCTCACCCTACAGCAGCCAAGCAGGTTACTTTGTTGTAGAAGGCGATCAGGTTTGTCAAGCGCTGTTTGCCCTTGCTGAATCCATGCTGGCTTTTCCCATTCACATGCTCCATTTTACTTGTGATAGCTCCCAGGAAGATTTGTTCTGTAACTTTCTCAGACTGAAGTAAGACTGATGAGCCTATAATTTCCTGGATCCTCTTTAAGCCCTTCTTGTATATTGGGGTGACATTAGCTGTCTTCCAGTTGGCTAGGATGTCCCCCAATCTCCACAACTTCTCAAAGATTATGGAGAACAGCCTCGCAATGATGTCTGCCAGCTTTCTTAACACCTTCAGGTGGGTATTGCCAGGGCCCATCCATTTGTATGAGTCAAGCTCCTATAGTAGTTCACATACCAACTCTTCCTTCACTGATATTGGGTCTGTGTTTGCATCAACCTGGCCTGTTGTTCCCAGGGCCTGGGACCCAACAGTGCTGGTAAAGACAGAGGTGAAGAAAGTGTTGAGAACCTCTGCCTTTTCAGTGTTGTTGGTGACTAATTCACCTCTCCTGTTTAACAGCGGGCCAATATTTTCCTTCTGTTTGTTGTACGTACCTGAAGTTTTTGCTTTTCTAACTGCATATCTGCACACCTTGGCAATGCCCTCATAGTTCTCAACAAGTATTTCTCCACTTTTCCATCTCTGCTACACTTCTCTTTTGGTTTTGAGCAGACTCAGAAGCTCACAGTTAAGCCAAGGGGGTCTCTTGCTCTGCCTACTTCCCTTACTGTTTAACGGGAAGATTTGTTTTTGTGCTTCCAGGAGAGTGTTCTAGAAAAACACCCACTAGCTCCTTTATCATCCGTGGAAGCTTTCCGCAGAATCCCTCCCAGTTGAGCCCTGAGTGAGCTGAAGTTTCCTCTTCTAAAACCTTTGTCTTAGTACTAATCTTCAGTGTGCTTAGCAGGATCCAAACTCCACAACATTGTGATCACTGCAGACAAGGCTATAACTACACAAGATACTATAAAGCAGTTTTTCTTGGTTTGTGAGCAGCAAGTCCAGCAGTGCCTTATTCCTGATTGGCACATCTAACATTTCTATGAGGAAGCAGTCCTCTATGCATTCCAGGAACTTGATGGATGATATGTGAGCTGCTGTATTGTTCTTCCAAGAAATGTCTGGGTAGGTGAAGAACCCATAAGAACCAGGTTCTGTTGACCCGAAGCTTGATCAAGTGACCCAAATATTGCTTTGTTGGCCTTATTGTCTTGGTTTGGAGGTCGGTAGCAGATGCCTACTGTAAGATCCCCCTTGGACATGACCCCTTTGATCTTGACCCAGAGGCATTCGATAGGGCTTCCATAATCGCCGTAGATGAATTCTATGCATTCAAGGTTCTCCTTAATGAGGTTCTCCCTAATGAGGTTCTCCCCTCGTAGATGAATTCTATGCAACTCCTCCTCCTCTGTTTCCCTGCCTGCCTTTACGAAACAGCCTATAGCCATCCATTGTGATCCTTCAGTCATGTGAATTGTCCCACCACGTTTTGGTTATTCCTATAGTATCATAAATTTCTGACCGGGCGCAGAGCTCCAGTTCTTCTGTTTATTCCCCCAGGCTGCGTGCATTGGTATACATACACCTGAGGTGGTTGGTCTTCTGGTTCTCATCTTGGGAGGCAGCTAAGGAGCATATGTTTGTTGGTTTTTTGTTTGTTTTTTTTTTGTCTATGCAAATAAAAAAGACACTTTTACTTTTCCTCTGCTCCTTCTGGTATCTAAGGTAGCTCAGTCTTGCCTAGCATGAGTATTTCTGTACAGTGCTGTGCAAAGAGTACAATCTCAGCTAGTGCATGTCTTTGTTACAGCTTTAAGGCAAAATCTTGCGTTGGAGCTATTTCACTTTGTATAATAAGATATTAAGAAAGACTGGCTTTGAAAACTACATAAAGAGGCTTCACTGAAAATAGAAAAAGCTTCACACCCTTGATCTCCAAAAGGAGGAGATTTGAAGCTGAATCTATTTGATTGCCTTATCTGCTGAGCTGTTTGGATGCTTTGAGCTTCAGTACAGCTTTATCTTTGGTATTTTGCTCTGAATTTGAGTCTGTGAACCTGTCACGTTTCTACAAAAAGGATTTGGTTTTGACAAGTTGGAATTTTCCAGAGGAATTACTAACCATCTAACCTGTGCAGGTGCCTCTTTGAAAGCTAATAACAATGTAGCTTATTTAAATGAAGACAAACACTTTGAAAGTCTACTTCTACATCATTAAATAGCCAGAAACTATTAGCAAGTGTCTTGCATCACATTTAAATGCATACGTTATAGCCTAGGAACCTGTGATTTAGATTATTGCTCCTTGCAAGATTTAATCAAGCCAGAATTTGTATGACTTCACAATCATTTCATTTTCTGACTTCATTTGCTATAGTGGGATTATACAGTAAATGTAGGTGTGTTCAAGAACATATCTTGATTGTATGCTTTAACTGAGAATATGGATATTTTTCCCAGATCTTCAACTAATTCTAAAGTAAGAGGTTAAACAAAAGGTATAGGCTTGAGTATTATCAGAATAACGATCCACAGGAGAGGGACTCTTATTTACTATTAATGCAAACTCTGTGAGGTTCTTGCGGGTGTTGATCTGCAATCAGAAGCTGTGAATAAAAAAAAAAATCACTGTGAAACATGTCACCATTTAACTACCAGATATTGCCTGGAAACAGTTATGAGAAACTCTGTTAACTGACATGTACTTACTCTCCTGATTATAGTCGCTAAAACTGTATCTTGTGCTAGTTTTTAAGCAGAGGGTAAGATGCAATTTTTTTAGTAGCATCTTGCTGTGTGACCTTGAGTTAAAAATTATACTCCCTGGTTGGCGTAGTGCCTGTTGGTGTCAGTAGAGGAACTACAATTCACTACACTAAATTTTGAATACAGCTTCAACTCATAATATCTCTGTGTATGTAAAATGGATTTAAAAATTTCCCACTTTACTATGGTCATTGATTGCTATTGCCTCTTAGATACTGCGGCATGTACTTGGACATAAAGATGCAGAATTGCAAAGTATTACCGTGGGAACTGAATTTTTTAATGAAAGCTTAGCGGTGTGTGGAGCTCAGTAATTTGCATCTCTGAGAATCATGATCTTAGGGAAGTTTGGAGTAAATGCATATGGAGTGATGTGTCTATATGTACACATATACAATTTAGTAAAAGAACGCGTCGCAGATGGCTTCCGCATGTGCAGGCTGATTTGGTGAATATATATATGTATATTTGGTGTGTGTGTGTATATACATGTACGGTTCTCAGTTCTTCATGTGTTTAACTGAAAGGTATCATAGTCTTCCAATTAAAAAAGAAAAAGTAAAAGAATAAAATCTAATTCTTCTTGTAAGAACTGAACTGCCACAGTCCTGCTGCTGCTTCAGAGCCAAGGTGCCATTGTCAGCTTCAGGTGTAGCCAGTATATTTCAAGGTTGGTCGCCCTCTTAGAGGAGGAGCTGAGAATCATTAGCTGTGCATCTTTCAGAACTAGAGAATTTCATTTCTCAGAAAACTGAAGGTGCATTAAAGTGAAATATCTTATCAGTGCATCTGACTGTCCTGGCAGTGAACACTGAGGGGTTGGACTAGATGGCCTTTAAAGGTCCCTTCCAACCCAACACATTCTATGATTGTATGATTCTATGATCTGTCATTATAGTTCACACAGATTGAATCAAACCCCTGTGAAAAGAGACAATATTTTCCTGTAGGAGGAAAACATAGATGATAAATCAAAATACACCTTATTAATCCAGATTCAGCAGAGACAGTAAACCATTTTAAGAACTATTGCCTTCTGGGACCCTGTTGAAGTGTTTAAAACTTGAATTAATATAAAAAAATATTTGTGGGTTATTTTCTTCTGTTGATAAGCAAGACACAGAGGACATGATATAAGTAGCCTGGAGAATCTAAGTCCATTTTTACAATGGGGAAATCATTACTATGTGATTCCTGAGTTTTTCTTTACAAGCATCTTCCCCCTCCCAGTATTGACTATATTTGCATGAAGTACTTTTTGGTAACAAAGAAATATTCTGGTGATATTGCAGTATATTGTATTATTCTGTGTTATTCTTTCCTTTCTTGGCAAAAGATGCAAGCATTAGAAGATGTTTTTCCAGAAGCAGTGTCTGGCCACTCAGCTAGCTCTCCAGAAGGTATATTGGCAGGTTGGAGGCTCCTTGGTTTTCTGCCATAGGCTTAAAGAACTATTTAAGTGCTCTGTATTGATTTTCTGACACTTCTTGACAAGTTTCCTATTGTCACTGATAAAAGTACATAGTATTCTTCCACTTGAGGGAAATGTAGGTGAGAATTCATCAGAAGATTTAGCCATGTGACTGTTACGGCATCATATGTCCATATTGCCTGCAAAAAGTATCTTTCTCATGTTGGAACCTTGTAAACTACAGAGTTTTCCATTTGTTGTTTTCAGTTTTTCCTTTTTTAAAGCATGAAAAAAAATTCATGGTATCTCCGTGACCCATTGAAATCACATATTAAATATCATGCAAAAAAAGGTGATAATGCCTAGAAACTGTGTTTCAAAGAAATAACTCTCTTTGTTGAAAAATATAATGCTACCTGAGAGATGAAGGGGGAAAAAAAAAAAGCTCTTTTCTAACTGGGGCGTGATTCTTCAAAGTATGTGAAGTTCTTTTTGATGTGGGAGTAAATGCTACCTTTAATGTAGACAAGAAAGAGCCTGAAGAAGAAACTGGCTTAAGCAGCACAGTAGCCTGGATAGCAAGTGAAGGAGAAGGAAAAAGTCATTCACTTCATTCCTCCATTCTAATATAGTATGTGCTTCTCCTTGTCCTCCTCAAAAAAAATTATGAGAAAGTACACCATAGGTATAACACTCCTCTCTTGATATGAAGCGACACACCTCCCAGAGGTGAAAGCTCAAGATGAATGTGTCACTGCTGAGCACCAGGAATCTCTGGCAGCCAGGACCAAAGTTCTGGATGAGAATTCAAGAGATCGTAACAGCTGTCCCGCCCTGATATTATCTGACTCCTGCTCTGGAAATTGGCAAGCAAATGATAGCACTTAGCAGTGTTTGTGTTATGAAAGTTTAAAGAGATTTTTTTTTTACATGTATACACAGTGAGTCCTTTTACAACGCTTCTCAGAAAAAAAACCCCAAACCTAGAACTGAGGAAAAAGAATCTGGCTTTGTGTGTTGTGGTCACATAAATCTTGTACTGAATATCCAAAGCCATCCGTGCTGGGGAGCTGGGTTACTTTGGCTTCATGAGAAATGGGCTGAACTGGAATTCATAAAATCCCCCATACTTACTTTTTTGCCCCTGAACTAGGGCTTCTGTTACACCCAGGGATCCAGCAGCCAGCACTTCTTACTCTGGCTAACAGAAACACAGTGTTCAGTATTCATTTACAGTATTCACCGTAAACGGATCACTGCTAAATTATGAATCAAACCTTTTGTGTACACTAGTGTTTGGTGGAGGTGCCTGCCACATTCCAACAGGCATATATACCTCTGAGCTGATCCATAGGCAGCTACTGGTGGTACCTGCAAAGTACTAACTGGCAAAAGCAAATAGGTACTAAAAGTTACTATCAACGCTCCTTTAACAGGTTGACGTAATAGATATTAAGTAGGAAAACTCACTTATTTTGGTGGATAAACTCAGGCATGAGAAGGTAAATTTTATAAAGCTCAACATAGAAGTAGATTAATATCATATTTCCTCACAGTTGCATCATTGCCAAAAGGATGCCTTTGCATTACATGCATACTGGCAAAAGCTTGAGAAACCTTGGAATAATACTTTCAGAGTAAGTCACTAGTGAATCATTATGATAAGCTTTACTGGTTGAGAAGTTGACAGCATAGCCCTGACCACTGTAACATCATTTATTCAAAACTGGATGAAGAGTGACTAAGCTAATGTTTTACATATACTTGGTGATCAGCTGGCGAGAAGTAACTCGGAGCTATGCTTGATAAGGGAGTGTGATAATGTCTGCGAATGTTCTGGTGACTTCTAGGTGGGAGACTCCAGCTCCTGTGTGTCACGAGCTGGAGCCCTTCCTGAGCCTGCACATGATAAGAATCACGAGAGATGAATTCCCAGCAGGATGAGGGGTGTTGCTGCTGAATGTAATGCAGCTGAACCAAGTTCCCAGCTGTAACGGAAAAAGGGAGAAAGCAGTAAATTGGAAAATAGGTGTCAGAACTAAGCATTTTGGGGTGTTAAAAGTTTTTTGATGACAAAGAATGGCTCTGTGACAAGACTGCATGAGGAAAATTTTGGTGCATATTTGGCTTACGACAGGTTTGCCTTCCCCAAGTGTTCTCTTTGTGGGAAAGTTAGTTTTCACCTGAGTTGTTAGCAAGCTAGTTGACCTTATAGACCAAGTGAAAAAAGGGGTAACAGCTAATAAATGGTGGGTATCTTTCTGCCTGCGGACTTTGTATGAGTATTATACATATATATATATATGTAGCTCAAACAGTATAGACTCTATATCTGTGGGAGGGCTGTGCATCCATCTAGCCAGGAACAAAATACCTGGTGTAGAAACGTATGTCCTGCTGACCAGAGTCAACTGGAGAAAAATTACTCAGGCCTTCCCATCTTCTCTCCTAGTTACATGTGGCATAGGTATATGATTAGAGAAGAAGCACTGATGTGATAAAAAAGAAAAGAACTGCTGCCTAGATCATCTCGCTTAGCATAAAAGCTACGAGATTAACTCTTAGCTTTTATGCAGCGTGTAAGGCAGTAGGGACAATGTTAAAATGAGACAGGCAAATTCCAGTGAAATTATAAATTTTAAACATTTAATATTGTTGCAGTGTGAAGTCAGAGAAAATGGAGATGCAATTTGCATTTTGTGTTGGGATCTTTTTGCCTTTTATGATTTAAAGGCCAGATGGTGTCTGTATGGTGGTCTCCTGCAAACTGTAATCCATAGAAATTTCATTATTTTTATTGGCTTTCTTTCTCTTTCCTTCTGCTCTCCTCCCCCAGGTCACACCCATGGCCTATCTACTTTGGCACACGTGTAACTTGTACATTCGCAGGGTCCCTACAATATATTCTTTCATTTCTTTCACGCGATAGATACTTTATTTAGAATCATAGAGCCATAGAATCATTTGTTCTGATTGTGTTGTGTTTTTTTTTCTCTATCTGCAAAGGATTTCTCTTAAAATATGATTTTAATTTTCTTTTTTTTTTTTAATTACATTTCTGCTTTCTTTAAGCTGTGTCACACTGTACTGTTTTTGTGTGTCTTTATCCACGTCTTCCTTCTACTTCAGTCTCTCCTGCTGTGCTCGCGGTTGTCCTGTAAATAGGAGGTGCAAAAGCCAAGTATTTCCTAAGGTCTTGATGTATAAAGTGCGTTACTGGAAGATGCACAGGCTGTAGCCTGGCTGTTGAGAGCTGCGTGCATATACCATTACCACTACGTGATCCTTCTCCCTGTGACTCATCCCGTTGCTGAGTAGTGGACTGCTTGGAAGAGGTGGCAGATGCTGAACAGATCTGCTAGCAGAAGGACTCACATAGCCAGTGTTGTAGGGGATCTTTAGCTATGGGGTGGGAAGGAGCTCTGAGATAGCGACAGGGGAAATCTTCACTTTCTGGGAGCACTTCCAGAGCTGGAAGAATCTGGTAGTAAAAATACTCTCAGGAATAAACTTCTTGCCTGTTTGAACTCAGTTTCCTACATTGTGCATGCAGCAAATACAGCTCAAAAAGCCTTACTGTGTATCCCTTCCTTTACTGCTTAAAAATTGAGGCTGTTTCTTTTATTGAACAAGTTAGAGTTGGCTATATAACTAGGTACAATTTAATGGACTACAATATATAAGACCTCAAACAGTCTCTTTACCCGTTCAAATCTAAAGAGTTTGGCTTGTCTACCTAGTGTGACCAAACAGATCATGCAAAGGGCTGTAGTTGCCCTCTGTAAATATGATGGAGTAAACAGCAGGGAGAAAAAAAGAAATCCTTGCGTCAAAGGACAATGTTACTGGACGAGCAGATGGGTATAATCTGACCATGGTGAACTGCAGTGGAAAGCAAGTGAAGAATGGCAATAGCTTTGGCTCTGTTAGGCAGAAGAGCAGATGGCAGCTGCCAGCTCCTTGTGTATAACTTGTGATAAACACTGCCTGTGGATCCACGAATGCCTGGAACAAGCCCAGGAGTGTATGTCATGCTCCTACTAATTCCTTGTAGCTCTTCGAGTAAGTCCTGTGGTTGTGTATACAAATACTTCTACTGGTTTTCTCCAGAACTTGTAAATTTTGTTTCATAGGTGCAGAATTTCTTTTAATAATATGTATTAACTGAGCTGTACCAAAGTAAATTCCTGAGCAGAGGTAGGCAGATATTTTTGAATGAAAGGTTTTTCTTTGTTTGTTCAAATAAGATGTCTTGTCAAAATGGAAAATGAATGGGAAGGTCTTCACCAGTTGAATGAAGAATGGGTTTGTTACTGTGTGTGTGTGAGAGAGAGCGAGCCAGCAACTCCCAGCTGTGTGGGAACTGAGTTCTCATGTGGGCTGTTGAAATTGCTGATGATATTCAGTTGGTGCAAGGTCTTCTGTGCTTCTCCATGCCAGTTCCTGGAGTACTGATGAGACTGGGGTAAGCAAAGGCTGGTGCTTTCAATTTGCAAACTATTAACTTCAACCTGAAAATGAAACAATTCATTTTTTAAATACTACATCTCTGTGAAATTACAAACATTCCCCACACAATTCTATACTTAAGTTCTACTGCTTTTACACAAATCTTTAGGAATATAGTCCTAAAATGCTGTCATTTCTGGTAATGCAGATGCCTTTCATATAACGTGGATTATCTGAGAGATAGTGGGGTTGTTGTTCCTTTTCTCATCTTCACATTAAAAAGTCACTGTATGAAGCTACTCAAAAAAGGAGGTTATTACCACAGGAATGAGATAACCTGAGTGGAGATCCCAGGTTAGAGAACTCTATAGATCAAGCTCGGTAGTTAATTCTAATACTGAAATGCCAGGGAAGGAGAAAAGTTTCTTTATGTCTGGCGAGTTCTCTGTTATACATCAATGAAGATGACATGAACATTTACTCCTTGCAAGATTAAGCCATGTGTATATTAATGGTATTACGTACCATTGACTTCAAGGAAGTCAAGCAGGAAAACCTTAACATCAGTTCCAAACTTCAAAATTGAGAAGAACCTTTTCTCAGCGTTATAGCAATTTCTCATACTTACTCCATCTGTTGTGCCCATATGCCAAGTAAAGAAATACTGTGTTTGGAATAAGTGAAATTTCAATCTCCAGTAAAAATATTTGGATACTGCAGAACTTTATATGTACATAACAAAATGTTCCTCTGTCTAAATGCTTAAAACAAATGTTTAAACAAATTGTCATCTGTTAAAGTGCCCTGAGAGCCCTGGGCACTGGGTGTTGACAAATGGAAATTCATTTTTATAGCACATATACTAATGGGAGTTCTTTTGTGGTTATGGGAGGTTTTCCAGAATATCCCTGATGGTCAGCAATCTTGTTTGCCGTGCTGGATCATCAAAAGAAAGACACGTGCTTGTGAACTTTGACATGCTGATTTCAGACAACTTCATCTGCTCGTTTTCCTTGTACATATAATAGCAAGGGGATATTTTTCCTCACTTCTCCCCACCCCAGTTCTTCAGGGTCTTTCTGGACTCACTTGCCTTAAGACTGTGGGAGAAATTCTAAGTTAGATGAAGGGTTTCTCTACTTTCACATCTTCATTACAAGTGGGGTCAGTTGATCTCTGTCAGTCTTAACTTCTGTTTCACAGTTCTTGTGTATGTGGAGTGTACCAGCTTGGCCTCCAGGAGGTCTTTCACATCCATTTAGATTCAGAAAGCCATAGAGTCAATGACCCACCTGAGGCTCAATTCGCTCACCCTCATACAACGTCTATGTATATGTGGTAAGTGGTTGGCTTGCAGATACCTGAATATTGGCCAGTGTGCAGTTTGTGCGAGAGGCTGGACCAAGGTCTTCTGTCACTGTGCTGTCACATATGTGAGCCCTCAGGAATTACTTCCTTCCTTTATTTTCATCTTTGCTCATCCATTGGATCACTGAATTGGTGAATCACAAATGTACGTGCAAGTAGATGAGTAAACTCCTTGCGGCTATTAGATATGGAAGTACTCATGGGCTTCCAACTAGACACGTGTAGGGACTTTACTTATTTGTGGCCTTATAAATAGCGGAAAACATATAGCCAAGAGCTGTACATAGGAAGCAGTGTTTAATTATGGCTTTGTTGAACTTATAAACTTCTGTGCTGGGATAAAATTATCATGTGGTCTTCACTAACAAATTATATTCTACCCATGTGCAGGCCTTTCTTTATGTGAAAATTTAACGACAGATATAACTGAGACATCACATTTTGCATGAAAAGATATTTTTCTTTCAAAATATCAATTAGATAGTGCAGCTATGTCCCAGGTCCTTTTCTAAAGGAGAAAAAAACAAAACAAACAAACCAAACCCCAAAACCTAAACCCCTGGACTTCTGGTCAGTATAGAGATTACTCAGATCAGTAACAGAAAAAAAAAATAATTCCCAAACTGAAAGAAACATTTCCAAATGCTTCCAGCTTTTACAGGGATAATAATTGTGATCTAGAACATGAGGAGCTGATCTCATATACTTGTATGTTAACTCCTAATGTAAACTTTTACTGTTGTTGCCTTCCCTTTTCCCTTTTCCCTTTTCCCTTTTCCTTCCCTTTTTTCAAATTTTGCTTTGAAACAAAAACTAGGACAAAGTTATTCAAGCTTTTCTGAGGAAAGGGCAGTCAGTGTCATATTCCTAGTGAAACAAATAACATGGTGCTCAGTAACAGGATTTCAGTTGCTAAGACAACAGCTACAAATTCATCAGACTTCAGTGGGCTCCAGAAAAGCTTTTTGAAACAAGTATTGAAACTGAAGAATACAAAAGAAAGAATTAATTTTAGCAATGACTCCACCTTTAACCACCTTTTACTTCTTACCATATTTATGTGCTAATTTTTAAAGAAAACTAACACCATGTATGAAAGAACTAAGAATCAAAAATTTTAGAAACAGCATTGGAAATACGTTTTCTGCCTGGAAGTACTGGTTTTGGGGTTTTATGAAAAGTTTTGTTCATAAATTACTGACATCTGCCTTTGTCAAGTTACCTGAAAGAGTAAATTTGCTTTACTACAGCATTTCTAAAACAAAGGAAAACATCCCAATGCAGCTATTAGTACAATATTTTAATGCCATTTTTTTACTTTTTCACTCTGCCTTAGGCTTATTGTTGCAGGCCAATAGTCATGGCAAAAAAATGGGATGGATAAGCAAAAGTGTCACTATTGATTTAGATGTCTGAAGGAGCTGCAAAGTTGTTTGATGACATTCCTAGATAAAGCTAGGAACAACTTTCTAGTGAGCAATTTTCCATGCAGTAGAGAGAGGCGAGTTCTTTCCCCTTCCCCCAGCAGTGGTCGTGACCTATCTGATTGCGGGAGAAATTCCTTCGTGATCTAAACCATGATATTCTGTTTGAAAATATGTTCAGACAAAATATACTTCTAATTCTAGAGACTTTGGTACCAGGAGGAGCACTTGTACACATTGCCTGAAAACGCTATTTGATGATGCGGACCCCATCTCTGCCTCCTCTCTACTCTGTTCAAGGTAGTCAATGAATAGCTCAGCTTCAGCTCTATTAAAAGTTCACCTTTTGTGAATATTCAGTGAATTATGAACTTTGCCATGAAATATTCACTTCTCAAACTGTTTAAGAGGAAGTTCAGTCCTGCACAGAAGTCAAAGACAGTACCTTGTGTTTGTGCTTTATCTAAGTGTTCATTTCATTCAGAAGAGAAAACAGATGCCGCTCATTAACTTAAAGTGAAAACATTTCTGAGCAGATCAGCAATGTTCATTCAGCTCTAGAAAGTATATATTCAGTGCTAATATGCATGATCAAATTCTCACTGCAATATCTTTCTCATTTGAAAGCTCATTTAACACAACATGGCATCCAAATCAATGCATGAGAAGCCATGTTGACTGAAAGAGAGTGGCAACTTACCGTTCCATGTTGTTTAGGACTGAGTGTGTGCTTTCATATTAAAAAATAACTCAGAATTTGGACAGGAAAAACATATGCTAAAAGCTATTCAGAAACAGGAGAGCTTCAAGTGTTCCCAGAGTTACAGCTGAAGGAATACTGCAGGCATAGTTCCCCTGTTCCTCATTACAACAAGTGCCTGTCCAGTAAGGAAAGGGTAAACTCCAGGTCTGAAGGGATACTTGCCTTTCTAGATGAAGCTATTATGCTGGTTTTCTGTCTGATTTTTCTTCAAATTAAGGGAGGATACAAATCAATAACGAAGTATTTCCTAATTCTTTGGAATAAGAATTAATCTTTTCATGCTATGAGTAAATGTATAAGCTTCAGTCCCTAACTAATGAATCAGATGTATAACTAAAAGAAAGCAGGGCTTGGCTTCAGTTTGGAAAAGAGATTTCTTCCAGACTGACTGAAGACAAGGCTTGGAATTCCCCTCATCGTGACAGTGAGCACTCAGGAAAAGAACTCATCCAAGAAGTGAAAATTCTCTGGGCTCACTCACCAGCCCGCTCTGAGAGTGCGTATAATGGCTCAGGGGGCTGACATAAAGGGGCTTAAGGACTGTGAGGGAATTGAGCCAGAGCCAGTGGCCTCTAGAGCTGGCTTCAGAGTCCCGGGAAATCCAGAGTACCTGAATTTCCCGAACTAGTATATAGCTGTTGAGAGTGAGCTGAGAGGGAAAGGTTTAGGCAGGGATCAGCCTTGGATTCTGCCCTGGAGGCACCTCTCTCAGTGCTGAGGAGGGGAGCAAAGCACCCATCCCGTTAGACACATCTGAAGTTAGGCACGTGAAGGTTTTATCTTGATACGTACCAAAATGATTGCAATTTCCCTTTCCTATAAAGTGGGCTAGTTTTGAAAGCACTCATCCAAAATACAGGTGAGAGCGCGTGATTCCTGCTCGAGACTGAAGGGTTCCATTGGGCTGCAAGAAGGAGGAGGAGGGAGGAATTACTGTACCCCCAGGTACTGCCCCCACAGGTGGCGGGGCACCTACCCACAAGTCGTATGTGGGAAAGTGGAAATCCTACTCCTGCTCCCAGAGAAGTTTACACGTGTTTGAATGCCCATTGCCGACACAAACAGGTTTTGAAAAAAGACGTGACTGCAGGACTTGAAGTTAAATGTCTTAGAAGTCAGACCACTGTGTTGTGCTCCCACCCAGGTGCAAAGGTTTACAGAGTGGCGTGAGTTAAACAAGGAGTGACAACAATCCTGGATAGACTTCAAGCTGGTGTTTTGGCTGGGAACTTGAGTGTCTTCAAGCCAAGAGGGCTGAAACTCCTTCCTGATGTCTAGATGTTTCCCCTAGCACCTGGGCCGCGGACCTCTTGCAAATGGGCTGCCACACTTCGAAGGAGGTTGTGAGTGGCAGACCTGGCTGCAGTGGGGATCCCAGACTAAGCGCTGGGGCAGGATTTCTGCAGGGGACAACCTAGCCTGGGAATCCTGCCTGGCTGAGAAATAAGCCACGTGCTGGGTTTTTCTGCTTTGCTGGTGTCAGAGGGCTCCTGGCACGTCCTCTGCTGCTACCGCCCTGCATCTTGGAGCCCGCTGTATCCTTCCTACCTTCATACTCCCACCCAGACAACCAGAATTGGAACTGACAGCACATGCAGTCAAGGCGGAGGGGAAATTTCACCCCCCTCCTGGGGCAGAATGGGGAGCTCTGAGACCATGGTACCCCTCCAGGAGCACCTGAGATATTTGGAGGTAGCTGGGCCAGGCACAGACCCCGCCACAGGACCAGCAAGGCTGTTCTGTGCCAAAACCACCTTCATGGTGTGCCCACACATGGTTGGTGAGGTTAGGGCATGAATTCAGGCACCAGATCAACTTCACATCTGCTTTTAAGCAGCAATATCGCTGCTATCAAAATACTCGGGTAACTTCAAAGGAGAAGGTGGGGCTGTGCTGAGGCCGGGCCAGTCTCTGCGTCAGGCAGTGGCTGGCCGGGGAAGGGGATTTTCAGGATCACGGGTTTTGATTGAAACATCCAATTAGTCGGTTTGTGGGCTTGGCCTGTTCCAGTCCTGATCTTGGGCCCAAATGAGCTAAATTACTCTATACTTAAGAACCTCCATCCTGAGGTTTATAACTGTCCTCCTATAAAATTCCTCCTACGATGCCATACTGAGGGACTGTTAAATTGTTATGTTTCCTTTGGTTCACAACCTGGTATGTTTTTTCATTCCTGAAAAATCAAACAAAGCTTCCAGAGGAAAAAGATACAAAAGAAAAGGGAGGGAAAAAAGCCAACAAGGCAGATAAGCCCATTACAATCAAACAAATACAATGCATATGTGTATACAAATGGGAGATATTAAGAAAGGCAGTCAGAAGGCCCAAAGCCTTATTCTCTGCTTCAGCCAAAACTTTTGTTAAATAACATAGCACAAAAAACTAGCTGAGAAACTGCATAGATAAATACTTATTTATTACTTATAACTTAATTATGAGACAGAATGTACATGAAATGAAAAACAGTTGGGTTTAGTAGTTGGAGGGTGTTGCTATTTTCTTCCCCCCCCTTTTTTTTTTCTTCTTTATTTTGGCTAAATGAGAGATGTATGACAATATGTTTATGACAATTTCTGTGATGAAAACTGCAAAGAGTATTTTACTTGTGTCTGACTTCTCACTCAGCTGTTTCATTCCTTCCTTCATCCAGCTTCTAAATTTTCTCCAAACTGGACATGGATTCCACACTGAAGTTATCTTTTCTAAAATCTGTGACTTAAACTGCTCAACTTTTCCATACGCTTCATGATTTCGTAGGTCCATACCATATCCTTCCTCAAATACCTCTTTTTCAGGTCCTAATCTATTTAATGGTCTTTTGTACAGGAGTCTTTCCATGTCATCCTCATTGCCTCCTTCCCTGAGCTTTTCCTAGTTGTACAGTATCCTGAAAGGCGTGATGTCATGGCATGACGCAGTGTTTTATGTTTTCTATATTATGTTAGCTGTTTTCTGATGTGTTTTTTTCTTTTATTTTAGTAATTCCAAATCACATTTGACTTTTGACTGTGGCTGAGCTTTGAATTAACGTTTTCACAAATATATTCAAAATAACTCTGAGGTCTTCGAGAAGTAACAAGAAATTCAGACACACCTTTCTGTATTTGTGCTTAGGAATTTTTTTCCCCCACATACATAGTCTTTCACGTACTGGATAATGGCTTTAATCTTCCAGCAATTTAATTGCCTGGTTGCTCTTTCTAGTGAAACCTTTTTATTGCTCTATTCAGCCAGTTTTAGATTTGATGATCCTGAGTACATCTGTGTCATCTGTGAACTTGGCAACGTTTGTGAACTCATTATTTATTCAATTTTCCACATAACTCTTGAAAGTGTGGAGCAGCAAAAAAGACCTGAGAACAGATTCTTCCCAGTGTATTCATTTACTTCTGCCTAGCTTTCTGTCTTTTAACCAGTTACTGATCTCCTAGAAGACTTTTTCTCTTAGTGCACGATAGTTTCTTTTCTTCAGCTTAGCAAGGAGAAGCTTTGAAAAATCAGGCATACTTCATTCCAATGATCAACCTTATCTGCATTCTTATTAGTGATTTTTGGTTGTCTTGTTCTGGTTTTACATTTACAATTTTAATATTTTTCCCTCGTGTTGGATGTTGATTTATTTATTTAAACTATTTTCTTACTTTAAATACCTTTATTTTCTCCTTTTCTGCTATTCATCTATACTTTTTTTTTTCCTTTATTTTGCTAAGAGCCTAACTTGCTGTTTAAAATGTCTCCATCATGCCTGCAAACCTTTTTAGCCATTTGTTTTATTTTTTTAATGAGTCGTCCTGCTTAATTGCTCTCCTCAATAAAGTCAAAATAGAAAGAGACCTGGGGGAAGGGAAGAGGGATTTTTCCATTCTACAAAGATGCTGAATATATGCTCTGCTTGTTACATTTTTCTGTAGCTCCATTTTGATTTTTGACCTATTAATTACTCAAGAAACTCCATAGTTACTTTTTATGGATTTTCAGCCTAGATTTTGGCAGTCACATAGTCCTACCTTGTTTTTCTTGAAATTTCATATTTTTTCTATTTCCTCCCAAAAATCATGCTTTAAGTTATATAAACTTGTTGAAAGCATGAAAACAGTAAACAACATTTTCTCCATGGAGTACTTTGAGACTTCTGTGTTACACAGTCCACATGTACTATAAAGTATTAACGTTATCACACAAGTCAAATGCATTATGAGTGTCTCACAGAACATCTTTAAACAATAAACCTTTCATATTTCTTCTGTATTTCAATGTGCAGCGTAAAACACCTTAAACAATATATTTAAAGCGGGTAAATTTTATCTCTAAATATAAGAAGTTTTAGCTGTGCCTTGAAGATATGCTTAATAACATTCTGATGCAAAGAAAAAAGGGAAATATATTAAGGTACAAGAAATATAAAGTATTCTTCAATGACTGGAAAATTGAAGAAATCCCACCGAAAGCAGGAACAGGCTTACTTCTATGTTTTAAAAAGGGGCTTAAGTGCGAGGCATAAGTATGCAGGTGTAAAATCAGAAAGGTGAAGATTCAAATAGACTTAAAATTATTGAGACAAAAAAGAAAAATTAGGTTAATAGAAAGTTTGTCTAAAACTAAATGTTTTATTACAATGCTTATTGTGATTAATGTTCATAAGAATATGGATCATGAAAGGAGAAAGATCAGTTAGTGAATATTTATATAAATTAATATAGCATGATATGAGACTATGGAGTTTACTTAGGAAACAGGATGAAGCAATTTCTGAGACATTGTGCTCTTCTTGGGGAACACCTGGAGGGCTAGGGAACCCTCGAGAACTTCATGGTCACCCTAACAAGAATTGCTTTCTAGCTTCTCATCCTTGACTCACTTCTGCCTATTTTAGGAATCCAATATAAGAGAACAGTCATTCTCTTTTGTATCCAAGAATTGCTCATTATGCTTTGATCGTTTCTCCTCTGTGTGAAATTTATCTGACCACATGTAGACATTAATGTTGCAGACATTTGTATCTGAACTTGTAATCCATAGACATGAGAGAGAAATAGGCTGTGATTTTTTCACATTTTAAAGTAAATGTCCAAATTAGGCTAGATTAAATCCTTTCTAAAAGTGCCTATTTTCATTTACTGAGTTCTAAGGATTACTATGTTGGGAGTAGCATCTACATTGGAGGTATATTAAAAATGGGCAAGATGAATCCTTCTCTCTGGCTGAGTCTGTACTAGAAAGTGAAGCGCTGCCAGTGAATGTTTTTGTGACAGTGAACTGCTGGAAAACTCCCTGACATGATGGCTGATGTTCTCCCGAATAATTGCCAGGTACAGTTCAGAAGTGAAAACACTCCAGAGACCTTCTCACTAAGCTATGTGCATGTAGACACCATGTTTTAGATGTCAAGAGAGTTCATTAGATTAGATATAGCCAACTCCATACTGGTTGACGTTGCTGTATGGGGAAGTAACTAACTCATTTGTCTGGGAAAGTTAATAAATCATTAGTTCACTAGTACAGAAGTATTAATTTCCCCTTTCTATTTTAGAGCTCCCATTAGTACCAGCTCTTGTGCTTTGCATATTTACACTGGTTCCCCCCAATAAATCTTTTGTCCACTTGTTACTGTTTGAGGTATCTATGGACAACCACTGTTGTCCTCACCTGCCGCGATTGAGAGACGGGACACTGCTTGATGCAAGCAAAATGTCAGTTTATTAGATGCGTCGGAAAGCCTTTTATACAGCTACTTAACAATTACACAAATTACACAAATTCTATCATTTCTGATTGGCTTAGCTCTAAATATTTCATTACAATAATCCCTCCTACTTGCGGTTTCGCTACATGCTAGAAGCTACGGTTTTGCTATGTGCTAGAAGCTACAGTTATAACTTGTTGCCTACTCCCTACTTCTTCAATGTTATTTATCTCGGACCTGCAAGGCCAGCTGTTCCCTGACTCCTCAGAGTTATTTGTCCCAGATCTGCAAGGTTGGCATGCCCTCGAGTTTCTTGCATACTTGTACTTTTCCGCTAGCCGCCCCGACACTCACCAGGAGTGTGGTTGCTATTTCCCTCTACCCTATATCCTACATGAATATATACAGCCATGATTTCCAAGTAACACCTCAACCATCTTCCTACTGTATTTTATTTCTGGACAAGTGACATGTTAGTGAAAGCTGTATCCAATAAATCTCTGTTATTCTAATTGGGTCATGATTTTGATGATATGAAGGCTTCCAGATTTTGCTAGCACTCTTTGCTTTAGGATGAAGCCATGTAAGGTGTTCAGCAACTTGACAAGTGACCTTTTTTTTTTTTTTTCTGGTTCTCATGACACCTTAATCAATAATCCTCAATGACTGAAGTTTCTTCAAGAGTTTCAGATGACTTTATCCAAAAAGTTTCTTTCCTTTCTTTTTGGGTGTCACATCATCTCTACGCAGCAGTCTCTTGGCAGCGTAGAGAAGGAAGCCAAAGTGCTACCAGAATAGGGATGTACATAAACAAGGTATATTTTCTCTTCCCTCTGCTAACTGCTTTTATTTTCTCCTTCTATCCCTGAAAGCATATGTATACATCATATTACCCAAAAGAGGCCAGTCATTGTCTAGTTTTTTCACACATATGAAAGAGTTGAGGGGAATATAATGTGAGCCTCTGGCTCTAGTAATTTCTGATCTGCCCATTTTTGGTCCCAGAGAAACCATCAGTGCATATGTGGGTTAGTAACGTGGTGGAGCAGTCTGTGACTCAGATGAGCCCTGGCAGCTTTTCCATAGTGGATTTGGGGCCCTTTGCAGTGGCACTTTCTGGTACTTCACAAGTCAGCAGATCCATTCTACCAGCTTCCCCAGCACTGAGTCCCAAAAGTACTGCCCTTTGAAATGCATAAGCACCACTACAAAAGAAGAAGCAAAGTCTTTAGGGCATTTCTTTTTTTTTTAAATCAGTAGGGTAGATTCCTTGCTGGTCACCAAGATAGCAATCGGTTATAGGTCTTGACTTCTGGGGCTAAGCAAACATTTCCTGCCCGAGGAGCAGCCACATTCCTTCTCTCCTGGTGGAGTTGCTTCAGATTCCCTAGATAACCTAGAGCCTTCACACTTCCAGATCTTCTTCTGCTTCATGCAAATATATATTTCCCATGTTTCATTCCACCCACTTCCTTCTCAAGCTTTCCTGCTGTTCTTGAGAGGGTCTACTAACAGTAACTCTTGTAATGGTCTTTTTCATTTTCTTTTCCTTCCTGGCTTTCAGTGGATGTAAGACACAGTCTTTAAAAAATCCAAATCAGTACATGCTTATATTTATTGGAATCCCTGTTTGTGCATGGCTTTCACAGAAACAGTGGAAGATCTGCCAAGGAGATGCCTGCAATGAAACATTGAGGGTGCATCATTTTTGTCCTTGCATATTATTGTGATCTTCACTTTCCTGTTCTATAACTCTGTCAGGAAACTCCTCTGCAGCTACCTCTTCACTTTCCTTTTAGCTGTGGTTTTCTTTAGGTGTTTACAGAGAGGGAAATGCTCATTGGAGCCTAGAGTATATTCCTACAAGATAGTGATTATGGAAATCATAGAATCATAGAATCATTAGGGTTGAAAGGGACCTTAAAGATCATCTAGTTCCAACCACCCTGCCATGGGCAGGGACACCTCCCACTGGACCAGGCTGCTCAGAGCCCCATCCAGCCTGGCCTTGAACACTTCCAGGGATGGGGCTTCCACCACCTCTCTGGGCAACCTGTTCCAGTGTCTCACCAACCTCATGGTGAAGAACTTCTTCCTAACGTCCAGTCTGAATCGACCCATCTCTAGTTTTAATCCATTCTCTCTAGTCCTACCTTTACCCGACATCCTAAAAAGTCCCTCACCAGCTTTCTTGCAGGCCCCCTTAAGATACTGGTAGGCCACTAGAAGGTCTCCTCGGAGCCTTCTTTTCTCCAGGCTGAACAACCCCAAGTCTCTCAGTCTGTCCTCGTAGGAGAGGTGCTCCAGCCCTCTGATCATCCTCGTGGCCCTTCTCTCGACACATTCCAGCACGTCCAAATACATACAGATAAGCTGTTATTGTAAGTGGATCTCTCCTTTGGGAGTTTTAGTGAATGTTAGTAGCCAGGATCTGTTTGCAGGACAGAGAAACACAGTGTTATTTAGATTAGCAAGGACCTCTGGAAGTCATCTGGTCTATCTGCTCAAAGAAGGGCCAATTTTGAAGTTAAATCCAAATTTGAACGTAGATCAAGTTGCTGATCCATAAGATCAGCAGTTTCATTAGGGCCCTTTAATTATGGACAATGCTTCCTATTTCATGTGGTGGCAGAAACTATTATTTTCTGTTAATTTCCTGTACCAAAACCTTTATTTTTATAGACGTTTTATAGATTCCTGTCATTTGATGAAGAGGTTGCAGTACTGCATATGGAGAAGGGACAAGACACCAAAGCAGAAAAGATGCCCAGGAGCAACAGACAAGGGCAGGAACAGAAAAGCTGAGTTATTGTTATAAAACCACTCATCACCAGTGTACCAATCAAGGCAGAAGTAACTGAGATGATCAATCGGGAAATTCCCTTTAGTGAACTTTTGCATTGTTGGAGGCACAGTTCCTTCACACAAATCTAATTTTCTAGCTGTGGTATTCTTGAGGGAGGGGAGAGAAGAGGAAAATAGGAAGGGCTAGACTGAACCTAGCCCTGGGCAAGTAATAAATGAACTAGAGGGGTTCTAGACACACTACAAATTCCTGTACAAATTGTGCACCAAAGCAGCCTTGGTGTATGTGATCTGCTACAAACATCTGTATTTTGTGAGTTGCACAAACTCATTTGGAGCATGCTCATGTTTGATGCTGGTTGAACCAGTTACGCTTTTGGTTGCATTGAATTCTGTACAGTTAGTTCCCTTCTACTTCAGCTTTGTGGTTGTCAGATCAGGACATCAAATGAAAATACAGTGGATACTCTGATCTACTTCTGAAACTGACAGCTACTGTTGTCCAAAGCCATACCTAGTATCCTAATCATAGAATCATAGGGTTGGAAGGGACCTCTAGAGATCATCTAGTCCAACCCCCCTGCCAGAGCAGGATCACCTACAGCAGGTTACACAGGAATGTGTCCAGGCGTGTTTTGAATGTCCCCAGAGTTGGAGCCTCCACCACCTCTCTGGGCAGCCTGTTCCAGTGCTCTGCCACCCTCAAAGGAAAGAAGTTCCTTCTCATGTTTAGGTGGAACTTCCTATGCTCAAGTTTGTGCCCATTACCTCTTGTCCTGTCCCCGGGCACCACTGAAAAGAGCCTGGCCCCATCCTCCTGACACCCACCCTTTAAGTATTTATAAGTGCTGATAAGATCCCCCCTCAGCCGTCTTTTTTCCAGACTGAAGAGACCCAAATCCCTCAGCCTTTCTTCATAAGAGAGGTGTTCCAGTCCCCTAATCATCTTGGTAGCCCTTTGCTGCACCCTCTCCAGCGGTTCCCTGTCCTTGAACCAGGGAGCCCAGAACTGGACACAGTACTCCAGGTGCGGCCTCACCAAGGCAGAGTAGAGGGGGAGGATGACCTCCCTCGACCTGCTGACCACACTCTTCTTGATGCATCCCAGGATGCCATTGGTCTTCTTGGCCTCGAGGGCACATTGCTGGCTCATGGTAGTCCTGTTGTCCACCAGGACTCCCAGGTCTCTTTCAGCTGAGCTGCTCTGCAGCAGGTCAGCCCCCAACCTGTACTGGTGCATGGGGTTATTCCTCCCCAGGTGCAGCACCCTACACTGGCCCTTGTTGAATTTCATAAGGTTCCTCTTTGCCCAACTCTCCAGCCTGTCCAGGTCTCTCTGGATGGCGGCACAGCCTGCTGCTGTGTCAGCCACCCCCCCCAGCTTTGTGTCATCAGCAAACTTGCTGAGGGTGCACTCTATCCCCTCATCCAGGTCACTGATGAATATATGGAAGAGGACTGGACCCAGTACTGACCCCTGGGGAACACCACTCGTCACTGACCTCCAACTAGACTCTGTGCCCCTAATCACTACCCTCTGAGCAATGTCTTTCAACCAGTTACCTATCCACCTTACTGTCCATTCATCAAGCCCATTCTTCCTAAGCTTCCCTATGAGGATGCTGTGGGAGACCATGTCGAACGCCTTGCTTAAGTCAAGGTAGACAACATCCACTGCCCTCCCCTCATCTATCCATCCAGTCATGCCATCACAGAAGGCTATCAGATTAGTCAGACATGATTTCCCCTTGGTGAATCCATGTTGAGTACTTCTGATAGCTTTCTTTTCCTCCACATGCCTTGAGATGACGCCCAGAATGAGCTGTTCCATCATCTTTCCAGGGATGGAGGTGAGGCTGACCAGCCTGTAGTTCCCCGGCTCCTCCTTCTTGCCCTTTTTGAAGACTGGAGTGACATTGGCTTTCCTCCAGTCCTCAGGCATCTCGCCTGTTCTCCAGGACCTTTCAAAGATGATGAGAGCGGCCCAGCAATGACTTCTGCCAGCTCCCTCAGCACTCTTGGGTGCATCCCATCGGGGCCCACGGAATAGTAAAACTGTTTGCTGGTGACACGACAGCAAAAAGCTGTGGTTTTCTTTTGATACCTCTAATCACTAACCAAAGTGAATCCTACCGAATTTGCAACAATTCACACTGTAGTTCCATCATAGAATATTCCAAGATAACCATGAAGGAACAAGGTCATGTCATAAGTCTATCGAAATCAAAAGGTAATCTCAGAACACCATTATAGTCGTCCAAGTCCTCAGAATTTGTAAATAACTTTAGTTATCAGAATTGTTTATTTGGTATTACACCGAAGATTATTTTATTGTAATGTATTCTGATCTTTGCTACTTTTTTTTTCTTTTCTTTTTTTTTTCCTTTTATTTTATTTATTTCTTTTCTTTAATTGTTCAAATACATTGAAGGCAAAACAAACTATAAAGTTACTTAGCATATGTTCTTCCAAGCACTTAAAATTGCCAGGAACCATCTAATTTCTAGCCAAATTATTTGCACAGTTTGCTGAGTTGGAAAAAAGTACATGTATCTGACACAAAACTAAGCAGCTCCCGTGTGCAGCTGATCTTTGGGGATTCTTACTTGAAAACTCCGAGCTAATTGAACTACCACATGTGTTGGCTACCAAAATGCATCTTGTTACTTGTTGCTACGGTCATTGCCTATGGAAACTTACTTTTCTGCCTAATGTTAAAACCTAGCACTTCTTTCTGTAAACATGGTAAGGAAGAACTGGAAATTTCCTTACTAAGGCACATTATTATAGCCTTGGGCTGTATTTTAACATGATGTGCTCTAAGTTCAGGTATACTGTCTTTTTTAAACTTGTAATTATAACTATACTGCATTGCAGTTGAAACGCTCCCTGCAATAATGGCAGTATACAGCAAGGTCGGTTTCTTTGATTTTTTGGCGCTCTCTGACATGCGTCAATATTTCACACATATCATCAGGATCTTTGAGGAAAACTTGCTTTTAAAGAAAATTATTTGGATGATGCAATCCATAATGATATAGATAACTTGTCAAATCCTTACTACTGGAGTGAAAAATATATACAGTACTTTTGGAAGCTGATTATGTGGAATTAGGCAGAGAAATATATAGGTCATTCAAAATGTGCTGCTTTTGAGGAGCATAAAAGGAACATAGCTTTTTCCTCTTCAATTCTTAACCAACAAGAAAACTGTAACTATGAAGAAAACTGGAACTCTTCACTCTTCTAGTCATGGTGCTCCGGGGAGCATCTGAATGTTACCATGCACCTTGTATTGCCTTTTACCTAATTCGATTTATTATTAAGATTCTACCAAGTCAGTATTTACTTTTTATTCATATAAATAACGAACAGAAAAGAAAATAAGTAATGCCATATTGAATAAGGTCATCTGTCCACCGTGCCTGATATTTTGTGCCTTGCAGTGACCAGTAGCAGACACTTAATATACATTTGATAGGAGTATGCTTAACCTGCTCGTTTCCCTGGAATGAGTTCTTCGTTCATGGTAATCAGGGGTTGAAGCATTTCCTGAACTGTAGGTCTCATCTGGACTATCATGCTATGTAGCTTCTGATGGATCTATTCTCCATGAGAATTTTTTAATGCCTTTTGGAACCTTTTGGACTTTTGACCTCCACAACATCCTGTGATAATGAGTTCCACGATTTAATTTTGCATGAGATTCAGTTGTGTGTGAAAAATGATTTCCTTTGTTTGTTTTAAACTCTCTGCCTGGTAAATAAATTGGGTACTCCCTGATTATTACATTAAGAAAAACAGTGAATTGTGCTTCTCTATTCAACTTCTCCACATATTTCATGTTTTTATAGACCTCTTGCACATCTCCCTTTTGTTATCTCTGTCCAAACTGAAGAGACTATGTCGTCTCTTCTTGCATTAAAATGACTTCATATCTATGTTCAAAAACGTGCAAAGATACGTAATTATGGAACTGTGAAGGTGATGATGCACTTTATTATAATAACTCACACTAAAATGACTGTGACTCCATTCCTTTTCTGAATTAGTGGGGCTTCTGGCCAGCCAGACCTTCTGACTACTGGTCTATTTTAAAGTGAGTCTCTGCTTATATGTATACTTTTCTTAACATATTCCTAACCAGGTAATTTCCATGACTTTAACTTCAGAGATTCTGGATAAATTTCCACTCTGGAATTACTCTGTCACCTTTACTCTCCTCTCTTCAGCCTGAAATCGGTGTACTCGCCTATGATTTTTTTCTAATCTAAGAATTAAGAAGTGCCATTTAATTGCTGAACATTCTAGACGTCATATGGCCCAGTCAGTACTAAAGCTACACTATGTCTCCGTGACCTGCTTAGATATTAATAGGTTGGTAATGCAAGCACCTGATTAGCAGAATTCGCACCTACAGAAAATGAGATTTCTACGTCCAGGCTCTTTGTGTCACACAGGCAAGTCGTCCGAGTCACCCGATTTGCAGCAGGCAGCTGCTTTGGGCATCGCTGTCGGTCAGAGGGGTGTGCAGAAGGAGCTGTGGGAACCAACGGAACCAGAACTTCTATTAAAAGCGCTGTGCACAGAGAAGTAACTCAGATCCCAGACATGCTGCGTTTTCTTGTATTTCCAAACATGGCACTTGGGTTCACAACCAAAATAATCACAACCGCAGCAAACCCTAGTTTTTATTGTATGAATGCTTTTACCCTGTTTTGATTAAACGTTATATTTTATGATAACATTCAACAATCCTTTTCTATTAACTTTTTTCAGGTGTATGCAAGTTACAATCTGTTAAAGAAAGTAAGTATGTGGGGGGGCAGTCACTGTCTCGGTGACATTAAAATGCACTGACACCTGGCCAGTGTGAACCTCTCTGGGCTTTGGCTTTTGTTATATTCTCAGGCCAGGTTCCCTAGGTTTTGCCAATCTTTTGGTGATTCTCGGTCATGTTCCATCAAGTTGGGGCCAAGTTTTAAGTACTCTGGAAACTGGACTTGCTTCAAACCTTAGAATAATTTATAGTTCAGGATGATATTTATACAAAACGTACTTTGATTCAGCCAGAATTTGGTGGATTTGTCTGAGTTTTATTTCTAGTTTTATATCCTGTTTGAATGGATCTGTGTAACTGGAATCTGAAGCTGATGAATGCATATGCTTATGGAAAAAAAAATTAAAAAAAAAATGCTTAGCTTAACTAAAAGCACTAGCTGGTTTTGCCTATTTCCATGAAGCAGAGTGAGATGAGTAATTTCCTTCCATACTACATTGTAAAATTAACAACATTTAGGGATCCGTTTTAATATTTTCTGGCAATTGGAGATGTTCTAATAGGATCACACTGGGATCTTAAGTTGTTCTGTGTCTATCGGGGCAAACATGTATTGTACACCTAGCCTGTCAGTATGAATCTCTCCATGATCCTCCTACATTATCTATAAATAATGTAGCACACATGCTAGAAAACATCTGAGATCTATTTTGGAGTGGAACATGTAGTTCTCTCACACACAACATTTGGAACGGTTTACCTCTTGCATGTTAAAATGTTTCTCACTCAGAGAGAGGTCACATACACCAGCAAAAGGCAATTTGACTGAAGGCCTCCGTCTGAGGGAGGGTGTGTGATTGCAGAAGTCCACAATATTGTCACCTATGGGTATGTTGCTGGGTGGCTTCTCGCTGGAGGTTTTCAGCTCAGCCTGAAAACAGTTCCTGAAATACGAAATAGACCCCAGAAGTCTAAAATGCAGGCTGTGGAAAAGTCCATGATGTGCCTAGTGTAAGTGAGATGGAGAGGCTTGGATGTGAGCAGGCACGAGGACCTGTGGAGCTGGGGGCAGCACGCACTAGAAGGTGCTGCTAGTGTAGAGGGAAGACATCAGCTGACCCAAAGGATGCATAAAGGATCCTGATGGTAGTACAGGCGTCAGAGAGAATTTAATTCTTTTCTGTCGGTGTCAGTTTGCAAGATCAGGCTTCTTTGATTTAGCACAGTTTAATTCAGAAACAGACTTAAGACAATGGAAATTTCTTTCTTTTTTTTTTTAAATGCAAACTATATCTCTCAGTTTGCTTTGTAAGTTGCCTGCAAAAACACTTCTCAGATGCAGATGCAATACTTATTTAGCAACTTTGTAGAATTTGTTGATCGGTGGCTTTTGCAAGAATGATTACAGCGTGTGATACTAACAGCTGCTTCAGTTTAAATTGATGGCAGGTCTGTTTCTTTGGAAATAACTTATATAATTGCATTTCGAGGCCTTGGGGTTGTAATGAATACATTCTTTCAATCAATATTCTGTAGTTATTTAAAGTCCATGTTTGGGATGCAAATGGAAAAAAAAAATGAATGTAAGCACAGTTGAAATGAAGTATTACAATATTTTAAAACAACCATTTCCTTACAGGGACATAGACTTTTAGAAGCCTAAAAGTCAATGGCATTTAATCTTATTAGGACAAATTTTGAAGAGGTTTACAGATGCATACGGGGGCACATATAGGCTTCAATATTTGTATGGAGGCACAGCAGGATGAAAAATTTCATAATTTACATTTTTTCCCCATTAGCGGAGGTAACTTTACTTTGTTATTCACATATTCACACCCAAACTGTACGTTAGATGACTTTGCCTCAACTGGGCCTTCAGCAATTAACTGAAGATTTCTTGAGGGTGCAATTAAAACGTATTGTAATTGTTGAAGGAGTTACCTGATCTGCTGTTTTATGTAAACACAGAGACTACTTGGGTATAATTTAGTATTTGGCCAGAGAAGTCCAGCAATGAGAGACATTTTCTATTCTCTAGAATGTAGTTTGCATCTTAATATGACATACATACAACATTAATCACCTCTGCTGAAATTCTTTTCAGTTCAGCTCTAATATGCTGGAACATACAGGTGGCTGGTACTTAATTTTTCTCCAGCATGTGTCTCAGGAATGTCAGTATTAAATGAATGGTACTTATGATGAGATGACCTATTTGTGATAATGTTACTTACTTAAACTTTACTCTGGCATTTGTTCTTTGTAATCCAGAATTTGATTATTTCAAATGCATTATTTGTTCCAAAAGGAAGAATACTCCTCTGCTTCCAAGACCACGCAATGACTTCTGCATATCCCAAATGGCACTAGATGCCTATGTGAGGACAAGTGAATCGAACCAGTTGTATTAGTGAAAAGAATGAGAATGTTTTCCTTTATTTTAGAGAAATGTCTTCTTTGAGAAACAGAATCATGTAAAACGTTTACTTTTTGACTTACATGTTTTGTTCTCATGTCTTCATCTATTCTTCTAACATAAACCCCTTGAAAATAATTAAGCTGTTATCCTTCAAGCACTTATCAAAAGGAAGCCTTCAGCTCACAGTGTACAAACAGTAGTCACAGCCTTATTGCCTTATCCAAAGTTAGCGGAGTATCGCTGTTGCTATTTCCTAATCAGAAGAGCTGTTTGGGGAGAAGAGCTGTGGGAAACCGACGGGAAGCTCATCTGGAGTCCTAGGCTATCTGCCCTAGTGTTACTACCTAGTCACTTCAGTTGATATATTTCATCCCCAGACATATTAAACCAGTTGGAAAGACTCCAGTAGACTCCAATGAGCTCACATCAGGCAATTATATGATTGCTGGAGAACTGGAAATAGATGGGCTTTTACTTTAAGTAGAAATTCTTTTGAAATCAATGTAAAATGATACGGGAGTATCTTAGCAGATATTCATCTTAGTGACATATGTGTGGTTTCCCCTAAGTACTGCCATTGCTGAATATATGCGAATGGACTCAAGGTTTAATCAAGTATTTCCTTCTAACCGCGTTGGGCGGGGATGTCAGCTTTGCTGTGTAGAAGTGCGAGGGAGCTGGTACTTGCACGAGACCGCAGCCGTCTGCCTTGTGCACACGCAGTGGTACACCCACTGAGCCCACCGGGCACTGGAATGGTTATTTTCCTAAAATAATTTCAGTATTGCCTTTCCACTAAAAGAGTTTCCTTTATATTGACAAATCGATTGCCTGGCATAGACAATGGCAGCTGTAATTTTCATTACTTTGCCAAAAAAAAATATTAAAATTTACTCTCTCAAGCAAGTCTTAGCATTCTGTATTCCCTGAATGTCAGGTTAGTATCCAGACTCCTCACCTCTCTGCGTCTGAAGCCATGAATTAGTGCAGGCTTCCCTGTTGGGAATAGCTCACAACATGTAAATGATATGTTAGAAATAATTATCCACTCTTCTTTTTCCCCAGGGTGTTCTGAGCCTTCGCACTTAAACATATGAACTGCCTTATTGAACTCACTGAGACCGCAAGCAAGGATTAAGCTGTTTGTAATAAGTTTGGTCTCCAGGGCTTTCTCATTGATTTATTTCCGTTTATAGGGTACTGTAAGCTGGGCGGTATATAAAACACTTCTGATGTAATATTAAAAGATGAAATTGTGGTTTTGGACTATTACTGGCTAGAAATTTTCAGATTCAGAAATAAATATACTGAAGTCAGAGTCAATCCAAAAAGCAATCCCAAAGGCATGCTTGTTTCCCAGCCAAGCATTGTAGTCTTTCTATACTGACGCTTTGTGTTCAGGTTTAGAGTTTCCCCAATGGGCAATAACTTCTAACAAGACAGATTTTTATTTCTATCTTTTATAGACTCTCTAGCTCTCTCAGGAATGCCATGAAGATGTTTTGCTGGATAAAAGGTTAAGTCATGAACCAGCATTGACTTTTTCAAATGGTTTTGTCTGTAGTGGTCTGCGATATATACTGTACGACACACATAGAGTTAATACAATTTCATATCATGTGTGCTGACTGTAAGGAATCAGTGTTGACATTCATGCATGCTTATTTCTATAAGGAAGTACTTCAGTTATTGCCTTTGTCTCCTATTAGTTTCCTTTCCTTTTTGCCAAGGAGCAAGTTTTTTTCAAATGAATCACTAATTTTTTTTTCCAACACTGTTATTTTGTTTAGTTAAATTTTGAGGCCCTCTTAATAATCTGGAAGGAAATCTTGGCAAGAAACAAAACAGATCTTGAATTAGTTGTCTGAGTCCATTTTTACACTCCTTTAAAAAGAGCAAGGAAACATTTCAAAGGAGTTCAAAGAGAGGGAGTAGAACATTTGGTGCAGATGTGACTTTATGGCATGTGAGTGGAAATGAATGGCGATGCGAAATGTACATTTTGACTATCAAATATAAACAACTTTGTTTCTTATTGGTTTAAATGGTGGTTTGTCTCCTTGCTTTATTTCATGGCGTGTATTGATTGCATTTCAGCAGCTGGATTGACTCTGGGTTTTGGATTATTTAGTTTTTTTAATGTGACCTTAAGTCTGCATTGAGTGTTAAGTATTCATTATATGCTTCACTACAGCTTTCATGCAGTTGCAATTATTGTAATAGTTTATGCAGTATTTATAAATTATAATAGCACATAACTCTGTGAACAGTTTCAATGCAGTTGGATCTCCTACATATTTGCATCTTGGGTAGATATTTAATAAAAACTGAGCTGATGCTGCAGGTTTGAGGCATTAAAAAACTCTGTCTTCTGTTGATCTGCCTATTTCCATGAACTTCATGAACTGTTTGTCAAATTTGGTTAATTTTTGGTTACCTTGAGATCAAAAGTTTGTGGGTAGAACTGACAGTATACCATATAAGACTGATTTATTTATTTATTTTTCATAAGTATCCAGACAAAAGAATAACACACCAATATTGAGCCTTATCTTGCCATTTTATGTTCCTTCCTCTCTCTTTGACTTTTGGCAATCAATGGCTTAGGGATTTCCTGAGCTCGAGGCAGCATCTGGACCATCATATTTTAATAGCCACTGGTGGACCCTTTCTCCATGAATTTGTCTAATCTCTCTAACTCCATTTTGCTTTTGGCCTTAACTACATCCTGTGGCAACGAGTTCCAAAATGTAATTACGTGTTGTGTGAAAAAGTACTTCCTTTTGTTGGTTCTTAAATACTTGTTATGGGCAAAGTGTGTTCTCTGCTGAGTGATAACACTGATTTCTTTACTGTGCTGGGAAGCAATCACTCCCTGGACAATAGGTGTTCCCAGCAGTAGGACAATGTGGTTATATGTGGACATCAGTGAGAAGAGTGACAGGAGACAAGAGAAGTGTGTAGTGGCCCTAGTTTATTTGACTTTGTTCTGTCGTGAGACTATACGTAAGAACATTATGCTCTTAAATTGGAACTGCACTGCTGGGCCATTTCTTGATGTTTAACAAAGCAGACAAGTGTTTATTGTAGGCTCTTCCTCTTCCCTTACATTGCAAATGAACTGAAATATAAAGTCTAATTTACCATACATGGTCAGATGCAAGTTTTCGTTGCTCTGTGTTTAACAATGTACAGTTAATATATTATGCACTAAACACTTGTGTTTGCAACACAGAAACATTGTTGTCTGATCCACATGATGTACTTAATGTGTCACAGGCTTCAGGGTCAGTTTTTTCTTTTGGCCAAGAGCTCAGAACTAGCAGCTGTGTTGAGGGATGTCATTACCAAACCACGCCATGACCCTGAGCCTCAGGATCAATACTTCCGTTACTAAAAATGTTTTATTTGGTAATAAAAGTTTTCCTAGATAAGCTGATTTAACTGGAATTTCTGATTGCTTAGAATTAGGCTTTTTACTTATGCAGCAAAATAAGGATATAGGGAACTGTAACCCAACATTAATAAAAAAAATCAGTGCCTGAAAGGTAAGAAAAATTTTGACCAGCCAGATCCTCTTATTCATGTCAGCAATGTCCCAAAAGGTCAGGATCAACATAGGTTTTTGGTGGTTTTTTTGCTGTACTACCGTGAGCTAATTTTGAATTACATCAAGTTGTTTGTTGTTCGAGCTTACATTTGCAGAGCAATCCTCCATGTTTTTAAGAGGAAGATTCAAGAACTAATGTTATTGTAGAAGTAGACGAAGGTCACTCTTTTCACTTGGGTTTTGAAGACTAGGATGAAATTGTTACAGAGACATACTTGGCTGCATTATAACGTGATCTCCTCTTTAAATTTTCATTAAATTCAGCACCTATTTAACAATCAATAAAAACAAAAGGTGCCCAGAGAAACACCTTATTTTACTTGTAAAGGAAAAATAGAATTTTTCTAGACTAGAGTATCTTTTGAGGGGGTACATGAGCCGGCAATGCGCACTTGCAGCTCAGAAAGCCAACTGCATCCTGGGCTGCATCAAAAGAAGCATGGCCAGCAGGTCAAGGAAGGTGATTCTGCCCCTCTACTCTGCTCTGGTGAGACCCCACCTGGAGTACTGCATCCAGCTCTGGACCCCTCGGCACAAGAAGGACATGGACCTGTTGGAACGGGTCCAGAGGAGGGCCACGAAGATGATCAGAGGGCTGGAGCACCTCTCCTACGAGGACAGGCTGAGAGTTGGGGTTGTTCAGCCTGGAGAAGAGGAGGCTCCAGGGAGACCTTATAGCAGCCTTCCAATACCCAAAGGGGGCCTACAGGAGAGATGGGGAGGGACTCTTTATCAGGGAGCGTTATGATAGGATGAGGGGTAACGGCCTCCAACTGAAAGAGGGTAGATTTAGATTGGATATCAGGAAGAAATTCTTTACTGTGAGGGTCGTGAGGCACTGGAACAGGCTGCCCAGGGAAGTTGTGGATGCCCCATCCCTGGAAGTGTTCAAGGCCAGGCTGGATGGGTCTTTGAGCAGCCTGGTCTAGTGGGAGGTGTCCCTGCCCATGGCAGGGGGGTTGGAACTAGATGATCTTTAAGGTCCCTTCCAATCCGAACCATTCTGTGATTCTGTGTAATTCTGTGATCATTTTGTGTTGTCAAATAGTAGGCATCTTAGTCTCTCTGTCTTCCCATATATAGGAAACCATAAGAGAACAGAAGGTATTCAGAGAGAAGCTTAAATTTGACTCCTATGCCAAAGAGAGACACTACTATAGGAGGTAATCCCATGCTCCTATTCAGGTGCCTCTTTCTCTCTATCAGGTGTATACAAAAGTTAGTAAAACAAAGCTATTTGCTTGAAGTTTGGAGACGTGAATTTCCTCCCTGCAGGTCTCACTTCAGGGAAGCCTTGTGAACTCTTTTGCAGGTGCTAAGAAAACTCAGAATAGCATAGAAACGAAAAGGAGGGAAAATACAGCATTCACATCGACTGTGGCATTCAGTTAATTAGGAATTTCACTTCCTTTTAGATGTTTTTCAAGCAGTTGAACCTGCTGCCATGATTTATGCAAACTTAGGAGGTCAGAGTGCCATAACTTCAGTCAGTACCATTTAACTTAAATTTCACATGCAAAGTAATTTCCAGTGAAATGTTTTCTTCTTTTTCTTCAAAGGAGACTAGCAATTTTTTTGTTGGTAAGGTATTCAGCAATGAAGTCAGTTCACAGCCTGGCTTGCACCAGGGGCTCTAGAACTGTGCTTGCAAACTTCTCCTTTAAAACGCAGTGGACAGAGGAATCAGGGTGGATGAACTGCAACGCCCAGTGTGGTGCAGTATAGTCCTCAAATAATTTCATAAAATTCACTGGGGAATTAACAGGCTTTTTAAGTTTTAAATATATCTCATTGTTTTTCTTGAATATTTGATTTCTGAAATAAATAAAACCTTGTTACTTAGTTGGGAAATGTTACATTATTTGATGTAAATGGAAATTGCCGAGTACCATTTTCCAGAATTGGCAGTGCACACACAGGTTTGTTCATTTAGCTCATGCTAAACAATTTCACTCCAGCATGTATTTTAATAATTCAGTGTTTTCTCTTTTTGCAGACTCTATCTGAGCACCACAGGCTGACGTAATTTGCAGATGATGGTAATTTCTTTGGTACGAACTAATTAACTAATTGCCATCTGCTATAAAATGAAGATCTGGCAGGTTATAAAGGGGCAGGTTCTACCTCTTCTACAGTCTTCATTTGTGAGACAAAAGGCCCATATTCTCAAGACTGACTAATAACCTTTCAAAACCAATTTAAGATCCTTGAAAAGATTGACTTGCAGCGTGATGAGTGGGTAACCACACAAAATTTCTGAAAATTAGGTTACTTTATGATACTCTCCATTGGTTATTCACAAATGGAGTTTACCTGACCCATTTTAATAATTGCAGCCTACAAGTTTGTTTGCCAGAGTATTTTGCTATTTCTGGTGAAGCCTACTCACTGAGAAGAGATAAATGGAGGAGGCCTGAGTATAAAAAGTGAAAATCAAAACGGAAAAATGCTATAGCAAGTGTAAACTTGTAAACCTTAGCTTTCTGAATTGCATTCAGTAATTTCTTCAGTTATTCCCCAGTACGTTTAAAATAAATGATCAAACTGTTAAAAATCCTCATGTAGTTAAAACGTGACCCTATCTCTGCAGGAACAGCTGAGCTTGCTCAGACTAATTGGCTTGGGTATTGGTAACAGCCTTAGCCACAACAGTGATGTCAGTATGAATTAGCTGCCAACGTTTTTAAGCAGGTTCCCAGGTGGGTTTTGCTGTTGAAGTTAAGCTCCTTGTCTTTATGTTCGGACTGTAATGAGCACCTGTGTGGGCTAGGTTAAGGCTCAGGAATGTCCTACCTATGGCTGCGAAGGTAGGCATAATAAAAATATACTGCGTGTTATACAATATTTTCATTGCACCATACCTGTAGCATTGGCTATGCTTGTTAGACCTAGATGAAAAAAGTTATCAGGTTGGAAATGTTGCAAAATGGGAGGAAAATATCACTGGTTTGGACTCTGGCTCCTTTATGTAAGTGGTCAAATCTTGTTTTGGACTGCTACAAGTATATAAGGACAAAGGAGTTGGAGCTGTGTTAAAAATAGTCACAGCTTTTGTTTTTTTGACCTAGACTCTTTGTATGTCCTTCACAATCAGTGAAGTGCGTTGAATTTGCACACAAAGCTTGCTGCACATACCTTATTTTTTCAATTTCTGTTAATAGACATTAATTTCCCTGTTTGGAAAATAACCTAGGTGATAAATAAATATTACAATGCATATTGTCCCATTAAAATCAAATCTATGAACAACTGAACTTGTTATTATGTGAAAACAGAAGCTGGACTCCGCTTGAGGCTCAGTAGAGTTCTGATTGCGCATCTAAAGACAAAAATGTATGCAAAATCCCTTAAAAACATTGCAGCACAGGGGGAATGGTATTTATAACTGATGCCTTGAAAATATTTAGCTCTTATATAAAAATCAAGAAATCCCTGTATTGGGAAGAGTAGACAGGGTGAATAACATGGAAGATTTATTGGAAAATATTTGTAAGTGTTCAGGACAGGCTTAAAACTTCTAGCCATATGGACAACATATGTATACGTTAGCTGAAAACAATACGTAGTTTCCACTGTCCAAGCACATAGAATTTATTTCTTAAATGCATTTTTAGGCCAATAATTGTAAGACATAATTGCTCATATCAGTGAAACCCAAAATTATTTGTTTATTGACCGAAGTAAGCAGGACGAATCAGCACATGCATTAGCGAAACTGAGATGGCGTCCCATACGGCTCACTTTCTGAGCCTAATTGTTTAATAATTCAGAGCGGTATTTTAAGGGAGAAACAGTAAGAAAAAAATATTGTGTTTGTTAATATATGCTAAAAATGGAGGAAAATTAACATGGTTTTGAAAGCACAAGGCTTTGCTTGGGGGTTTGGGTGGTGACTATTCTTGTTTTGTTTTTAAATAGTGCGTATCTGTGCATAGCTTTTCGTTTTAAAGTGTGTGGTGGGGTTGTGTTTTTGTTTGGTTTTTTTTTTTTGTAACCTCTTGCTTCTACAAATGTGTCATGACTTGAGAGAGGTACATCATGACCTTAACAGTAGTTCCTGGTATTTTACTCCTGGAATGGGCTCCTACTGAAAGGAAGATGAGTTTAAAGACATAATCAATCCTGACTTAGATTAGTCTCAAAATTATTACGTTTGAAGGGTACCTGATACATTTTGAAAGGTATCTTGTCATTCTTAGCAGATTTTTTGACTATTATTTTATTTGTGGAAGGGTAGTTTCACATGACCTAGAGCTGTTTCACGCAGAGACAGAAAGAACTGCTGGGGTCCCAACCCACGCAATCTGTTGCAGCATCCCTGGACTGACGGGTACTCTATCAGCACATACAGTCGTGTCAGGAGTAGCAGAGCTTGTAAACAGCGTGGGCAACCTGGAGGATAAAACTCTGCAACAAGATGGGGAGTGACCCAAAACAGGTGGTGTGCACATCCCTCTATGTACAACTGCGCGGAGGAGGTCAGCCACCGAATCAAAACATCAGTTGCTCACTCATATAGCTTGTCTCTTATATATTTAGACACTTTCAGACTAACTGTAATTTTCTGCATCTTTTTTGGGGGGGAGCTGTTCATTGTATGATCTTTCAAGTGAGTGAAAGGTTCACAATTCTCTGCAGTGTATTTAACTACCTGATTATGGTTTTTTTTCCCTAGAGCCATGACTATCTACCTTCAGGTCATACGTATTTCACAGGGATTTTGGAAAAGGGGTAAGTATACACTCTTAGATAGAAGAGAGACACTTATTACTAGTGAAGCAGTTTCAACAGGAAATTCATGTCACCTAAAATCTTTAGAGAGCCTCAAAGGGCCTTTCCTATCTTGTTCCATAGAATTCCATCCAGAGATGCTTTGCTCTTAACTTCAAGCACACACCCATGATTTTGGTTTCAAAAGTTAAGACAGATAAATGTGGCCTATAATTTTCCTTTGCATTCTTAATTGGAATAAGAATTTTTGGACATAGTGCCCTGCAGACTTTCTTTGTAGAAAATGTGTATTTTTAGGTGGACCTGAAATAACCAGAAAGCAATGCATCCCTCAGGAAGCAGAAGTCGCAGTAAAACCTGTACTTGTTGCGGTATAAATTGGGAAGAAAATGAGACCTGCAGTTCTTCAATGAAGGTGTGGAATGTGCTATGGCTCATGATAACATCTGGGACAGAAGAGGCCCTGAGCACTGATCCCCTGAGGAAAAAGCAGGAATACTTTTTTCTCCTGGAATGAGACTCTGATATGGAACAGGCTGCAAATCTGTGCAAGTGGGGCTACGGTCTAGCTGATAAAAGGCAAAAGACAGGAACCTGCAATTGCACTGAAACGGAGCTGTTGTGATAAGCAGGATTAATACTGGCTTCCAGCTGGGTGACTAAGACGGGACCTTTGGAAGAGATGGTCAGGAAGTTTCCCAGCCAGCAGTGTAGAAAGCTGAGGTCTGATCAAGACCCTGGAAGAACTGTTGGATCCATGCTGAATATCTGATGACACATAAGTCCCTGCTCCTGTGAGACAAAGATCACATGAACTGTAAGGGGGTGTTTGTGTCTGGAGATGGTGAAACGACAGTTGCTGGAAATAACATTTGTTGAGATTTCTCTCCATGGGGAACAGTGCAGTTCTTATTACTATGAACACTCATTTCAGTTTTCTTCCCCACTGGAAGAACAAGGCTAAAAACAATTCACTGAATGGAGATGAAGAAAATAATTTTTGTGAGAAACAGTTTTAATTATTATGGTGGTATGCTAAATACACTTATATGATTTTTAGGCTTTAATCTAAAAATTTCTTCTATTTCTGTAAAACACAATGATCATGCGAAGCTTGTGCCAGTGTGGTTTATATGTTAGCTGTGACACTGCTGAGAAGAGAAGTTGAAGAAATACATTCAAGTTTTTTCATTTTTTTTACATAGAAGATTTTTAGGGTTTCACATATGCCTTGAGCTCTTCTTCTGTTGAATGTTGCTAGGCGCCTTTCTTTGATAAGGTTTTAGAGATGACGAGGTTTAGTACAAGGTGGAACATTGTCAGATGAAGACTGTAGATGAACCCCTGTAGATTTGCTGACTTGCAGCTGAACACTAATGTTGTTTTACTGCAGCTTTTTGTTCTGAACATCCCTTTTCATTAGACTGTTTTAGAAATTCTCAAATTAAAAGGGGTCTACAATACAACTGCTCACATAAATCTGAAATCTCAACTTAAGCTATTGGAGTATATAGTACTAAAAATTGCCCTTTAAAAAAAGGAAGTTGAAATTGTACCCTGTTGAAAAGAGAGTCTCTGCTGTGAGTTTCAGGTGGAGGGTCAGATCTACTCATCTTCTGGGTTGGTCTCGTTTCCAGTGACAGATTAATCAGTACAGTACTCAGAAATAAGCAGCAATGATCTAATTATCTCCATGAAACAGTTCATTCAGCCATTTTTAAGAATACATTGCCATCTGGTGTACAACATTCTGAATTTCTTTGTCTTTACTATTTAAAACCTAATGTCCTTGAGCAGAAAATCTTCCATCATTTGAAACTAACTTCCTGGAATCAATCTATTGACCTCAATGAGCTAAAACTTATTGCACCTTTTAATGCAAGCGTGTTCTAAAGGTTTTCTGAACATTTGTGAGTTCACGCAAGGGAAATAATACATTAAATTGTTACAGAGACTACTTGCATTTAGGAGCTATTGGTTCCCTCTGTGACTGAAATATCTCGTTTTATCTCTAGGATAAGAGGACAGTGAATATAATCCTACAAAAATAAATTGTGTTTATATTAATAAGACAGGCACTGCACTGAGGTGCAGTGTTCTCACTGGTTGTACCTTGTGCAAAGGGAAGTTTAAAAATAGAGAAGCAGATCTTCACCCCAGATAGATTTTAGGGGATTTTTCACTGGTTCAAATTAAGTAAAGGTTTGATTCCTAATATCTAGTTTGATTAAATTGTATCTATGTATGTCCAAAAAATGTGGTTAACAGCAGATTTTCAACAGTTACTTCCATTTGGTCTTACAATAAGCAGCTCTGAGTTTGTATTAGCTCTTTAGAATATGTCTTCAGCTCTTCCATAAGGGTTGATCAAGGATGATCATGGTGTTATGAAAGCTAGTAAAGCCAGCTTGTGAAATATTACATTTGTCAAATGGTAGGCGTCATACAACGATATTCCTGCTAAAAATACAGGCAATCTGGAGGGAAAAAAAAAAAAGGCGCACTTAAATGCATATATTTTCTGAAGTGTAAATAAAAATCTAAAGCGTTTTAAAAACAAAGAAGAAACCACACCGCCTCCCACAATCCAGTCTACGTCCCACATCCAATTGCATCCAGTCCAATGAGAAATGAAGCAGTATCTATTTCAAACTTAATTTTGGGATTGTTTCTGAGTATCCATGTAAAGAGATATATATATATATTTAACTACTCTAATGAAGCTTTAAAAAGTTGCTTTTTTTTAACAGATGATTTCTAGTTTAGGTAAATTTTAAGTAAACTAGTAAAGTGACTTTCTGAGAATGGCAGTATACTTGCTGTTCTGTACCTCTAAAATGCCTAGTACGATGGGGTCCAGCTCTCCTTGGTCATGAAGGATTGCCATGCTAATAAACATGTTTAATACTAATCGTTCTTATCTTGGGTTTCTGAGGACCTCTTTTTCTCTTCTCATGGAATCTGAGGAACAAACACACGAGGTTACTGGGTCAGGCTCTAGTCCTTCTAACAATGAACTTTGATTTGTTTAATTCATCTGTCAGGATTTGTTTAGCTTTACATAATTACTTCCAGGCTTATCTGTGATAACTTAATGGCTTACTTTTGTTGTGACCTTTTTGGTAAGGTTGTATATAAAAAAAAAAAAATAAAATGCACTGATTGCTTAAGAGGATGTGGGCAGTATTATAAAAGACATTTGTTTGATTAAACGGTAATTAAAAAGAGAATGTAATTAAAAATACAGTTATGACCAGCTCTTGTTCAGTATGACGCTTGTGGAGCTTAAAGGTCAGACTCTGCTGTTGCTTAGAGTGGTTATTACTATTTATTACATGTACGCTAAAGTAAGCAGTGCGCAAATGAAAAACTACAAAATAGTTATTGTAGTCCCTTTACAAAAAAAATATTGCCCAAGCTGAACTTCTAGTGAATTGCATTTTAAAACTCTTCCCATTTTTCATCCTCAAGTTGCTTGCTGCAGTCAGGTTGAAACTCGCAGTAGAAAGCTGACCCTTAAAATAATTTTCAACACAAAGGAATGTTTTGGCACATGCTGCAGAAAGCTAGAGTTGCTTTGATTTTTCTACATTCTGTTTTGGGGTAATTAATACTTCAAGGGAAGCTAGTCCCTGCTGTGTATGAGGGTATAAAGGTATGGTTGCACAAGTGTGGGAAGACAGTGAACGTTTGCACCTCCTAATAAAAGAAGGAAGACTCCCTAGATCCCCATCTTGCTATGACAGCTTTATCTTATCTCTATTAAACCGTGCTTTGCACCTGATTGCTGGTGAGTCAGGAAAATAAGGAAAAAAAAAAAAAACCATGCTACAAATTAGAGGGTTGTTTAATTATAGATGTAAGCAAGAAAAAGCTGAAGCTGTCTGATTAGGCAAAAGAATCAAGAAAAATGTCAGTTTTAAGATCAAGTGCAGTCCTTTATTTCTGCTTCCTCATCAGGATGATTTGCAATATTATCTCTAATTCTATCATGACATTATAATTTTTAAATAAGACAGCAATCTGTGTTTTTCCAATTTGCCCATGCAATCATAGCAAGTTAATCAAGGGATAAACTGATGTATTTTGTTTTCTCACTGAACTGCCTTTTTCTCTGGGACAGAGGCTAAGGCTGGAAGCCATAAAGTTATGATTTCTGTTTCCACCCTTTTCTTGTTGGTCAATTTTAATAAATTTTAAAAGGCTTATTTTATGAAGCTTCGCAACATATCAGACATGGTTGCAACACCTACATTTAACAATGGTCTCAGAGGAATAGAAAATCGAAATGACATGTCCATCCAGAATCTTGTTGCATGAATTGAAAAAACTTCCAGATCTCAGAATAAACTAGTTGTTTTTATTCTTTTAAGTCTTTTCTTCTTGTTGATATTTTGTTGTTCCTACATAGTTTTCGGGGGTGGGGGTGGGGAATGTTTTTAATCTACTCGCTTCTTTATGTTATCTGTGAATAGTGGCTATTTGTGCTTCTCTGTCAAAGATTTGTAATCAGCCTTGAATGGCAAGGTAGTTCAATTAATTTATGTTTGGATTTTCAACCAAATAAAAGTCTTAATGAATCTGATAACATTAAAAAGAAAAGAACAGCATTTTTTTTCTGCAGGCTTAATGCTAAACTTGGATTCCCTTTTGTGTTTTGCTAGTACAGTTACCTGTAAATTCATCTTGGTCTATATTTTTAAAGAACTTTAATATTGCAGTGCTGTTCCTAATCTGCTGTGCTTGTGCCAGATCTAGATCTCTCCTTGTCTATATTTCTTCTTCTGGAGTTAAAATCCTAATTCAGGCCAGCTGCTTAGGTAGCTAATGTCTAGGAGTTTTTTAACCAGTGAAAAATAGCAAATAGTAGTAAACACTCGCTGTGGATGTGGAAGATGGGCAGTTGAGTCTCAGCTCAAAATCAAGCATGAGCTGTAGCAGCTGGGGCAGGTATTCACATGCCAGATGAATCTCCCAGATATTTCTGTGCTGGCCTTTGGCTGTGACTATGCTCTGAACAAGCCTCTAGGTTTGAGCTCCACTAACAAATTGAGTGTTTTCTATAAAGTTGCATCTGTAAGTGACAGTAAGTGTACATTTCTTGAGAAGCTCTTTATTGGAAAGTGTACCTTCCTGTGTGACTCAAGGGGACAGCAACTCTGAGACCTAAGTTAATGCGACTTTGGCTGTCCCTTCCTTTCTCCCCTGCTCATTTTCTGGTAGGAGAAATATATGATATGAAGTTCAGATGTGAGTATAGAACGGTTTGTTTCATGTCTTCTTTCCATCTCACGTGCAGAACAGTTGGCTAATCCTGACCTGAGCATTAACTTCTAGCTTTCCAAGCCAACCAAAGCCTTGAGTGAATGCACTTGCCCCCAGAGCTACCTGGCCACCTGAAAGAGGATCATTCCTAGAAGGAACAGCTGTGGCACGTACAGGGACCTAAAGTTCAGAAATGGGTTTGGGGTGTTTCTCTTGTCTCTGTTTCAGAATTAGAGAGAGTTCACAAGATGGCCACAGTGGAGAGGGCTGGATAATGCTTTCATACCCCGGGCAGACATATTTTATCACTCAGTAGAAATTAGTTCAGCAAGCATATTTGATTATGTTGCTGTTGTTTTTACGTTTGTTTACTAGATTCAATGTAAATGCTTAGACCATTGCGTCACTTGATAAAAGGTGGGTTTGAGCCAGATGGGAACAGTAAATAAATATTTCCCTGATGCTTTTAGTTACTAGGGACCAACATGCAACAAGCACATGCATGGGTAACCTTACGCTAGTATTAATTATTTTTTTTTACTGTAGTAAATAATGCTCCAATGTAGGATGTATGATTTCCTTTACTGCTACTTTCAATATTATAGAAAAATAACTACATAAAACCTAGATTAGTATCAATCAGCTCCACTAGTCCCCAAGCTACATGGCGTGCTGGTGACCAGGCACTGGCTGGGGGGGGGGCTGCGGGGTGGCCTCTGTGAGGAGAGGCCAGGGCTGCCCCGTGATGAACACAGCTGGTTCCAGACGGCTCCGACTAACCCTGGGGGGCACACAGGGGATGAGAGGAAGAGGAGGAAATGGAGAAAGGAACAAGAGAGGGAACAGCAATGTCAGAGGAGCAGGAGGTGCTCCATGGTGGAGCAGGCTCACCCCCAGAGGGACTGCAGCCCATGGAGGACACAGGCTGGAGCTGAGCCCCATCCCCTGTGCCAGATGTCACCTCACCAAAGGACTGAGTGTGACCTGTGACAAGAACAAGGAGCGAGGGAGGAGAAGTGACAGGAGGGAAGGAGTGGAGACCACGTGTCAGGGAGGAGAGGTGCCTGAAGTTGAGCCTGGGAAAGGAGGAGGGGTGGATTTTTCCCTAGGTGCTTTGATGTTTGTCTTCTTTGTTTCCCAATACTTGGCTTGCTCAGTAATTAAATGTTTATTTTAATTGGTGATAAACTAAGTTCCCCAGCTTGAGTCTGTTTTGCCCATGACGGTGCCTGGTATCTGATCTCCATGTCTTCATCTCACCCCATGACCTTTCTCGCTCCTGTCTGTCCTTGGTCCCACTGGTGGTGGGGAATGAGTGAGGGGCCGTGTGGGAGCTTGGCTGACAGTCAGGGCCAACCTACCACACAAACTCCTCCCTAATGGCTGTTACTGTGACACCAGGGTCTCTTACACCTTGATCCTGAAGGTGAGTCCTTGTGGCCAGGACTTGGCCCAGTTCTGAGGTCCGTGAGGGACTTCAGAGAAATAACACCTACCTAGTTGGTGGCATAATAGGATGTAACGACCAATTTGGATAGGGCTGAACTGTGATTTTTCATATTGGGATGTGGATCAGAAATACCTCTTCTCTGCTGAATTCAGGACTCCTGAACTGGCCCTTCTCTGTGCACAGTCTTTGTGGATTTAAGCTGTAATTTCCTTTCTTGCTTGACTGTGGGAACGTAGAGGAACGCTGTAGGAGCTCTCTTGGTTTCCTGTCACTTTCCTCCAATAAAAGTGCCCCACACAGCTTTCCAAGGTATGCTTCAAGGTCAGAATTGTGACTGTGTCTGTAAATATAATAATATATTGCATCGTAGGACTGACAGTTCAGATTTGTTTATGTGAGATAGCTAGTAAACTCCTTTGAAGCCCAGCTAAGAGGAAAACTAATGATCAGCTATGGTACTCTTATAATGTCTTCTGGTTTTATTGGAACTACATGTAAGATTCTCATCTCATTATATACTGGAGTAAATACTTTTAAGTTTGGCATCGTGAATGTAATAAGATTATTACATTCAAGTAACTGGAAGGATTTTTGAAAGTGCTGTACCATTATCTGGAAGAGGTTTTAACCAGTATGTATGTACACGGTATTTTAGTCCTTAGCATTTTGACAGCACACCATCTCAGGTGTCTCCTTGAAAATGAAAGTATTGCTTTGTATTCTTCCTTCAGATTGTCTGATACTATGGCACTTTTGTCTTTGGTATGTACCTGATATGCTCAACTTTAAGTATACCCTGAAGTACTTCAAGAGATAAAGTTATGGTGTTAAATCCGTCCCATGTTTAAAATCTTCATTTATGGAATACAATATTAATGAAAAAAATTCTGGAGAAATACTTATATTAAAGAAGATTTCAGAAGTGAGCCTGTTTTGGTGCTAATTGCATAACAACTACAATTGCTTTTCCAATCAGTTAACGTATTTTTTATCTTCTGCAGAGCAGCGTGGAAGAAGCTTGCCTGAAGGCAGCCTATGAGGCATTTTGCCCACTAGATGGCAGAAGATACTTTGGACCAGAATATTCAGCAAGTTATAAAAAAGCTGCAATTACTGGATTTAAATACTGGGATTTGCCCACAACTGCAGAAATTTTAGTTATTAAAAGTAATTCTGGTGATACATTAACCAGATTCCTTTGAGTATATAGGCTCACTCTCCCTGCAAATAAATTTTCAAATTAAATCTCAAAGGTTTGATTACAAAATTCTCTTGTACTTATGTGGCATTGAAATCATACATGGGTTATAGAAATTTCTATATGACACAAATACATAGAAAAATCTACTTATCCAAAAGAAGCTGCAAAGGTGCAGTGAAACTGATGCAAATACTATCATTAGAAATTTTCCATTATAATATGTATCATGTTTTGAGACTATTTATAATATACTATATATATATCAAGTGCTTTATGTTAGGTAGCATACGGAGTTGCTGTATGGCAAGCTTTTTACCCAGAAATAGTCTTCACTAACATGGCGTTTCATGGTTGTTCAGTTTAATGTGCTTTTGGTACAACACTGTGACAAAGCAGCAATCCGTGTTTTGCCAGCTCTTCCTAGATCATTTGCAGCTCCAGCAGCTGTAATCTTCACTGAATAATGCAGCAAGTATGCACTGCACGTATACATAGAAATCCCCCTCTCTCTAGCATACACGCGTGTATGTAAATATGTATCTGTGCTTTGACTTATTTTTTCCCTAAGTGCTTCTCTGACCATCAGACGAATGTTGTAGTTGCTAATGCCATTGTTTACTGTGAATGTTTTCCATAGGACTTTGGCGTCAATAACATCTGCAGGCTGGAAACACTGAAAAAAACACCTACCTCTCAGGTTAAGGGTGCTAGAATATATTCTGAAATATTTAGTAGAAAGAAAAAGGGTATCGAAGACATTAACTCCAGCAAAACTTTCCCTATTGTTTTATACTTGCATAAACAGATGAACTGCTGAGTATCAGTAGAATTTTTCCAAATAGAAAAACACTTGGACCTCAGCTAGTTTGCTTTAATTAGCTGTTAACTTAGTTAACTTGTCCTCGTGACTTAAAATATTTCCTAGATATTATGTAGATTGTATATTATTGAGACCAATAGAATCACCCATAGTTTTAACATTGCCAGTTCTAACCCCCATTTTTCATCCCCTTATGATTTTCTGAACTGTAACACTTCTTCAGGGTAGTATTTTATATCCTGGCTGTGCCTCAGGCTGAATTTTTTGGAAATTTTTGGCTTGGTTCAGCCATTTCCAAGAGAAAATGAGTTATTTATTCCATGTTTAAAAAAAAAAAATAAAAAAAGAGATCTTTTCTTTGAATGACTTGCTGTCTGGTGCTCTGAATTTAGGACTTGAAATTATGCTGAGGAGGAACGGGTAAGAAAAAGCAGTTTAGAGTCAGAATATGACCTTTGCTACTCATAGGAAAATCTGTTCCAGGCCTTTGCAAAATCGTGCCTTGCACACAGGCGGTATAATCTCCCTTGGTTTTCGTAGCGAGTGTCTCCAGAGAGCATACTTATGCCAGAGAGGGGACTCAGCATCCCCACAGCAGAAGTGAGAATGCTGCCCTCCGTCACTGCTCCCGCGTGTGTCAGGTTGGTGCCTGTCATGTTTCACAGGTCCCTGAGCACTCGCCACGTCCACGGGGCTGTGGGCAGAGACGGGAAAGGAGCAGGCTGGATTCATTCCCCATTCCAGACGTCTGCATCTGTGTCAGCCACTGCGTGCTGCTCCCCGTATAGGCTTTCTTAGGCACAATACATATCATCTCTTTTTAAAGTCTTAAAATGAGCTGCTGCCAGTGGGTGGGGTAACCTAGCTAAAATATATATATATATATATATATATATATATAAAAAAAATTCTAATCTGGATGAATCTGATCTGACGACTCCAGCGAGAGAACAGGATATGCAGTTCTGGAGCAGGAAACTGGGGCTGGCTGAGCATAAAGAGGGTGCCTATTCTCAGCATAAATTGGTTTCAGGTACCTTGTTTTGCTCGACAGAGGAGACTTTCTAACAGTGCCCAAAGGCACCTCTGTACTTTTGGCATCAGGCACTGTCCCCAGAGTAGCCCCTGCAGCTTAGTGACAATCCTGTCCCCCAGTTCCCGAAAAAAGCAGTTTCCTTGGCATGCTTGGAGTATGGTCCACCTTGAATAAGAGTTCACTGTTCCTTAAGAACTCCTAAACTACCACAAATGTTTAAGAATGGAAGAAATCTCTTTTATTCTGTTAAGATAAAGGGCTAAGGATTCATTTGCATGAAAGGAAACAGTTACAGAAAGACAGGGCAGTGATATGCTGCAGGAATTTAACTAAGCTGTTTTCTCTCCAGATTGTCCTGAGACTTACGAAGTAGAATGTGCTCTTGTGAGAATTGTCTTGTGCAGAATGAAGCCTGAGAAAACTGCGCTAACGCTACCCCAAAACTCATAAATTCTTACCTTGCATAAAGAACAGAACACACATGATTTTTCAAAGGATACCCTTCCCTCTATTGCGTAGTTTGAGGAAATCCATTGTATTACTTTAAACTACTGAAACCATGTGCTGATACAAGCGAATTATTTTTTAACATCCTAGAGCTCACCCTTTATTTTGGATATTTGAGGGGTTCTTTTATGCTCTCCTTTCTTCATCTTCTACTAGGCAGAAAATATAAACATTGTGAAATTTGTTTCCCTTGTTTTAACTGATGTCTCTCTTCTTTTGTAGGAGCAATATGCTGTCTGTTAATTATATTTCTTGAGTTCAACCTTGCCTTCTCAGCTAGCATTTTCAGATTTACTATTTCACAAATCATATATCTCAAGAAACAATTATTACATCAACATCTTAATAGCACTGTAGAAATCAGCTTGTCCTCAACAGTTCATAGAGACTAATTAATCTAAATATATTTTATTTCAGAATTGGAAGAAGATTATCTGGACGGTATAATGCTTCTCTCTGCGCTGCTTTAGGCAACTGTTCCAGTGGGGTCTGTCACACAGAATGGTATCATGGTCTAGAAATACCCTTTCTTGTGTATGAAAAGTTGTATGTATATATTTTATATACGGATATAAATAACTATCCTTTCTTGTGTATGAAAAGTTGTTTTTATATGTATATCTAAAGAATTTCGTTTAAATGATTGCCCAGACGATTTTTTCCTACTTTTCTATTGCTAAACATAAAACAGAGGAAAAATGTAAAACAAAGGGAAGTGTTAATAGTTCCTTCTGTGAAATAGCTTCTTCTGATGACATTTCCAACTGATCTGAGACCTGCTAGAGTTCTGGGCAAGTTAGGGGAGCTGGTAATGCTGCTTTGTGGTTCTAAGCAGCTTTTAATGCTCTTGCTGATACCATATAAATATTCCAAGAAGACTTACACTTGAAACCAGTTAAAAAATCAGCTGTGTCATTTGGGGGTATATTTGGGTCTATATTCCCTTTGTTGTTGCTGTAAAAGATAACACAGCACTCCTTTAAATATACGTTTCCTGTCTCCCATAAAAATCTTGGCTCTTAGTTTGCTTTCATGTTAGCAGAAGAGATTAGTTCCAAATGACATTAAGAACTAAAGAAGCTCAGCAAATTAAGGTGCCTTGAAAAATCTGTCAAATAAATCCAATATAATGGATTGTTTGGTCCTGATAGCGAAACAAACCAAACAAAAACAACATCCCATGTCTGCTAAAATTTCGGTATGGTGCTGGAATGGAGGTCAGAGCTTCCTCGATATGAAAAGGAATCCTGTTACGGGGATAAGTAATCAACCACCTGGGAGAATATAAAACTAAAATGAGAGGTGTCCACGGAGACGCAGCAGTGCTGCCAAGTTAAAGATTTAAATCCAAATAAAATATTACAGTAGTCTCAGGTGATAGCATCCATAGAAGTTTGGACCTCATTAGGGGAATTGAAAAGCTTAGAGCTGTTTCCAGTAATAACACTCAATTTAGTTGGTTAAATTAAAGCCAAACTAATCTCCTTTCCATGAAGTGTTTGAGCAAGTTGTAGAAAACTCCCCCATCAGTTTTCTTGTAGGAGAGAGAGAGAAGTCTCATATAAATAGCGCTGCAAGACTGAACTCAAACTCTTCGCACCAACCTGGCAATTCCCATCTACTCTTTGGTGTGGTCATATCTCTTCACTTATTAAACAAATCTAAGACCTCGCTGTTTCATCCTTCATCAGATCTTATAAAATCAAGCTTGTGGAGAGTGTTTAGGTTCATGAGTGTCAGCTTTGCTCTTGTAAAGAAAGTGGTGAGTTCATGATTTCAACAGAAGCTGATGGAATTTGGTTTGAAGGGACTGGAGTAGAGTTTTCCTTTTCATGTGGCATCCTCGGTGTTTTTTCATGTAGTCCTCAGCCGCTTATAAAGATTCTTAGGAAACATTTAACTAGCCAGAATTAAAATGAAGCGATGACTTTAAAGGAACTATTGAAGTAAGTAACAAAGCATGTTCCATACATTAGAAATTGGTATTAAACTGAAAATGAACCAAACTAAGCAAAAGCTATAGTTCTTCATAATTCAAGGAATACCAAATACAGAAAATGACTCTGTACAGTGTGTGTGGATATCCTTCAGCAAAGCATTTTTCTATGAACCATGCTCACAACAAGTCAGTCAAATTATAAATTCCGGTTATAAATTCCATTGTTTATTGTTGATTAAGCTTAGTCAGTGTCCATCTCCGTCTTGGTCTAGCTGGCCTTAAACAGGACTATTTCCTCTCACCCTCTGTAGTTTTCCACGACAAGTGTCAGCGGTAGAGCAAATTTGTTTTTCCAATATTCCTTGCCATTTTTGAATATATATATAGCCAGACTGAATGAATTTCCTATCTTTAGATTTACCATGAATTTTACTCTAACTAAAATTAGAGCACTACAGCAAATGTGAGCTTGATATCATAATAAATTGAAAGATGTGGACACCATGAAGGCAAAATTACCTTGTTTGGTATACAGAGTTTCAGTAAATGTGTAGAAATAAATCTTGAAAAATATGACATCTCTGTTGTACTTTTTTGTTACTTACTGTATTCTACAATTTATGCTGGCTCCAGTAAAGTACTTAAGAGGAATTGGCCTCAGTGAATTTCAGCATCTGTTTGAAGGTTAGCATATGCTGGAGGGCTTTGCCGAACTGGACGTCTTGCTTGTGTCTTGTGAATTATCATGCTTTTATTATGCTTTCCAAGTTTCTCATGCTTGTCACCTTTGCTTTCACAGCTTAGAGAATTTCTGCCTTAAAAATTCTCTTTACTTTTGATAAGTAGTGTAAAATTTCACTTTTCAAAGCAAAAAGTGTCCCATGGAAGCCGTGTACAGTAGGGAGGAGAAACACAGGATGAGAAGATCAATCAGAACCGTTGAGACAACAGGACAAAACTCAAGAAACTGTTTTCTTGTCTTTCGAGGTAAGGGGGCTTTTTACTACAAACTGGCTCATTTCTTCAGTGTGCTGCCACCGTCATGTCGAAAAACCTCCAGTGTGGTCCATTTGAAGCTTATTTGGAAATGTGCTAATTGTGCTCAGAGATGAGGACAGAGTTCCACAAACATGCAGAAACGAAGACATTGCACTACTAGGGATCCAGACCCCCACAGGACTATTCTTTGTCAAGTTATGGATGCTTTCCATAAGAGGGATAGAAGATTACAAGCACATAGGATAGGTGCTTCAAACTGTTCCGTCCAAGTTTCTGCTACCCTGCACATGTCCACAGGATCCACAGGCCATGAAGTTTAGCTGGCCTCTGTTGTTAATGAGGGAAAAGCTGTTGACTTTAGGTTGTGAAACTTCAGCTTGACATGTCAGTCTTGCAGGTATGGTCATGTTGTCAGTGAACGGATTACAGTGGTTTCTGAAAAAACAGTTTCTTCCTCAGCCACAGATGGGCAACTGAACTGTGGGATTGTGCTCCATGGGTTGGATTTAGCAGCCTGGGGTGTGACAGGAGCAGAAACGCTTGTTTCCTTGCTGGCCTTCCCAGGAAGAGCATGATGGAAACATTGCCAGTAATACCCAAAGTCTTGAGTAACGTTACACATGCACCTAAAATATATTCTTATAAATGCCTTAATAGCCTGAAAAGGTGTAGAGAAAAAAAAATAAATTAAATAAACAGCTTTGTTTAAAAATAACATATCAAAAAACAATTCTAGAAAGTTCAAAGGTTAAGCTGATATTCCACGCCAGACATATGCTATTTTGTGCAATAGCTGAGGCCATTTATGTTCTTCAAACTATTTTGTATTAAAGTAATCTCTGTTACATAACACAGCCTTAAAGACATAACGATGGTCACCTTGCACTGATTTGCTGATTTAGTGGCATCTTGTTTAGCCAGTACTCTCTTCCTTTCCAGGCCTTTTTCCTTCTCCTTATTAAACTTTCTTTTTGTCCTTTACAAAGTCCACTGATACACAAATTAAAGTACCATGAGGTAATTAAGTACATTTCTTTTTCTAAAAAAGCTGTTGATCCAAAGTCATCTTCAACGCTCATTCTAGGTAATAAATATTACAAATAAGCTGTACTCGTTTAAAAACTCTCCCATAAAGAGCTCAAGCTAGCAATTCTTCTTGAGAAAAAATCCAGTGGAAGCTGTACTGTTGAAAGTAATGCACATTTGAACCCCAAATAATCACAAAATCATAATATGATTTCATTTTATTCAGTGCTCCTGAAATTGCTAATTGGAGAAATTAGATTATAGGAATGAATCATGTGCTTACTGAATACAGCACATTTGTGAAACTAATTTCTCATTTATGCTTTATGCCTATTGTATAGAGAGTCCAGAGAGTTTGTGATTTTATTTTGTTTTTTTTTTAATAACCATGTATAGCTCTCTTAAACTGTGAGAGTCTCTTCGGAATATAAGCCTGTTTATTTTATTGTGCTCTGTTTAGTTATTCTAAAAAAAAGTTACAGACACATAATTGTAGCCATCTGTTGTGTTTTAAGTCCAATCTAGCCCAAAAGTCAAAAAAGTCATGGCAACAACTTATAAAAACAATGGCAATAATATGAACTCACTATGGTTACTGGTGAACCTTTATTTCTCCCCTCAAATGAAGTAAGTTTCCTCAGAGAATTATTTTAATGTTTGATTTATTTCTTTATTAAATTTGCCCACAGTACGACCAGCTTCTCTATCAAGATTGTCATATAGCTGTCTCCTTGATAGTAAATCTGTGTTTCTCCAAAAAGGTGAGTTCTGTTATTATACAAAACCAAGCTCTAAGGGAAATACCAGTGCTTGCCATATATTACTCTAGCATAAACCAGCAAGCAGGATTAAGATTGTTTAAGAAAATTTATTAGTGGGGCTGAATAATATTTATCATATAGTGTATTTAACCCCTACTCTGACAGATTTAAAATTCATTATTTATAGATTTTAGATATTTAATGTATTTTGTTTAATAATTCACTGAGATATTTAGTAAATAGTTTTTTCAATGAATTTCATCAAAATGTCAGTGACTTTTATGAGAGATTGTTAATTTTCAGTATGATCCTGTCTTCTTGACGTATCCAGTTTGTAAGTGTACCACAGTTATTTTGACAAAGAGCGATGCATTGCATATACATAGATACTTGTACTGTGAGCAATAAATGGCACACATGTGTTGAAAATGACCTTTAGATGTGTTGGATAGAGTCGGAGAGATGGATGCTTTCTGCTACTGCAGATTGTTGACATGCTATATTTCATTGGTTCCCTTTTCTATGTATTTATGGAAGAATCACGTGATAGAAATCCATGCACAACTGTTTTTATGTAGTCATTTACACACCTACCTCCTTTTTTAACAGAAAATCTGAAGATTGTTTGGGGAGCAGTGCTGTCCTTTTAGGAGAATGACAGAGCACAGGAGCCCAGTGGCTTGTAACTCCTTGAGGAATGTGAGGGTGCCCAAGGCATGAAATGTATCCTGGCTGGGGCTGGGACCATTTCTCCCTTTTGAGTACGAAGAGCCTAGCCTTCCGATGGTCACAATTTGGAGGCTCAGGCAGTGCTGGCCAGTAGGCAGGATGGATAAGACCCCAGGCCACCTCCAGACAGATGGTGGTCCAGTGACAGAAACCACCTTTCCTCCAGGTGATCGAGCAGTGGGCGTTGCTGTCTGCCCTACAAAACTCCCTAATAGTCACCAACAGGGAACCGGGTTGTTCCTGTCAAACCAAATTGGGCACTGTAACGGTGAAGCGAAGAGGAAAAATGAGAGATCAGTTTCCAGTGGTTTAAGCCACCTCCATGGGAAATAAGAGGAGACGTAAGTCATGTTTGTAGATGGTTTTATTTAGCTAGTAATAATGTAAATAAAGCAGCAGGTATTTCATAATACTGTAAACGGGAGGTGAAACAAGAACTGTAAATTATGGTATACGTACAAACTTCATTCACGAGTATAAATGTCATGTAAAAGCCAACTGCTATTTTTTTCACTTCCCATTTACTGAGTTAATTAAGCTCGTGGGTGGATGTCTTTGCTTTTACTCCTGGTTCTTTTGATAAGTATGTCTACTGAGCATGGGAGTGAATGCACTCTCATTAGTACCTGCCTCATACTACCATTAAAAGTGATGGAGGGGACTTGCTTTTACAGGCTATTGCTAACTTTCCTTTTTCAAGAGTGTACAAACAATATCGTTTTGTAACCTAAAGATGACATATTTACAGAGTGATAGTAACCACAAATCTTTGGGCCAAAATATTAACTGTGATTTTTTTTTTTTTCTCCTGAGAAACTTACACTGAACAATTATTTACGCTGTTAGACTTTCCCTGTATTTTCTTGAGTTACAAAGAAAAACTTTCTATACAACATCATCTCTCATTTAGGAGTCCTTGGACACCCTCCTCCTTTTTGATCTCATACGTTTGCTTTTATCAGACTCCTGATTCTCTCCCATTTGAAGTAATTGTCCAGGTATTTATCATTATTTCTTGTTTGTGTATGCGTTTGTGTGACTGGAACTGTCTGTAGCCACTGTCTTTTCATTCTTAATGCATGAAGTTATCTGGTATCTCTTACCTTTTATCAAGCAACACAGTAACTAAAAATCAAAATTTTATATCATCCATACAAAGCGCTCATTTCTTTACTACTTGACCATAGCAATCTTTCTCAGGCTTCTTGTATAATTTCATTAGAAGCAGGTAAAATTGTAAAAGTAGGGCATGCCTGTGGTTCAGAAGGCAAACGGTGTGTGTGGCTGCGAAAAAGAACCTGTGCCAGACCGGAGTCCGGTCCCTGGCACTGTGGGTCACCTCACGTGGTCATTGCCCACACGCAGCTGGGACTGCGTCATGCAACTGCCAAGAGGTGCTGATTTTTTGGGTACTGTGTCATCCGCAGCAAGCCAGTGAAATAGTTTTAAAGAAGGGAAAGACCTTAGGACATTCTCATTATGCGGCTCAGGAAGCTAAAATACTGATGGCGCTCATTTAAATGCAAGTGGGATGGTTTGAGATGAGTTAAAAACAAGGTTATTTTTTAAAAAATTAGTACTCCTGAAGATCAGAGATTTAAGCTTCTAATCAGAGATCTCATCTGTTAAGCAGGTGGTTCTACAAGCCATTTGAATAGTATTAACAGGATCAAAATACCCCAGTTGTGTGTTGCAGTGTTTGGAATGTCACTTCGCTCTAAACCTCTCTCTCCCATTTCATGTCTTTCAGTCTCTGGTTAATATTAATCTGGGCTAATGGTGCAAACATTCTGGGTGTGATGCAACAAGGCATAAAAGCGTGTTCATAATTTGAAGTATTTGAGTCATCCTTTTAACTGATAAGCATATGATTAAGTGCTCTGCTGGAACGGGGCCAGAAGTACATTTTACGGCTAGCTACAATGTTTGCTCGCGCGCTATAACACACACCGTTAAATCTGCCTCCAGCCCTACGCAGGATGGAGCTGGTACATCACGGTCCGGATTGTTATCACATTAAACAGCCGGACAGTGTTCCAGCCATCCTCCAGTGCCACACACAAAAAAAAAAAAAAAAAAAAAAAAATGATAGGAATCATGATCTGTGAGTGAATAAAGAAAGCAGGAAAGCAGGCCAATTTCCACAGTTTGCATGAAGGGAAAATCTCCCACTGACTTAATTAGGTGCACTGCCTGACTAAAGTCTGCATGATTTGGCCAACGTTTCGTATCATTCCAGTGTTATGACAGAAGTCACCAGAAGAATTCCAGCTGAGAAGTAGTCATGCTCCACACTTCATTCGGAGAACAAATGGAGGAGGACCGGACAACCTGCACACGGATTGACAATGGCTAATGATAACACGTAATCCTATTGCTCAGCTCCTGTTGAGCTCTCGGGTTTAACGACCCTTCTATTTACACGATGACATGAGACAGAAAAGGTTTCCTACCAGGTAAATAAAATGAAGCTTTTGTTCTTAGCTCTTGTGCATTTTGCCTAGGAAGTTCTATTTTGATAAATCCTGTAAAAATAGTATTTTATTTCCAGTAGAAACCCTTCATCTTTATTCTACTTACTATATTTTTTCTGTCATTGATTTGTGGTGGCAGAGATTTAATTTCATTAGTTTTCTATTTGCGTATCATTCTTGTGAGGCTGGTACTGAATTCTGGTTTCTAGAAATCAGCCCCCATAGTATTTTTGGTTATTTCTCTTTTTTTCTTGAATAGCTCTAATCTTGACAATAACTCAAGTTCACATTACCAGATGCTTTAAGAGGAAGAGATCTTGGTTTTGAAGGACTTCTGTATCTGTAGCTGTCCTCCTCTTAACTGTAGAAGACAGAATTATCCTCTTTTATTTGCTTTTTCTGTCACACCTTCTTTTTTGTAAATATTATTTCTGAAATACATCTTCCTTTTCACATTTTTTGCTGTTTTTAAAAGGCCTTATTAACTTCCCTTCTATAGCACAAAATAACAAAGTGCTGCAGTCAAATATGTACTCCTAAGAGATGGACTCCACTGGTTTCTCCTTTCACCTTTGTAGTCATCCTTTTCTGGGAATTAGAAAAAGGCCCCCAAGCCCCCCCAAACATATGGAATTGATAAACATGATGTCAAGGCAATCAGTCTAGTCAGTTTGGATAAAGGAGTCAGATGATGGGGCTGGTGTTTTCTTTCTTCTTCATTGTCACACACAGTCTGTTTTTTGGTCCCTCTCATTTCCTGCGTGATGAAATATTGCTTGAGCCATATTTGGAGGATCAGATAAAGAGGTGTTTTAGCATATAGCCAAGCAGACAAAAATTATGGAACTGAACCTACAGTAGCACTAAGTGCAATAATTCTTCGTTATCCCTGCTTCCTTGCTCTCACCTTCACAACCCTGCTCAAGCGGTGCTGGGTCCTTCTCCCCCTGGACAACCCGGCCAAGGGTGCTCCTTCCCTCACATTGCATCAGGTGATTGAAACTTGCTTGAAATCTCACCTTACAAGTTTCCATCTTTCTCATGATAAAAAGCAGAGTGCAAGTCAGCATCCAGAAAATGATCCACTGCCACATCAATTGGATTTTGCTGTTCCTAGGGACCTTACTGGACCTTGGCTAGATGTGGGCATTCTAGGGTCAGACTCCAGTCTTTCCAGACATGCCATACCTTATTGCTTGTTTGTCAGTTTTTCTGCCTGAGCGTTATCACTGAAGCATATTTTCCAGCCTTTTTTCCTCACACAGTTGAAATCAATGCCACCTAATAAATAGCTGGCGAAGAGTGATATTTGAGATATTTGAAACCTCAAACATAGATATTTGAGAAAGGCCTGTGATATAATTCCCGTGCATTTTCTATGAATTTTCTTACTGTGCATTTGTCCCTTAAATTTCTCTTCACTTTGCAATTTCTCCAAGGACGCAAAATAATAAGAAATACTGTATTTCCATTTTCATTCAGCTGTTTGGCCATAATTATAAGTCTTTAGTAATGTAATACTGATAGCTGTTTCAGGACCCAAAAGAAGACAATGCCGTTATTTTCTTGCTATTTTTTTTTTCCCAAACCATGTAGTGGTAGATTATTTCTTACGCTCCTCTCCCTGTGCTCCACTTGGAAGATCCGAAGGAAGAAAAGACTTGTTGAAGGTCCTCTTGGCAGGAGGCAAACTTCTGGAGGAGGAAGCAGGGAGAGATCTGCTGGTAAGGCTGACTCCTTTATCTCTTTTCTTAGACTGGGAGTGCGTTGGAGAAAAGAAAGGAAGTGACATAATTAACTTTGATAATCTCTCTTGTTGGTAGGTAGTCCTGGGGGAAAATGAGTGAATAGCGTTTGTTAGAACAGCAACGTTCCGAGGCCAAGCAGAGAGAAAGAAAGGGGATGTGAGCAATGCTTTCAGCTGAGTCTTTGCTGTACCCAGTGCCAGTCAGGCACAGAAAAAAAAGGAATAATAATTTTAGAAACATATTCTTTTATTCCTGGACTGCTTCAATTCCTTATTTTTTTTCAGTTAAAAATGTGAAGTGTTTCTATCAATCTAATTTGTCTATGTGCCTGTGTGGTAGTACTACTACAGCACGTTAAATTACACATGTGCTGGTGTCACCTACTTAAATTTATACATATCAAGGTCCTTCTCTGAATACCTAATTACCACCACAGTTTTCCTGTCAAAATTAGATACCCAATGCTTGTGGACCGTACACGTAAAGAACAGATTCTGTTTGTTGCTGTTGGCTACAGGAGGACATACGCTCCAGCAACAGGAAGAACAACTGAAAAGAAATCAAGAAACAAAAGCAAAGCCTGAAAACTGACTTGTAGCAGCAACTGCTGTGGAGGGAAAGGATGAGGGCATGGTGTGTGAGGGGAGCATGGCCCATAGTGGTGATGACGGCCGGTGGTGCCAGGAGGTGCAGCATCCCGAGTGGCATCACCCTGCTGCCTGCCTGGCCTTAACCCCGCTGTCGGTGAACAGCTAAGGTTCCTGGGGCTGCTGCATCCCATGGTTTTTACTGCAGCCACATATAACAAAAGGAGCTTGTATGCAAGTAATAAACTTGGCTCGGTGTCCAGGAGCTGAAATTCTCTGTAGCGTCTCAGCAGAGATGCCACACGGCAAGTGGCTGCAGTGATGTCCTTGTCAGGGCAGCATAGGGAAGGTCCATGCATTTAGGGAAGTTCCACGCATTTTGTAAGAGTCAGTAGGACCTGCCTAGGGCATCAGGAGAGCATAGCCAAAGAACATCTTTCCTTATGGAAGACATGCATGGTACAGATTAAGGCTGAAAACACAGATATTGTAGTATTACACTTCTCAAAGACCTAAACTGTAAACC